>NC_090739.1:50150387-50170387 GCF_036898095.1 Palaemon carinicauda
TATGTACTTACTGTGTAGTTTAAGTAATTAATTTGTTTAACTCTTGTTTAATTTTATCTTTATTTTTACTTTAATGTAGAGACACGTGTCTGGTAGAGACGTGTCCGCAGTAAATATGTACAGTATTATACAAAATTATAGTTTTTCCAACCGGAATTAGGTTTTTTCACCTTCAGTACCTGTACATACAGTACTGTCCTGTACAGTATTTGAATTATTATTTAGATAATTATATTTCTAGTGTACGTATACTTAATATAAATAATAATTATCGTACATACTTTTTCGGAAATTTCCATGTGTGTTAATTCAATTTACATAGTGTATTCTTAACACAATTTACTTTATTTTAATTACAAGTATTTTTCTTTTATTTCTTCACAGGTTTGTTTTAGAAGATGCCCCAGAAGATGTTCATTGGCAAGGAAAAATGGCGTACTCCACGTTTTAAGGCAGCAAAGGACTGGTAGACTAACTGTGTATATTTTTTTCCTGCATCTCTAATTAACATGTGCAATAAAATTAACCTAATTTTTTGGTTAATTGTTTTATAGTATTTTGGGCTTTGTGTTTCTTATTATTTATCATGTTATTCTAATAAAATCGCATTTTTCTGTTTTCCTCAGGTGTGTGTTGATTATGTGTGATAACGCCGTGGGTACACCTTATTAAACCAGACTTTATAAGCTGGCAAGACCCATGCACTTCAGCATCTCAAGATGAATTTACTGCTTGTCTAATGGATGCACAACAAGAAGACATGGACGCCATAGGGGCTCTTCGTGAGCTGATTCCAGTACTACTTTTTGGCAGAGGTGAAGGACTATCTTACAAGTAAAACCATTGATTCCTTTTCAAGGTCCTCCTCACTCTTGACAACGCTCCCAGACATCCATCCTCCGTCAGGATAACAATCCCTAATGTGCAAGTGTTGTACTTTCCTCTAAACACCACCACCCTAATCCATCCTATGAACCATAGAATCATTAAGAACTTGAAGGCCCACTACAGCAGATGGATTACTAGAAGAAGTTTACAATTGGAGACTGTCAGTCTGTTTTCAATTATTTCTTCCACGATTTAAAGCCTAAGACGGTGAATGCTTTCTGGAAATGTGTGTGGCCAGGGGGCATTAAGGACATTGGTTGTTTCTATCCTCATGAAACTTTCACAGACTGTTAAGAACATTTTGACGAGGGCAGTCAAAGTCAAAGGCTTCGCGGAAGTGGCTAAGGATGACTTCTTAGAGTTGCTAGATGGGCATGAGCAGGAGCTGAATGACGAGGACCTGGCTGAATTACGCCATTCAATAAGTTAGGAAGAGGATGTGGCCGATATATCTGACGGAAAAGTAGAAGCAAAGGTCGTACAGCATGGATAATTCCTTAGTACATGGGCTGAAGTTCATGCATTCCATGGATGAGACTTTCGCTGGTTATAGGAGCATTTCGGAATAAATGAAGAAATCGGCGAAGCAGCAGGCCATAGTGAGGTCCCTCTCCACGTCGCAAGAAACAGCCACCATCACCTCCACTACCCACTGAGCCCGTGCCTCAGCCTCAGCCATTACCACCTCCTCCTCCAACCACAGAATTTCCTGACCTTGAAAACACTCCTCCAGCAAACCCTCCTTCGGCAAGCCCTCCTTCAAAAACTGTAATGGAGTTCAGTGATGATGATGGCGTGGACGATCCTCGCCCCCTTTCATAATTCTAAGATATTTTTTCTACGTACTTTACTCAACTCTACATTTTTCATCTAACTCACGAACTGTGCCTTTTGGCAAAATATTTTTCGGTAGGTGTATGTAACAAATCTGCTTTTGAAAATATAATGAACTCACAGATTGCAGAAATGACCCTTTGGTATGTGCAGCCCAAGTGGGAGAACGGTCCGAAGAATCTCACAACTATTAAATCAGAATAACTGTATAAATCCAAAGATTAAGCTTAACATTGGAAATTGGAATGTTCTAACATTGAGCCAGGATGGCAAATTTGAGCAGCTTTTGGCAGATTTTGTAAAGTGTGGTCAGGATATGTGTGCACTAACTGAAACAAGACTGACTGGATGCTAAAAGAAATCATAAGATGGAAGAAAGTTGTTGCTAAATTCTGGGAGAGAGGATGAAACTTACTATCCAAGGATTAGAAGAGTGGGGACCAGTGGATGAAAGAGTTATTTATACAAGGCTGAGACCTAGTCATGGAAATATGACAATTATAGTATGCTATGACCACACTGATGAGGTAGTTACTAATTGAAAAGACAGCTTTTATGGATTATTACAGATGGCTAATAAGGTGCCAAACTGTAATAATCGTCTTTTTGTGGGACATGAATGCAAAACTAGGTAATGATTATGATTCATTTAGTGAATGCAAAGGTGTCCATGGTGTAAGGGAGATGAATGATAATGGTGTTCAATTTGCCTTCTTTTATTTAGCTAGTGAATTAATAATGGCAGACCACTATTTTAATAAAGTGAAATACACATAATAGTTAGTAGGTTAGCCAGGGTACCAGCCACCCATTAAGATACTACTGCTAGAGAGTTATTAGGTCCTTTGACTGGCCAGACAATACTGCATTAGATCACTCTCTACAGTTATGGCTCACTTTTCCTTTGCGTCCACATATACCAAATACTCTGACCCATTCTTTACATACTTGTCTGTCCTGACACATGTGACAACACCAATATTACCAAACAGATCTTCTTTGCTTAAGGGGTTAATTACTACTCTGTAAGTGTTCACTAGCTACTTCTCTCTTCTAAGGGATGGACACTTCAAAATCAAACCATTATACTCTAGTCTTGGGTAGTGCCATAGCCTCTGTACCATGGTCTTCCATTCTCTTGGAGTAGATTTCTCTTGCTTAATGGTACACTCGGACACACTATTTTATCTTATTTCTCTTCCTCTGTTTTTTTTTTTTTTTTTTTTTTTTGAAGTTTTTAGTTTATATATATGAAAGATCTATTTTAATGTGTTTGCTATGTTTAAGATATTTTATTCGAGTTGTACTTTACTTTGCTTGTAGTTTTTTTATTTACGTGTTTCAAACCCCACACTGGGCTATTTTTCCTAGTTGGAGCCCTTGGGCTCATAAAATCCTGCTTTTCTAATTAGGGTTGTAGCTTAGTTAATAATAATTATAAATATGATAATATACTTGGGCATCTCCTTGTGAAAAATATCGCAAGTAAATTGACTATTTAGCAATAAATAGAAAATGTAACAACTCACTACTGGATGTCAGAATTTGACGTGCAGGTGATCTAGGAACCGACCACCAACTCATTGTCTTAACACTTGGTCACAAGTTGAAAGCCAGGAAAGCTAATGTAAACCTACCTCCTAGATATAACATTGAAAAGATAACACAACAAAGTAGTTAAAAGGACGATTATATACAGATTTACATTCTTAGAGATATTACATGATGAAGAAGTAGAGATAGATGTCAATATTCAATTTATAAAGGTTGAAAAAATCTTTCAGGTATCTGCCAACATCTTAATCGGACAGGGAAGTGGAGTAGGACGAAAGAAATGAATGAGTTGTGAAACAGAAACTGATAAAAAAAGGAAAATAGCAAAAACTAACTTTGAATCATTAAAGGAAAACAGCCCACATTTGACCTGATTACGAACTGAATATATGAGCATTGATTGTGAAGCAAAGAGATGTAGAAGAGACAACAGAAGCTTCATAGACTCTCTACAGTACTGCAGATAAGACAGAACATAATCTAAATAGAGAAGATGAAAGAAGTATAACATATGTTTTTTGGGCTCAAGCCATGTCGTCCTGATGGAAGTTCCTATAGGGTAGCTTCCTAGGGTATATTACAACTACGGCGATATTCCCAGAGAATTTACCTTAAGGTACCCAGAATTCTAACTCCTGGAGCGAATATCCCTAATGAAAGTACCAGGGATATCGCGAAATATCAGAGGACGTAGTCTTGACACGCCACATGGCAATCTGCACCCCGAACAGAGATAACACTTCGAAGGGGTCAATTGGCAAGAAAACGAAAACGAGAAAGAAAAAGGAGAGCCGTTCGCAAGGCTCTCTCTTCTCCCGTTTCGTAAGCGTGCATTGCGCCGATTCTGGCGCCATCTGTATTCCTTTTTGCGTAGCTTAACAACTCGGTGTTTTTTCCTGTGTTTCTCGCAAATTCTTGGATTTAATCGATTCATTATGCTTTCTCCAACTTCGTCTGCCTCTGATAAGTTGAGTATTATTTCTTTTATGTATAAATGTAGGCTCTTGGTAATTCTTAAAGTGATTAATAGTAATAATCTTTGTTTCAAGAGCCGTTGCCTACCGGAGGCGTCCTGGACGCTGTCGCTCGCTAGGTATGAGTTTTAGTTAGCCAGAGCGACGTTCCCTGCTGTTTTCCTTTAATAATTTTAGCTGTTTAGCGTTACATAGGATTTCCTTTTTCGTGCTTTTAGTATTATTTGTTTTGGCGAAGTATTCGCCAATTCTGGCCTACGCTAGACCATGTAGCCTAGTCGTTTGGCCCTAGTACTTTCCTGCATGATTTTTGGATTTCCGAGTGTTTTAAAATTTTATTGAAGCTTTAGGCAGTTTTATACATTTAAGATTATATTGATTATTTCCAAGATAGTATACGAGTGAGTTTCGGTGATTTAGGTAATCGATTCTCTTGGTGCCTAGGCTAAGTTGCCTATGGAGCCTTAGTATAGTTTCTCTTACTCCCCGGTTGCTTTCTTTTCTTCGGAGAAGGTATGCAATCCCTTTCCCTCTGTTTAAGCCTTGGGCTTAACCCTAGTGGTTTATCTGAATTAATTTTCTATACAACTATATTGGGGTGTTACTGTACCTTCCTGTTCCAGTAAGTCTGGCTTCAGAGAGGGGACGAACATCAGAGTTTTTTAGTCTGAGTCTGTGTTTGTCTGGCTTGGGGTTGAGCTCCCTCACTAGTCTGACGCAGACATAGGAGGCTTAACCTCCTTAGGTCACTCCCGAAGTTTTCTGTACGAGATGATTCCTTCTTTTGTGATCTAGCGGACTAGCCCTTGTTGCTGTTCTCGGTGGAGGATAAGATCCTTTCCCCGGGAGTAGCAACACCTTCCTTGCTTTGGTTCAGTGGGGGTTGGCTAGTATTGCTGGCCTCCCTCCTTGGATCTCCCTTAGGCTAAGATGAGTTTTCTTGGCTGCGGGTGATTCTTTACTAAAGCAAGGTTGGTAGGACCCTCTTTGTCCCTTCCCCCTCTATCTCTGTAATGGCCTAGCCGTTACAGTACTGTACGTCATTCTACATCTGGACCTAGTATAGGTTAGGATGTGGAATTGACTCAGTCCCTTGCCGGCCGGCAGAGTGTGCCGGCCGGCAGAGTGTGCCGGCCGGCAAAGGTCTTCTGCTTTGAGTGCTGCCCGGACCTCCCTTAGTCCCTCATCCATGTCTGTCTGTAGAGCCAGACGGCATTGGTCAGGAAGCCTGAATTAGACTCTCCCCTTCCTTTTATGCACTCTTTCGGATTGCCGGGCTTTGAGGTAGTACACTCTCTTATCCTGGCATCCATTCTGTTTTCTTCTAGTGCTGTACCCGTCCCGGCTGCCGGCCTATGTGGCTGGCAGCCGGGCAGTCGGAGTTCTCTGGTTCTTTTGCTGCTGGCCGGCATCGGTTGTTTACCTTTGCCGGCCGGCTATTGTCACGCCCTTGTCTGCCGGTCGCTACGAGCGGCAGTTACTGCCGGCCGGCACATGCATTTGAACCAGCGTTCTGCCGCCTTATAGCTGTTAAGTAGTATACTTTAAAGCTAGTTATGGGGTGTGCCAGCCGGCAAGTACCGGCCGGCACATTACCTTCTATACTGTACCAGTATCCTTCAGTATAGCATATACTGTAGGGAGAAAACTATAGTATAGTATTGGTACAACACTGTGTTTTCTAACACTTTTGTGTTGTCTTGCACAGCCCTTTGGTGTTGCCTTACAGATAAGAAAGTGAGTTCTTTCTTGTCTATTATCCGGTATTTTAAAATCATATCGTAGGTGTGAGCTCCACCTGTTTCCTCTGGAAATTTTTCATTGGTTACTCTAGGACAGATTAACCATACGATTTTATTATCTGGAAGGCTGCAACAATTGGTTGTGCGGGAAACACAAGTGTGTGTCTTTTCTTTCTGATTTGTTATGCTAACTGTGCATATCCAGTGATACGTAGTTCACTTGATACTCATGGAAATTTCTTCTCTTTGCAGGAGGCCCATCCGAAGTGCGGAAGTGCTTTCTGCAACGTCCGCAGTAAGAACTTCTGCGGACATGAGTTATGTAGGAGGCACGCAGCATGCGCTGTCTCCAAGGGTGATCTCCGGTATTGGGACCCTCAGGTATGTACCGTGTGCTCTAATCTGATTACTGAGGCTTTTGATTCCCCTAGGACGGCGGAATCAAGGGATATAGCAAGGGAGAAGCTTCGTACCTGGGTAAGGGGCTTCCAGAAGAACACCTCTGGACCTTATCTTCCAAGTGAGAAGATGAGGGCTTACCTTTTCCCTAGGGCATCAGCTGATGCAGTGATTCCCCAGCCTCAAGAGGAGATCCCCCTAGTTCAGATCCCGGTGGATGCTGAAGTCGCGGTCGCCTTGCAAGACATCCAGTTGGACGATAGGATGTCAGACGTGTCCGAGCGTCTGGAGGAAGACCTCCTGGCAGAAGGCCAGGATGAAGATCAAGCCCCAGACATTGTAGAGGAAGAGGCCGACGAGGTGTCGGCTGCTCCGGTTCAGATCCCTGAACCTATTCCCTCAACATCGTCCGCTCTCCCAGTAGAGCTGGGACAGGCCCTCTCCTCCATTGTTGGAATGATCCAACAAATGCAGAAGGAGAATAATGTGAAGGCGGCTGCAATGGAACTGCAGATGCAGAAACTTGCAGCATCACGTGGGCCCCAGAAAAGGCTCAATGTGAAAGACCTTCCCTTGTGCTCAGATGCTAACCCATGGTGATATGCTGAGCACATGCCGATGACGAGTGGGAAGATCGTCATGTCGGATAAGTTGGGTTCAGTTCCCCTAGAGGAGGTGGAATTCTGGCCCAGCAAAGGGTCATATCCGGGCTGTTATGTCCGGTTGAGGAAGGAACCAGCTTCAAAGGAGGAGACAGAGCCGAAGGAGGTCATAGTGATGGACCATGCTAAGGCTCAAGCTTTGCTTTCATCTTCGATGAAAGAGAGGGGCTTCACGAACTCAAAGGTGGCTGCATTGAGTAAGAAGCTCCCTTCCTTTGTGTCCTCTCCTGCTAGAGCCTTCCCCTATTTGCAGAAAGGGTTTGCGGCTGTGTTAAAAGCAGTCGAGGCTGGCAAGCCTTGCCCCTCCTTGGAGGAGTGTAAACCCTTGTCGCTGGCCCTACCTATGGACCACAAGGACTGGAAGGACGTTCATCTTACCTTCTCAGTCGGGAAGTTGGAGGCTGATATTGCCGGACGTCAGTTCGGTGAGAACCTCCCTAAGCTGTCTGACTTTCTTTTGCAGAGAGAGCTCGAGACAAAAGAAAGACTGGCTGCCTCAATGTCTCTTCAGACCACTCTTGAGACGATGGCAAGTGACCCCAAGGTCCATGAAATGTTCATGGTAGTGGCCAAGACTCATCTGGCCACAGTGACGAAGGATCTTTACAGCTTCGTCAGGGCGAGGAGAGCTTGTAGGGAGTTCGTGTTCACCTCGGCTATGGTGAGGCACGAGCCAAGGAAACTAATCTCCTCCCACATTTGGGGCAAAGACCTTTTCCCTAGCGAATTGGTCAAAGAAGTTGTTGATAAGGCCGCCACGGAGAATAGAAACCTTCTCCAGAAGTGGGGCCTGTCTATCAAGAGAAAGTCTTCCCCGGATGAGGGTCCCCAATCAAAGAGGAAGACTAAGAGGACTAGGCTACCCTCTCGGCCAGCCAAGCCATTTAGACAGCACCAGCAACAGCAATTGCCCATGCCTTCAGTGCCCCAGATGGTGGCACAAACCCCGACCACATTCCAGTGGGTACCCCAGGCCGTGTCGACACAGTCCCCGGCATTCAACCCAACGTTCGAAGGGCAGTCAACTTCCTTTCGAGCAAAGCCTAGAGGAGCAGCCAGAGGCTCGTCTAGGCGCCCCTCAAGGGGAAGGGGATTCAGGGGTGGTCGCGGTCAGGGAGACAAGACCTCAGGACAACAGTCCAAGTGGGATGATACCGGTAGGAGGGAGACTTCAGAATTTTCGGGATCGGTGGACCTTCGGTCCCTGGGCCCACAGCCTACTCAAGAATGGACTGGGCTGGAGCTGGTACAGCACTCCACCCCCGTGCCCTCAGTTTTTCCAACACTCCACCCCCGTTCTGGAGGAGTACATCCAAGATCTGTTGGAGAGAAAAGTGATCCGAAGGGTAAGGTCCATCAAATTCCAAGGGAGGCTGTTTTGTGTTCCCAAGAAGGACTCGGGAAAACTCAGAGTCATTCTGGACTTGTCGCCACTCAACAAGTTCATAGTGAACTGCAAGTTCAAGATGCCAACACTGCAACACATAAGGACCTTACTGCCCAAGAGGGCATTTACCGTCTCCATAGATTTGTCAGACGCCTATTGGCACGTTCCAATCAATCGTCGACTCTCCCCCTACCTAGGGTTCAAGCTACAACGAAGACTATACGCCTTCAGAGCCATGCCATTCGGGCTAAATATAGCCCCAAGGATCCTCACGAAGCTTGCGAGCGTAGCTCTCAAACAACTACGCCTAAAGGGAATTCAGGTAGTAGCCTACCTGGACGACTGGCTGGTGTGGGCAGCATCCAAGACAGAATGCTTGCAAGCTTCCCTGCAGGTGATCCAGTTCCTAGAGTATCTAGGCTTCAAGATCAACAGAAAAAAGTCTCGACTTTCTCCATCTCAAAAGTTCCAGTGGTTGGGAATCCACTGGGACCTAATGTCACACCAATTCTCCATCCCGGCGAAGAAAAGGAAGGAGATAGCTGGTTCTGTCAAGAGACTTTTAGATTCCGAAAGGATATCAAGACGCGAACAGGAGAGAGTACTGGGTTCTCTCCAGTTTGCTTCGGTAACAGACCCGGTGCTAAGAGCACAGCTAAAGGATGCAACCGGAGTTTGGAGAAGTTATGCATCAAACGCGCGAAGAGATCTGAGAAGACCAGTTCCGCTTCGGTTACGTACTCTTCTCAGGCCTTGGTCCCAAGCCAGACATCTAAAGAAGTCAGTACTTCTTCAGCCACCTCCCCCGTCGGTGACGATTCACACAGATGCCTCGAAGGAGGGGTGGGGAGGTCACTCTCATCGGAAAAAGGCCCAAGGGACCTGGTCCAATCTATTCAAGACCTTTCACATAAACTTTCCAGAAGCTATGGCAGTGCTCCTTACCTTAAAGAAAGTCTCCCCGCGTCACTCGATCCACATAAGGTTGGTGCTGGACAGCGAGGTAGTTGTGAGATGCTTGAATCGACAAGGATCAAGGTCGCCACCTCTCAACCAGGTGATGTTGGCCATCTTCCGATTGGCGGAAAAGAAGAAGTGGTACCTGTCGGTAGTTCACCTTCAAGGAGTCCGCAATGTGACAGCGGACGCTCTATCCAGGTTCACACCGATAGAGTCGGTATGGTCCCTAAACGCGGGATCGTTCTCCTTCATCTTGAGTCAAGTCCCAGAACTGCAGATAGACCTCTTTGCGATGCAAGACAACCAGAAGTTGCCCCTGTACATGTCCCCGTACGAGGACCCCTTAGCGGAAGCAGTGGACGCGATGTCCCTCGACTGGAACAGATGGTCCAGGATTTATCTGTTCCCTCCTCACAACCTTCTGTTGAGGGTCCTCAACAAACTGAGGCAATAGTGGCCCACAAGTGGCCGAACAGCGTGTGGTTCCCCCTGGCATTGGAACTACGGTTGAAGTTTCTACCGCTACCAGATCCAGTTCTGACCCAGCGAGTCCAGAAGTCGACTGTCTGCGCTTCATTACAGAAAACCCGGACCCTGCAGCTCATGATTTTCTCTCCCTAGCGATGAGAAAGCGTTTCGGGATTTCGAAAGCCAGCATAGACTTCCTAGAGGAATATAAGTGCAATATGAGTCATCTTGGAGAAAATGGGTGGCCTTTGTCAAGGCAAAGAATCCGCAGGAGATCTCGACGGACTTCTGCTTATCTTTCTTCATCCACCTCCATGGTCAAGGGTTGGCAGCAAACACGATTTCAATGCGTAAGTCTGCTTTGACAAGACCCATTCTATATGCCTTCCAGGTCGACCTCGCTAACGAGATCTTTAATAAAGTTCCGAAAGCCTGCGCTAGGCTCAGACCTTCAGCACCTCCAAAGGCCATTTCATGGTCTTTAGATAAAGTTCTTCATTTCGCTTCTCTGTTGAACAATGAGGAATGTGCGTTAAAGGATTTGACCCAAAAAGTTATTTTCCTATTTGCACTTGCGTCCGGGGCCAGGGTTAGTGAGATTGTAGCCCTCTCAAGAGAGGAAGGTCGTGTTCAGTTCCTGGATGGGGGAGAACTGAACCTGTTTCCGGATCCTACGTTTCTCGCCAAGAATGAGTTACCCACCAACAGGTGGGGTCCCTGGAGAATCTGCCCTCTGAAAGAAGATGCATCTCTATGTCCAGTAGAATGCCTAAAGGTCTATCTTCATAGAACTTCAGACTTCAAGGGTGGTCAACTATTCAGGGGAGAAACATCAGGCTCAAATTTATCACTGCATCAACTCAGGGCGAAAATCATATATTTTATTCGCAGAGCGGATCCTGATAGTACACCCGCAGGTCACGATCCGAGGAAAGTTGCCTCATCCTTAAATTTCTTTAATTGTATGGATTTTGAACATCTTCGTTCATACACTGGCTGGAAGTCTTCCAGAGTGTTCTTTCGCCACTATGCGAAGCAAGTGGAGCAACTAAAGAGATCTGTGGTAGCAGTGGGTTGCGTCGTTAACCCTGCTGTTTAACTCTGCGAGGAACAGTGGTTTTAATTGGGACGATTAATTCCAGGGTGAGTGTGTAGTTACATACTGTGCTACAAACTAAGTGAGGGCACCGAGTTGCCCACGTTGACTGTTCCACTTCCAAAGGTGAACCTGGCATAAGTGCAGACATGTGTGCCGAGCGTTTCTAACGCTAATGTGACTGATTAGTAATACAGACTTTTATGACTTTGATACCTCGGTATGTTAAAAGTGGCACTAATGTTTATCTTTCAGATAAACAAGTTTCTGTTTACTATCATACTTATGCTTAAAGTTTTGGTTATCCTTCTCTTACATATATATATATATATATAATTGTTGTTAACCTCTCTATTTATTGCCTGTCAATAAACTTGTTCTTGAGAACCTTGCGTCTCCTTCACCTGTGTCAATTTATTGGTATAATTGAGCATTCATTCTATGTATATTTATCTGGGATAATTCTAATAGATTGTTCCTTTATGCAAGCTAATGTTACATTGGTTTATGCTTTCCCTTAGCGAGAGGACTCCATCCCATAAGGGGATGGTGGCGGATTTACAAGTTTCCTCCTATGCGGATATAAACCTTTGTCCAATACAAGAATTGAGTGGAGAACTGGTCGATATTTCATATTGACGCAGTGGTTCTTCACAAACTATGCTTTACTTAATATAGGGTGAGACCACTATATTGGCTTGCCTGGTATTCATACATAGGTATATGTACTCTTCGAGACTTTTCCAGTAGGACTCTTCCCTGTAGGGGGCAGGAAGCTCTAACATGGTTTATGGTTAGTTGAAAAGATGTATAACGGTAACATCTTAGGTCTCTAGGTCTAGTCGACCGGGGAAATACCTCCGGGGAGTACGGCACGTTCTGAGAATCCACAGATACAGTAATGCTCTGGTATACTTCCATCAGGACGACATGGCTTGAGCCCAAAAAACGGATTTTGAGCGAAGCGAAAAATCTATTTTTGGGTGAGATGGCCATGTCGTCCTGATGGACCCGCCCTTCCCTTTCTATGAAAGGGCTGTAGGACCCCTCCCTACATACAGTATCTGTAGCACCTCGTGTATCGCTACAAGGAATACAGATGGCGCCAGAATCGGCGCAATGCACGCTTACGAAACGGGAGAAGAGAGAGCCTTGCGAAAGGCTCTCCTTTTTCTTTCTCGTTTTCGTTTTCTTGCCAATTGACCCCTTCGAAGTGTTATCTCTGTTCGGGGTGCAGATTGCCATGTGGCGTGTCAAGAATACGTCCTCTGATATTTCGCGATATCCCTGGTACTTTCATTAGGGATATTCGCTCCAGGAGTTAGAATTCTGGGTACCTTAAGGTAAATTCTCTGGGAATATCGCCGTAGTTGTAATATACCCTAGGAAGCTACCCTATAGGAACTTCCATCAGGACGACATGGCCATCTCACCCAAAAATAGATTTTTCGCTTCGCTCAAAATCCGTTTATGGGGGTATTCAAGAAATCACTGGGAAGAAGAGGTAGAGAGATGAGTTACATGTCAGAAATACAAATAGAAATTTTCTTAGGAATCTGAAATTAGAGGTAGATGGAAAGAACATTTCGAAGAAACACTATATATGCCAGCCCAACCAAACGAGGAAAGTACTCTTGAGGCCGAACTTGATCTTCTTATAGATGTAAATGACATTTGATTGGCAGAGGTATTTTTGACAATTAAACAACTGACAAACTATAAGTAACCAGGAATGGATGATATTATACCTGAAATGTTGAAGGATTGTGAGATTGAAACACCTATTGTGTTTGATTCATATGTAGCAAGATGAATTCACTCCTGTTAAATGGAAAAAGAAAGGGATTATTGTTAGAGTACCCAAGAAGGAAGATTTGAGACACTGTGGGAACTGATGAGGGATCACGTTGTCATCAGTAGGTAAGGAAGTTTTTTCAAAGGTAATATTGAATAAAATAGAACCTGTAATAGATAGAATACTACAAAAAGAGCAAGTAGGTTTCAGAAAGGATAGAGGATGTGACAGTCAAATTTTTTCTACGACATGAAGCTCAACAGTGTAATGAACTAAATTCACCTCTTGTTCTATGCTTTGTGAATTTGAGAAGGCATTTGATAGCATTTCACATAACATGTTGAAAAAATATGATGCACTATGGGATACCAGAAAAGATTGTAATCATCATAATGGATATCCATTTTGCAACTTGTTGTAGGCTAATGGTTTATGGTAATCTTACAGATGCATTTGAAGACAATGTGGGATACTGCTCCTTTACTCTTTATTATAGTAATAAGATTATATTATGAACAAGGTAATGCAAGGAATGAATTATGCCATTCAATGGAAAGGGTACCAGAGATTATGTGATCTTGAATAAACGGATCATATAGTTCTAATTGCCTCTATAATGGCTGAAATGCAGGAAAAGATTGATAGGTTAGTACTGGAAGGGGGAAAGGTTAGATTAGTGATTAACCACAGAAAGGCTGAGGTCATGCAGATTCAGAGTTGTGATCAGGCAAACAACCTTATCGGAGGAATATATATGAAGCATCATTACCAGCAATGGATTGCTGGTTACAGAATTCAAAGAGAGAATGGGGAGGGCAGAACAAGCAAATGGGCATGTTAAAAACAGTTTGGAAGTCAAATCGAATATCAGTTCACAGGAAAATCAAAATATACATTTCACTTTTATGATCGATATTTAATTATAGGTACCAGTCATGTCAGGGTACAACTCTGTAACAGCTGATGCATAATTTCTTTCCTTTGAGAGTATGGCATTGAAAATGATTTTGGTAGTCAAATGGCACCTGCATATAACTAATGTGGCAATTTGTGAGGTGGCAAGGGTGCCCGGTGTGAGGTATATAGTTGAAGAGGGATAGGACATATTTTTTAAGGGAAGATGAGCTAGTCTAGGATATACCTGAATGGAAGCTGCTGGGCAGGAGAGGATGTGTTAGAATAGACCAAGAGAAAGGTGACTAATGACAATAATCAAGATAGTTGGATCTGAGAATTGGGTTGAGTTTAGAGAGATGGTACGGGAAAGAGAAATATGACATGAATTAATAGGAGCCCTATGCATCCTGTGGGAGGCAGAGGATTAAGCGAGTACATGTACTATTACGGTATTTTAATATTTTAGTTTTTTTAAATGCGTAATGCTATGAGAAATATATTTGCAAGTACAGTACATACTGTACATATATGATCAGTGTGTACCATAATTTTGTCTATATCAAAATGATTTCACTTGAGAATTTGTTTGTTTTTTCCACAGCTATGTACAGTATATACTGCATATATGTGGCTATGTGTGACTCCCTACATTACACAAGAGACAACGCATCAAGAGTTGTATTATGCTTCGCAACATGATAAATGATACTGTATAGAACTTTGCACAAAAAAGGTTAGTTATGTTTGTGTACATTGTGGACGCTTACACTACATTCTTTTTTTATACTTTAATACATGTTGTACAGTATAGCATTTCAGTAATGTACAGTAATGTACAGTACTGTATACGTAAATTATACTGTACTCTACAATATGTATATTTCACTAGAGTACAGTGACTTGACACAATGATGTGAGTCCATCTACCATAAACAACTAACACCTAGTGTTACCGTTGCTAATTAAGATCTACTATAATGATAGTATTGTACATATATTGCAGAAACATACATTATAGCATCAGCAAGTGTAATATTTTATAGGAACAACAGTGTTTTGTTGTTATAGTACATTACTATACAAGTGTGGTAATGACTAGTGTTATGTGTACAGAAATGCAGTGTTGTGTACACGAGTTACATGTACTGTACACTTATTGAAATCTGTGCATACACTAATACAATACTTATACTGTGATAGAAACCAAGTAAAAACAATATTTGGGAGTACAGTGGGTTACTTAGTGTGTTAGTCGACCATGCATAGGCAATGGGCAGTGAGTTGTAAGATTAGGAGGTAACCTCCCCGAGGGCAGCAAGTATTCGCAGATTCTCATTTACCTAACCCCCGTAAATAAGGAGAGCTGAGTGTATTGAAAACCACTTTTTGATACCTTAGCAAAGAATGTACAGAATGAATCCTTATATATTTCTATATTGTTGTATTCATGGTGAGAGTTTCAACTGCTGTTCCAGATTGCGCTGTTGCGGCTTGTGGCATAGGGAAGAGTGAATGCATGGTAATGCCTGCTTTGTGAATTTCAAAACCCTAATTTTCAGCCATTGTATCATAAGCATCACATCTTAAAGTTTTTCCTGGTGTATTGTCTCTTTTTTATTCCGTATGTATGCAATTCTAGCTAGTTCATGCAGGATGAGATAAATTCCAACTAGTGATGTTGTCTAATGGTTACTCATTTTATTTCTGAATCTCTGACTTTGAGTCACTTATGGATGAATTCTCCATCCACAGCTCATGTTCACCCTGTTCTTCCTCTCCATGCCTTCTGTTTCTTTTTTTATGTGTGGCTTCATTAATGTCGTTTTATGATGTTGAAAATCTCCTTTATGTATCGTTTAAACAGGACTAGGAAGTTTTATGGTGTAATCCATATCGATAAAGATTTATATCAAAGCAATTCATATGTCTATCAGAAAACCTTTTATTCATTTCTGAAGTCTGATGGTTTTTGTTCTTGTATATAGTTCATTTCTATCAGCTGGTGGCTCCCAATAATCAATTGGTTTGTTTGTTCAGATGAATATAGGAAGTCTTTGAAGTACCTCTGGATTTGAATGATTTACGTTTACTTTAAAGTCTGTCTGTTTAAGCACGAGTTTATAGTCATCAATTGTTTGTTTTCCAATTCTTTATTCTTCAAACAGAGCAGCATGCATTTTGTTTTGTAGATTTTGAATGTTAAATTGATTTTGGTATCCACACTTAGTAACAATGTCTGTGATCAAATTTCCAATGAGACAGTTTTATGTTAATGATATACCAGTTTTCGATGGTTGTTGAATAATTTGGGTATTAATCTTATTCTGTTTTCTTAGGTAACAGTTTTCGTCCAAGATAAAAATTCAGGTATTTTAATATCATTTTATTTAAACATATATTCCAGCCAATGTACATTTCGTTTATCACAGGGATGAGTATTAATCCTTTTCTGAAAAAAAAATAAAAAATTAAATGGCTTTCACTAATATATATTTTTACTGAGTGTCATTGAGCACCATAATTGCATTAAGTTTTTCTTTGTAATGGCTACCCTTCTCTCTCTGCACAGCATGACTATAAATTGAACCTCATTTATCTTCTTCAAATTCTGGGATTTTCTCTTCTCTCTTTACCTCCATGTATGCACATGAACTGTCTACTGTTCTACTGTATTTGACTCAATAGGGTTATTTTCATTGTATCTGAAGAGTCTATTAAATGTGGCCAGGATCAAAACATGAAGTCCTGTTGATACTGTCTCTAATAAGATACAAAATCTACTGCTGATAACTATTATGTTGTTTCTTGGAAGTAACATGGTTTATCGTCCCTGGACCTTATTGGATGGGTCTGATTGAAAGGTGATGTGCCAGCGCTCACCATGATTTTTGTAAAAACCTTGGTAGTTTTCCTCCCCTTGGTTTTTGTTGTTGTTTGATGACGAACGTCTAGTATAATTATTCCTCTTCTTCCATTGGTCGATCAATCGTATTCTCTCTGTCAGTCACCTTCCCTCCACTTTTTTTTTGCTTTCTTAGGAGTCCTGAGTATAACACCTGTAATTGTGACGCCTGTTTTCCTCTAGGAACTTGAATATTTCGTTTAGGTTTATACCATTCTATATCGTTTAGATCTGGTATCCCAGCATCTTTAGATAAATTTGACTTTTTTTTTCTTTCTTTTTTAAAGGTTGTTACAGTAAAGGTGTCATGAAGTGATTTATTTTCTGTATCAAAAATTACGACGAATACGGTTCTCTCTCTCTCTCTCTCTCTCTCTCTCTCTCTCTCTCTCTCTCTCTCTCTCTCTCTCTCCCATTGACTCTTCGTTAATATGTGTGCTAATGGAAACTGTTGGTGCTCTAGAATCTAGATTGTACTGTTCCATCATTATTCGTGAGGGATAAAACCAATTACCCAATGCCATTTTGAGAGTCTGGGCATTTTTGGTTTTCAATTCTATCAAAGAATTCCCAAATCTGTAGAGTTTTATCTTGTTCAAACCATTCGATATGGGAATCATGTATGTGGTAGTCACATCGTGAACTTCCTCCAGTATTATCACTGGTCGGTAGACATGCTGATGTAGGAACTCGTACTAGTACAATTTATTCTTTGATAGACTGTGTAGCTATTTCTCTAAGTAGAAGGTAGAAGAGATTGGGTGTTGCTAGCACCGAATATATTTGCTGCATATCACCTTACGGGTCTTAAAGTCAAGGCGTATAAAATCTCGCGGCAACCTCATCTACTATGCAAGCGCGAAATATGACAACACTGAATAAATAATATACCATTGTCATCCCGCCCTTTGTTTTCAGGAAGTCTTGAAATTCCTCAGCAGTCCATACGCTTGGTGGGAGAGAGTAAGAAGTGTCCCTCCTGGAGGCATATTGGGGTAGTTAGATTTCTGGCGTCAAATGAAATAGCTGACATATAAAAAATCTCCTTTGCAACCCACTATCTACTAAAACACTAAAACAAGCTGAGAGTTTTGGACCTGTCTACATTATTCGCGTCTCATAGTTCGATGAACGTGAAGACGTTTCTCATGACCTCATCAATTCATAGGTTGCTAAATCATTATATAATCTGTGTTATGATTCATCTCTCTATAATCTATTTGCACCAGTAAGTTTCCTTATTTAATAATAATAGGTGTGACTTGTCTAAGCTCTTAACATATTGAAACATTTCCTCCAGGATAGCATTTTCTATCCCTTTTCGTTTCTAATGTTTGTAAGTATCATGTTTTGCATATTTGATAATATATACTAATTCCTTAATCCTCTGAATTTAACTGAAAGCACATGTAATAAGCCACTGAACATTTTAATTGTCAAGACAGCAAAAGCCCTTATCTAAATTCTTAAAACCGTGTGCATTTACTATTCCATGTAAATCCTGAATGATTTTATTGTACTCAGCCGTTAATAAATATTTTCTGTTTTATTGAATAGTCATCGTTATTGTGAAAATTCCTAATAATATAGGAAAAAGTAACATACCGTAGTACAACAACAAACAATACTAAAATGTTCACGTGATATATCTGTAAAAATGTATAAAACGTTAAGAAAATGCATGAAAAAAATCCAATATTTTTTATAAAATCAGGAATATATAATTACAGATGTTTCATACCAACTCAGATGCTGATATTAAGTAACAAAGAAATGATTGTTATATGGAATAGAAATAACGACGACTATATATTAATAGATGTCGTAGATTGAGGATTTTTTTTTTTTTTTTTGGGGGGGGGGCCCCAAAAAAAAATCCTCATCTACACTATTTCAAGTTCATCTTGAAATCAAAACTTAAAAATAGTAAATTGTAACGAAAACCAGCAAGGGGGGGGGGGGGGATGGTAGTAACCGGTTCACTAAAAGCCAAGAAAAAATCTTAGCAAAAACAGCATTAAGCTGATAGCAATTAAAGTAGCATTAATATTAGTGATGATAGAGATAACAGCACAGACAACCAAAAAGAAATTAATCCTTTGTATTTGATCATACTTGGGAACTCAGTATCTCCACATAATCATGGAGTATATGAAATTTATGTGAATAACTTGAATATCTTCGCCTAGTACGTATCTCCCTTGAAAAAGAATTTACTGTAGAATCAATGAAAAGTGATAGAAATATGTTCATATTTTCTAACCGTCGAGTTATTACATTCGTTAAAAAAAAAAAAAACTAATAAATTTGGAACTTTATAAAACAGGACAACTCTTCTGGAATCATTACTTTAAACAATGATCATATGGTTCTTTTCATTCAAAACCATTAATGACTAATTAAGTGAAACTGTGTGTAAGCAGGTTAAATACGTTATTGTAAACAATATCCATACATAAGTATTTATGTCATATTTATATTTGTATGATCTATATTACACGAATAGAGAATATCATTCTATTCAGTTGATAATGCGAGCAAACAGGGTTTCTGTACATTATGATTCCTCATTCAATAGGTTTTTTTTCCGGTTTGTGCGTTGTGTTGTTTTGTGTTGTGTATTTCCAGAGAGTATTCATGTTGACCACCATATGAGATGTTTGAAATTAGTTTCAAATCATCAATAGTTATTTTAAACAGATCGCCATCAATTTAGGAACGTTTTCCAAATGCAAAGTTATCTTAGAGGTCTAGAAACATAGAGTAAATCTACACTATTTCAAAAGATTATTGTACACTTGACTCACACTCATTATATATATATATATATATATATATATATATATATATATATATATATATATATATATATATATATATATATATATATATATATATGTATATATATATATATATATATATATATGTGTGTGTGTGTGTGTGTGTGTGTGTGTGTATAATGCCCTTATATCATTTTCCTCATTCTTGCTTACCAGTAAAAAAAAAAAAAATCATTCAACGCAGGTGAAGTGAGTAGCCCCTGTTTAGGTAATTGTTACTCGAGTTTTAATTCTTATTTTTTATTGAATATTCTTTTTAAGATTTCATGAGTATTGTTATTCTTTTCAATTTTGTTACGTCTTTTGAGTTTAGCAACTGAGGCTTGTAGGTGATCCTTAGTTTTCTAAGTCTTGGAAATAGTGAAAGAAAATATTCCAAATATAAATTAATACAGTAAACTCGAGTACCAGCGGAGAATATTTGCAGTTGCCATTTGAGTGGTGAATCAGATCAGACACCGATATATTTGTATTCAGCAGACTTTCCAGTTGAGGCACCAAAATTAGTTTTGGTAACTGGCTTAATTTTAGTACTATTAGATCTTTAATTAGGTTTGAATAATGAAGTTAGATTAAGGCAACAAACTTTGTAACCCAAGAGT
>NC_090739.1:50175387-50185387 GCF_036898095.1 Palaemon carinicauda
GGTACTTCAGAAACCAAAGTGTTTTTATCACAAATACTTGTTTTTTAAAGATAAAACAAAAATTACTTGATTTCCTTATTGGTTGTTTACTTATCGAAACTTCGAAAGCCAAACTTGGTTGTTTGAAAGAGATAAAATGGTACTTCAGAAACCAAAGTGTTTTTATCACAAATACTTGTTTTACGGCAAAATTGTCTTGCGGCGATTTTTCCTATTAGGCGAAATTTCCCGAGGCGAAAATTCCTGAGGCGAGTTTTCCGGACACGATCAAGTATATATACTCACTAGGTCCCCGTAAGGCCACAAAATACAAACATGTTATTTCTTGTCAAACCGGCAACCGGTTCTGTTAATAGTTAACAATGAAGTAGGCAGACAGGTTAATACAAGTTGCTGTCAGTGTAAAGGGAGAGCGAAGATACAAAGGAAAATCTATACAAAAAAAGAGAAATGTCGTTACTTTGTACGATCGTGTGACACAGGGGTGTTACATGGCTCCCCCCTAAAAATGACATACTGTACATGTTTAATAGGGCCCCCTGATTTAGAGAGGCGAACTGTAGGCGGGTCAACTAGCAGGAGATAAGCAGGTTTCAGACGATCAATGGAGACCCAGTCTTCTTTGACACGAATGTTTAGTAGGAAGGCTTTCGGATTGCATCGGATCACAGGGAAAGGGCCCATGTAAGGGGGCGTTAGCGGTGGCTTGCTAGTGTCGCCGCGTAGGAAGAAGTGCGGTGCAGAGTGCAAGTCTGTTGGTATGTGATGCTTCACTGGGGGCTTGCAAGTCTGGCGGTATGGAGTAAATTTGCCCACGACGTGACGTATGCGCTGGAGATTGTCAGAGGTGGTTGCAGAAGGAAAAAATTCGGCAGGGATGACCAACGGGTCGCCATACACCATTTCAGCTGCTGAGACCTCCAGGGCGTCTTTAGGAGTGGTCCTTAGTTCCAGGAGGACCCAGGGAAGCTAAGTAAACCAGTTAGAGTCCTTGCAGCAGGACATCAATGCTGCTTTGAGGCTACAATTAAAATGTTCAACCATTCCATTGGCAGCGGGGTTGTAGGCAGTTGTCTGATGTAGGGTGATGCCCAGGAGATTCGCTAATGATGTCCACAACTGAGACGTGAAAGTGGTAACCCTGTCAGAAGTTATATGCTCAGGGATACCAAATCTTGCTATCCATCCTGAGAGTAAGGCACATGTACATGAGGCGGACGTTGCAGTTTCCATGGGAATGGCTTCAGGCCAATGAGTGGAGCAGTCGATGACGGTAATCAGGTAACGATGTCCTTGTGATGTGGGTAGGGGGCCTACAACGTCGACGTGAACGTGGGTGAAATGACGCTGAGGTTGAGGAAAGGTGCCCACTCCTGAATCCGTATGTTGATGTACTTTGGAGGTTTGACAAGAAGTACAGGCACGGACCCAATCCTTAGCATCCTTAGTAATGCCGTGCCAAATGAACTTCGTCTTCAGCAGCTGTGCAGTAGAACAGCACGAGGGATGTAAAAGGCCATGAATGAAATCAAACACCTGTTGGCGCATGGGAGCAGGAATTCATGGTTGCGGTCTACCAGTACTGATGTCATAGAGGAGTGTGGTGTTGGAGTCGTCGAGGGAGATGTCTTCCCAACGGAGGGATATGCAGGATGTACTACATGCTTGATACTCTGGATACTGTCGTTAGGCCTCAGCCAAGGCATTGTAATCCAATCCCAGTTGAACGGCGGCCAACGTGTTTCTCAACTTCGATGACATAAAACAGACGGGGTGACGAGTTCATTCCTTACCTTCTTGAAATAAGGTAGGTTCAGTCTCATTGCCCGATGCATCCATTTGGATAAGGAATTTCTTGTTGAAATCCGGTGCTTGCAGTATCGGCTTTGATGTTAATATGGCCTTCCTTTGACTTTTCCTTCTTCCTGGTATTTTGATAATGTAGGTCAGTTCACTGATCTTCTCCAAAATCCGGAATGATCCTTGAAACTTGTTGGTAAGAAGGAATCTCCTCATCGGCAAGTAAAGCAACACCTGTTGTTCTACCGCAAACTGTTTGTTCTTACTTTTCATACCAAAACTTTACTTCACTTTTCCTTGACTCGTTTTCATGTTTTTGAGGGAAAATTTCCTTATCTCGCCGATCCTTTTCTGCAAATTCTTGACATATTCTTCATCTGTTTCCTCTCGATCTTTCCATTTTCCTGCTAACATTTTAATCGGCCCTCTTAATTCTTGTCCGAACAATATTTCATTCGGGCTACATCCCATGCTTTCTTGATTAGCATTTCGTACTTGAAATAGAATTAATGGTAGTCCAATGTCCCATTTATTTCCTGTTTCGTTGCAGTACATGGTTAACATACTCTTTAGCGTTCGATGAAATCTCTCTAATGCACCTTGTGTCTCCGAGTGATAAGCAGTAGACAATTGTTATCTCAAATCGAACAGTTTCATCACATCCTGAAACAATTTTGACATGAAATTTGTTGCTCAGTCGCTCTGAACATTTTCCGAAATACCAAATTTGGGAAAAAAGTGTATTAACTTCTCAGCCATTAATTTGGCACTTATGTTCCTGATGGGTATAGCTTCGGGGTATCGTGTCGCTGGACACATTGAAGTTAACATATACTGAGGGCCTTTCTTCATTCTTGGTAACGGTCCCACAATGTCGATCATTACCTTGCTGAAGGGTTCTCCTCGTACTTCAATCGGGTGTAAGGGGGCCTTCTTGATGTACTCGTTAGGCTTCAAGCCATCTGACAAACGTTACAGGACCAGCAAAACTGCCTCATATCCTTTTGCATGCCAGGCCAGAAAAAGTGATTCATTATCTTCTCCATCGTCTTTCTTATTCCCATGTATCCCATCTCATGCGCTACTGCAATCCCCTTTCTTCTCAGCAGTGCGGGAATCTACATCTAATGGTATATGCCACAATCAGCATACTCAGACTCAGGGATATCGGCGGGTCTATGCTTCCTCATAAGCAACACAGCCTTGAAATAATAACAGGCGGGAGAATGATGCACTTCAGTCTCATCCACCATACGGTACAATATTTCTGTTAACATCGCATCCTTCTGTTGCATTCCTATCAACCTTTTATAGCTCAGTTGTCCTACTTTTAGCACTGAGTTTTCTAGTTCTTCCAAATCCATTGCTTCCTTGTCTTCCTGTTCATTCGTCTGTTGTTCCTCTTCTTTCGGGCTCTCTTAGGAGCTCTCCTCTTGCGTACTATCATGGGAAACCTCTTTTTCCATGAACAAATCTTCCAAGTTCATTGTTCCTCTTGCTTCTCTGTCTTCTTTTGCCACCACTTCCTTCATCATACTCCTAATCTTCACACAACTAGGGAACAGATATGGGTAGTCCTTCTCGAATTCAGTCATAGGACTATACTTCAGTGGTTTCTCCATTACAATGGGATAAGGCACAAACGTCACTCCACCAACCTCATTTCCCAGTAGGACTTCCACTCCTTCGATAGTCAATGCATCCTTTACTGCAAGATCAAAATGACCTGCCACCAACTCGCATGACAGTTTCAAATGTCAAATAGGAGTAACCTCCTCACCTCTTGTTCCCTTCAAAATAAGCAAATCTCCTGTGAGAGACTGTTCCATTAACGGGTGTACACCTCATGTCACCACGCTATGATTAGATCCTGTGTTGCGCAATATCTTGACCGAGATCTGCTCGCTGCCATCCAGAGCGGCTAACATACCTTCATAAACATACGATTTAAAGGCATCCATGCTGTTTGAGGTTATCATATTTGTTGTGTAAATGTTAGCTGGTTTATTTTCCTCATTGACCTTTCCCATTTGATTCTTTGTCTCTGTATTTTGTGGAGTTGAATTACCCTTAACCACTTGTGCTACTGCTTTCGGTTGGTTCGATCAACATTCTTTTCTGATATAGCCTTTTTTGTCACACATATAACAGACAATATTAATCTTCTGCACGTCTTTCAAAACACCTGAAGGAGGACGACTCAAAAATTGTTGCAGTGGTACTATCGCATTATGCTTTGGAATAGCATCAGTGGCATATCCGCCGTAATTATTGAACTTGTTCCCATAGTTATTAAAGAAGTGGTTTCAATGGTTCAATGAATACTTGACACTTGGTCGGAACGACGGTTGAAACTTCATACCCTAGGAGAGTTTTCGACTGATAATATTTTAATTTTCACTCAGTGAAGCGGCTCTATCAAGTTTCTTCACCTCTCTCTCTCTCAAGTATGTTTGAATATGTTCAGGAATTCCTCCCTATCAGTTCTTCTAAATCAGCCGTGTCTCTCACGTCGGCAGCCTCTTTCCATCTCTTAAAGCATTGTCGTACCTTATAAATGTAATCAAGGAAAGTTATTCGCTTGTCCTTCCGCAAATTTTGGAATCTTTCATTATAGTATTCTGGGGTCAAGTGATACACTTGCAACACACTCCTCTTAATTTCTTGATACTCCTTTCTTTGGTCCTGAGACAAGGCAAGAAGCGCACTGCCGGATTTTCCAATGAGAACAATCTGCAATAACATAGACCATTTATCTTCTGGCCATTCCATCGTCGACACGACCGTTCCAAAATGATCGAAGAACTCATCGGGAGCTGCTTTTGTGAATTTCGGGATCAATCTATGTGCATTCGCCACATTAAACACAAGATCGTGCATAGCAGGGGTCACACCTCTCTGAGTTGACGACCTAGCACGAGCATTCAACAGTTTCAATTCGCCGACATGTCTTGCAATTTCTTCTGCTTCTTCTCTCTCTCTATTTCTTCCCATCTTGAAATTTCTCTTGCCTTTTCTCTCTCTTTTTCTTCCATTTTCCTTGCATGTGTTGCTTCTCCTCTCTCATGTCTTGCAATTTCTCTTGCCTCTTCCCTCTCTCTCTTTCTTCCCGTTTTGCAATTTGTTTTGCTTCTTCACTTTATCTCTTTCTCCCGTTCTGCCATCATCTTCAACCTAATCAAATTCTCTGCCACTGCAATTCGTCCAATCTCAGCCTCTACATTAGTTTCTTCTTTCGTTCCTTCAGTTTGTGGGTCATCTGATACTTGCTTCTCTATGAATTCTGCTTCAGCCTTCTACAGAAGGTCGCAAGCTGCTGCAATAGCTTCATTTGGAAACTTTCCTGAGTTTATCAATGCTTCGAAGGCTAGACATTTGATTCGGGCTTTAATCATTCCACCAGTTAGTTACATGGCCACCGCATGCTATTGAAATAGCGAACCACTGAGCTTTAGTTACATTAGCTTCCGACAATTCCAGAACAATTGGGTTTTCCAAAAACTCCTGTACATTTATTTTTGCCATCTTGTACTGAACAAAAAATTATAGATATCCAAAAAATATATCTTATCAATACACACTATACTATCAACACTAAACTGGCCAAACCTTTAATGAAAAACACGGCTCTATTATCAATAATACTTAAAACATACTTGTTCGATCATAGGTCTACGTACCAAAAAATATAAATTACGACTTACGAATTATGTAAATTCCCGAGCTCCCAAACTCACCAGTTTTATATTACATAATCTGATACACAAGAGAAATACCTACGAGCTCTGGGAATAATACGTAACTCCCAAACGATAATATATATGAAAACTGTATATCTAAAGGTCTCTTTACATTACTTTCAAAACAAAAGTGGGTAATTACTTTACTTTTAACGGGAACTATTTGTAAATCAACCTCTTATTTCGGTTCTTAGCCAGGGGATACAAGCAAATCACAGATAAAAGTATTGGTGAAATAAATAATACACATCTTACCAAAGAAAGAAAAAAAAATATTCTATTAAAATAATTAACAATTTATAATTAACACAAAAAACAAATCACTCGAAATATTAAATCTGAACTAAACCTTAAGTTACTTCATAAAAAGTTATACAATCACTTGTTTCACTAGAAATTAATAAATGAAAATATTTAGTTTTGACAATTAATGAATAAATGATACTTTAACACTCATAGAAAATAAATCAGAATTACACTTCACTGTTTAACCTAATCTCACAGGACCAGTTGAAAAATTTATACTATAAAATATACTTACATTAACATAATTTACCTTAAACTTTGACACACAATATTATCACTAATGTTTGAATAACACTATACACGGTATATGTTGTAAAGAAATCACTATTCACGTTTGATAGGAAAGCACTTTTCACTTTTGAGAGGAATTATGTAGTGGCTAGAGAGAGGGCTGGCGGGCGTTGGCTCTTTCAAAGGGATAGGCTGGATCTCTCGTCTCCTAAGCTTTGCTAGGTCCTTATGTATTAACTTAATTCATTCTAGTAACTTCTAGTAAATCATTCACATGGCATGGGGGTAGGGCTCTAGGTGTATAAGTTTGCCAGCTTAGCAATTTGAAGAAGGGGTCCTAAAGTTGCTTGCGATGTATCTCTTTCTCAGCTAACTCTGCCTACCTCCTCTCATAAAATTAAAAAAAGAAATAAACCTTAGTCTAGATTTTTTATGCATTTTCCAACCACGTCGAAACATGATGCAATACCCAGCGTGTGTGTCATGCAACATAACTTTTAACAAGATTACATAAAACTTTCTAACAAAGCTATGTAAAAGGATTTTTTTTTTAAATAACATACATTTACATATAAGGAACTGAATAAAAAACATTTAAAGGGATGACGAAAGTCTTATGTAATCTACATACATTACTTAATCCTACATGAGTGAAACTCACCTTACAAGCTGGCTATACATCTCTTAAATATAAAAATAAAATATGTGATTAAAATATTCTACTCTCATGAGGACCAGCTTCGTACGAATATATATGTATACATATATATATATATATATATATATATATATATATATATATATATGAATATATATATATATATATGTATATATATATATATATATATATATATATATATATATACATATGTATATATATAAAAGGTCTTTGTATTCTAAATTCACATTTTAGCCTTCTACTATATATTTCTATCAATCCTCTTATGGAATCTATCAGCTATAAAATCCTATTGAATTCCGGTCTATTTTTATAAAAAAAAATTCGGCATGTAGTGCATTTTCTCAAGCTTGCACATATCACAAGTATTGTTCATTAATAAGATAAGCATAAGCAAGCATTTCATAATGCAAGAAAGTCATGCAAGTGTTTAAAATTATATCTTTATCATATACAGTACACTGATTGAATAGGAATTATAATGAGTATTTCCCACCCTCCAATTAAAGAGGGGAAACTTGATCTCAACTGTAAATTCTTGTTTCTATATAAGTAAGTGATGTATATTTCTATAAAAAAAAATCTGGAAACTTTGAATGGTCTGCAATCTCCTTAACAAGGACTAAGATATAACTGTAGTAAGGACTGGGGCTTTAAGTAGCACTTTAAACTATTTCTTTTATAACGTAGTTGTTCATCGTTATAAAACTGAAATATGTTAGTAGACTTCAGTTCCCCTTACCATATATATAATACCTTAAAAGAGGAGTTTTGGATAATGGCATACAGAAATACCACCTTCATCCTTCTTTATGCGTAGAGTTTCTCGTTTTACTAGCTCATATCATCCTCTCCATAACTATTCACAGACGTTTATTCATAAAAAAACAAAGTGTTTATTTAAAGGATAGATGTGAAAGTTGTACCTTAATTTTGATAGTAAACAATCATTAACCTACGTGACTCTGAAATTTGTGTGACGCTTAATTTTCTTCATGATATTTTCTCATTCAAATCCGAGAGTTCTCTAGTAATCATCATTTAGAAATATCCCTAAAGAATGCAATACAATTACTTCATATTTTAGCCATCTCACTAGCCAATTGTCATTGGCATCCCATTCACCAATTCCAAAACATCTATGCTTCCCATTTCTGTTTATCAAACTTCTAGTTACACATTTAAAATCCTTCATGCTTATTTTTTCAGTAAACAATAAGCTGTCATCTGATTTAACCAGTTATGATGGTTGAGCGGTCAGGCAAAAGTAGAAGCATCTAAGTATAACTTTCTTTGATAGCAGCTTATAAGAGTTCTTGATCAAAAGCATATGTTATCATACTTAAGGACAACATTGTCTCGCTAATCTGGTTATGCAAAAAACCTACTAAATGAATCATTAATCACCATTGTACTAGATATTTCTAAATACAGAATTTTAATTAAGTGTAGGAGGTTTTTGCCAAAGCCTAACCAGTCAAGACCTTTCAACATAAAAGGGGTTTTGATAAGATCTAATGTTTGCACAAATTAAATTTTAGAATGGGGACTTCTTTGTATTGTAAGGTTACAGGGTGCACTATATTTCTTAAAAACCTATTGCAATGGGCAATACTCCAATTAGAGACACCATGAAATTGATTTGGATAAAACATTTCATCTAATATATCTTGAGTCATTTTGGCTATAAGCCTAGCACAAAGTTAAGTTATTGCGCTCCAGTTCTTTAACTCGTTCTCATCACCTTCATTCTTATATATTGTTGTTATACCTATATGCTGTGACATGCCTAAAATTTTGTTCTTCATCATAATTTTAATTTGAGTAAAATCATCCTTGATTGCATCTAAACTTGCGGCTCTGAACTTTTTTTTGAGGATCATATGTGCCATAATGATTTAATATTAGTTGAATTCTGCATCTAAGGATTTTTTGTCATTTTCATCAAGGTTATATAATAACTGCTACTATTAATACTACTACTACTATTACTACTACTACTACTACTACAACTACTACTACTACTATTACTACTACTACTACTACTACTACTACTAATAATGATAATAATAATAATAATAATAATAATAATAATAATCATGTGGTATTTTCATGTAATTGTTTTTCACATCTAACAGATATACAACCCTTAAATTCGGTTGCAATACCTTAGAAAAGAACAGTATTAGTGGGTTTTGAGGAGTTTTTTCCAATCCCCAGAAATTAACAACTTACCTGATTCATTTAGTATATTAGGACAAATTTCTTCATCAACATTTGTTTCTCTTTCTATGTGAGAGTCCGATCAATAGTGGCAATATACAATTCCAGACCAAAGGATTATCCTTGATATATCAATATTACCTAGCTTAAGTTAATAGTATGAGATAGGTAGACACTTTAGGTGGATGCATTCAACTTCTTGTCAATAAATCTGAACCGTACCTCCTTTATCATTAATGAATGGATTCGGAAGCTTCTTAAATACTGAATAGTTTTTGAATCAAAGTAGTTGTGTTTATCTTATTGCATTTTATAGTTTTGTAGTTTCATCTGTCAATTTCTTTTGATAAATTCCTAATATTAAGAGTGGTATATGCAGGAAGATGGCAAATATAATAGTCAATGAATTCTACTAATGTCACTACCAAAGTCCATCCGTTTAGAAATGACAACCAAATTCATTGGTTGCTTGTCAGTTTGCACTTTATATTTCTTATTCATTCCTTTAAATTCAATTTTTCCAATGAAATTAAATTTTTATTGTGTAAAATCCTTATCTACTAACATGTTATCCACTACTGTATTCTTACGCACACTTTCTGGTGTTGACTATCATCAAGTAGTGTACAAGGTTATTTGATATTCACTCAAAGCATCGTGAAATACGTAGGAACCAGAACCAAGCGGTTAGAATTTTAAGAGATCAAAGTAATATTAGGACCAAAACTCTATTTTCCTCTTACAAAACCAACTATTGGAGGGAAATCTGAAAAATTAAACAACTTATGAAAATTCTATCAAAAAGAAAACGAGGAAAGGTACCAAATGTTTTTTTTTTTCTTATTTCATAAGTAATATAAAGTTACATAGGATCTAAACTAGATATAAATCTATTCATTCTAAGCACAATATTGTAATTTCTTATTTCTGCTTTGAATACACCGAAATATGTCCTAACTTGTTTGTTAGTTGTAAACCTAAAAAAGTGGAAGAAAAACTATCAAAATATTTCAGTCCAAAA
>NC_090739.1:50190387-50192887 GCF_036898095.1 Palaemon carinicauda
AATATATATTGACTTAGGGGTAAATACATCTTTGAACTTTTAGTCTAGAAGGTAAGTAACAGCTTCAAGAAAATGAATAAAAGGTAGAGGGAAGAAAAATGCACCGAAGATTGCAATCATACTTCGAACTATCTATCTATATATATCTATCTATCTATGTATATATATATATATATATATATATATATATATATATATATATATATATATATATATACATATATATATATATATATATATATATATATGTGTGTGTGTGTGTGTGTGTGTGTCACATCTTGTTTCTTTTACGTAAGTGTGTATTGGTGTTATTAATCGCCATGTATCCCATTACTATTACCAAAAACTCTGAATTAGTTTTGAGCTGTGGTCGGTTATTGATGAAGACAGTGTAAGATCCTTAGAGCTTTCTCAAATGAAACGTAAAACTTAGATCAAGGTAGGGATATGGAAAATAAAAGGTATAGTAGTTTCATATATCGTGTACCACAAAAAATACACCATAAGAAATATTACTAGTACTTACTGTAGATATATACGATACGTATTGAAAGAAGTGAGTATATTTACAAGTGGTAACCTTTCGTGCAAAATATTTAAGTATAAAATCAAGGAAAATGTGAAACTGAGATTAGTGAACATTTCAATAATTATATATAAGACTGCCTCTGCGTGTGTAAACCGATAGAGGAAGGCCAACAATGCCCTTATACTCAATTACCTTCGATATCAGGATGCCAGAGTGCTTCAAATCAATCAATACTCATTTGGAAATCTCAGGTTCAACAGAATTAGATTTCAATTCTACATTAGGATAAACCATAGTCTCTTCAAATGAATGAAAGGGTAACTATCAATTATGCCAGCAGAGGCACTAAAAGAAATCAGCCCCTTAGTGCTACCTACATTGAAGGATTTGCCAAATGAGACTTACATAACATAACAGCGAGATTTACCCAACTTACTGACCTCCCCAATTGACCCAGTTAATTTCATTTTATTTGGATTTCCTCAAGTGACTCAATATATAATGAAAACCAACATAATATTGTGTTTAAGAGTAATAAATTTTTATTTCACTTTGATATCGAACCTTAATCTCGTGAAATGAAAGTCATGCTAGGTAAGGCGCAAAGACAAGTCGAAACCTACCTGTTTAATGCATTCGAAGTGACTAGGATTGAATTGTTATGTAAGGTGGAAATTTCTCTCTATCAAACACGATTTTGTTTTGAATTTAATCATATATTGACTCATTAGGGATCATTTGAATCAAAGACCATCAATTGGGTCAGCTGGTGAGTTAGGGTGCTAGGTAAAACTTACTGGTACGAAGGACACTAGTCTTACCGAGTAAATCCTTATATGCAATTAATAGAGACCTAGCTAAAATTAGTGCATGGTGCATATTATGGGGAATTAAGCTGTACCCCTAACAAAACTCAACCTTTTGGCTATGGACTATGAAGCGAAAGGTACGCTAAATAATGAAACTCTTTGTCTTATGGAAGATAAGAATAGTTCATGTTCTCCGAAAAGCATCTGATAGATAATAAAAGACGTCGTTGGAACCACAAACAGTGTTTTAGATACGAAACAAGATTCATAAGGTAAGGTGAAATCTATTGAATTTTGTTATGAGATTTGTGATGGATAATTGGCAATATACATCATGTATAATCAGTTGGAAGGCTGTAAGAATAACTCTCTCTCTCTCTCTCTCTCTCTCTCTCTCTCTCTCTCTCTCTCTCTCTCTCTCTCTCTCTCTCTCCGTAATTATATACATGAGGTTTTATGCACTCATCTACAAAATTGCACATCCATTTGATGTAATAGTACTTACATAAGCTTAAAAATACGAATGAATAACTGCCAGTGCGTTCATCGTATCCATTATAAGAAATATGTGTTGCATTAAATTACCTCATAATAACTTTATTTATATCGCAGCGTGGTTGGAGTTCATAATATCCCTTAATCAACTCACCAAAATGATTTCTTTAATTTACTGATGGGCAATTGTAATGTGACTTTAGCATTTGCATATTTTATGATAGTCTCTTTATCAGGAGCTCACCACTTGTTGACAGAAATAAAGAAAAAACACAAAAAGTTTCCATTTCTAGATATGGTGACTGACAAGATAATAGAGCCTTGAAGGCAAAGGAGGATATCATTTGCCACTCTGATTTCTAACATCCTTGATTTTTTTGTTATTAGCTTTCTCAGCTGCCTTTCTGTTTTTTTTTTTTTTGTTTTTTTTTTTGCTGATGAATAGGAGAAAGGAGAAAGTATTGGATTGAAAATACTTTGAAATTTTTCTTGCACTCCTGTTAATTTAGTTTAGAGTATACAAAGAAAAACAAAAGACCTACTTTTGGATTGTTTTACTTATATGCGACTGAATACCTTACGTGTATAAATTCCCGTGATATTACTTCCCGGAAATAAGTAGGCCTAAATACATTATCGCATTTAAAATTAACAACTATAATTACTT
>NC_090739.1:50197887-50210387 GCF_036898095.1 Palaemon carinicauda
TGCAGATCCGTTGGCAGCTACCAGAATGGACGTAGGCAGACGTAGACAGACTATGTCGCTTCCTGAAGAGTTCCCTTGGCAAAAGAGAACGACAAGCACCCGTGTCTACCAAAAGTCGCATGCCCGTTCCTGCATCATGTAAAAAGAAAAGATTAGAAACACGGGAGGCCATTGCCACGAGCAATAACCTACTTACACGTTTTTTTTTTTGCCACTGACAATCCTTGGCTGCCTTGAATCTGTAGTGGTAGTAGCAAAACTGCGGCCGATGGGCAGCAGTAAGTGGCTATAGAAGACGTTGGTTGGGGCGCGAGCGAGTGGTGGGTGGTGGGCGGCTTTGTCGCCGCTTCGGCACGTCACGGGGTAGGCGTGTATGTCCTACGGCATTCACGTCAGCTTCAATTGATGTTGAATAAGCATCCTCTTTGTCAGGAGTGGAGGCGTTGATGGAGGTCTTGAAGGTCGTGAAGTGGCTGTCCATAAGGGCGTAGGCTTTGGTCATTATGTCTTTTATTGGTAAACCATCGACATCGGGTATGGCAGCGCGTACAGGTTCGGGTAAACGGCGTATCCAAAGGGCACGAAATAGGTTCCCCTCACGAGGAGAGCCGTCTGCGGCAGGTTGCAGTCGAGCGATACTGGTCATTTCCCTGAGGGCGCGCGAAGCCCTTTTTTCCCCCAATGGTTGTTGAGAGAGCTGAAAAAGTTTTGTTATACGGGCGGCTGGCGACGGCGAGTACTGCTGCAGAAGATATATTTTGAGGACGTCATGAGCTATTGAGGTGTGTCCTTGTTCACAAAGCCAGTCGGATATTTCCGAGAAGGTGTCCTCGGGTATCACCGTGAGAACATAATTCGCTTTGGTGGTTGAGCAAGTCACGCCCTTGTTGCGGAACTGAACCTCTGCGTGCTGAAACTAAGCAAACGCCTCTCCGCTGGCGAACGACGAAGTTTCAATGGGGCGGCGCCAACTTCTGTGGAGTCCGCCATAGTACCAATGACGGGGGGATGGGGGGGGAGGAGCGAGTCGACTTCCGGGGTCACCAATGTGACTGGCCAAGAGAGGCTGGGACTGAGAAGGCAGGATGAAAGCAACTGAGTAACTTTATTAGAGAACATCCATTTATCTATACATAAACTCCAGGCAAAAAGGACATAAAAACAAAAGAGGCAATTTCATGTTCAACCAACAACTAGTGCTGTTAACAGTTAACGGTGAGAAAAACAGACATGTTATTTCAGGTCCCTATCAGTGCGAAGGGAGAGCGAAGATACAAAGCATAATATATACAAATAAAAGAAATGTCGTTACTATGTACGATCGTGTGACACGGTTGGTACAAAACTAATCAGGAAGAATTGTTTAGCTATGCCACAACGTTAATTTTTAATTGCTTACTCGAATTCATATATATATATATATATATATATATGTATATTTATATATATATATATATATATATATATATATATATATATATATATATATATGTATATATATATATATATATATATATATATATATATATATATACATATATATACATATATATATGTGTGTGTGTGTATGTGTGTGTTTGTGTGTGTGTTTCTGGGTTTGTGTGCGTATAATGATGAAAAGGATACCAAGAAGTCTTCGCATCATCTTTCATCTCTATGACATAACAACTGTATGCAATCCGGTAAAATATGAAGGCTAAATATTTAGAAAGATTTGTACACATGCGCACATGCACCCTTCTCTGACCAAGGTATTACAACTCCCTGTCTTCTATTCAAGGAACGGGGAGAGCTGAGAGTAACCGAAAAGAAATGCACACACACACACACACACACACACACATATATATATATATATATATATATATATATATATATATATATATTATTATCATTATTATCATTATTATTATTATTATTATTATTATTATTATTATTATTTGCTAAGCTACAACCCTGTTTGGAAAGCAAGATGCTATAAACCAAGGGGATCCAACAGGGAATATAGTCCAGTGAGGAAAGGAAACAAGGAAAAATAAAATATTTCAGTAACAGTAGCATTAAAATAAACATTACCTATATGAACGTTAAAAACTTCAACCAAACAAGAGGAAGAGAAATAAGATAGAATAGTGTGCTTGAGTGTACCCTCCAGCAAGAGAACTCTCATCTAAGATTTACCTGGGGAGAAATCCTGAACTTGCTGGGTAGCAGTTAGGTTCCGACTTCTTTTATGGCCACTGGTGGCATAGTTTGTTTCGACCTGGCCTTTCATTAGAAGGGGCCAGCGTTCGATCCCAATTATGAGGTAGAAATTTATTTCTATTTGAACACGATGTTGTGTTGATATTTATCCATTAGGGGTAATTTGAATGAATTACTACCAATTGTGACACGTGGTGGGCCGGGAAGTCAGGGAAAACTCGCTGGTAAGAGACTGATGTCTCGCCAGGTAAATCCTGAACTTGCTGGGTAGCAGTTAGATTCCAACTTCTTTTATGGCCTCTCGTGGCATGGTTGTTTTCGACCTGGCCTTCCATTCGAAGGGGCCAGCGTTCGATCCCAAGTATGAGGTAGAAATTTATTTCTATTTGAACACGATGTTTTGTTGATTTTTATCCATATTTACTTATTAGGGGTAATTTGAATCAATCACTACCAATTGTGTCACGTGGTGGGCCGGGAAGTCGGGGAAAACTCGCTGATAAGAGACTGATGTCTCGCCAGGTAAATCCTGAACTTGTTGGGTAGCAGTTAGGTTCCGACTTCTTTTATGGCTTCAGGTGGCATGGTTGGTTTCGACCTGGCCTTTCATTAGAAGGGGCCAGCGTTTGATCCCAATTATGAGGTAGAAATTTTTTTCTATTTGAACACGATGTTGTGTTGATATTTATCCATATTGACTCATTAGGGGTAATTTGAATGAATTACTACCAATGTGTCACGTGGAGGGCCGGGAAGTCGGGGAAAACTCGCTGGTGAGAGACTGATGTCTTGCCAGGTAAATCCTGAACTTGCTGGGTAGCAGTTAGGTTCCGACTTCTTTTATTGCCTCTGGGGGCATGGTTGGTTTCGACCTGGCCTTTCATTAGAAGGGGCCAGCGTTCGATCCCAAGTATGAGGTAGAAATTTATTCCTATTTGAACACGATGTTGTGTTGATATTTATATATGTATATATATATATATATATATATATATATATATATATATATATATATATATATAAAATCAGGTCATTGTCTGTATGTATGTGTCTGCGTGGCAATATAGAAAAATTGTACAAGGAACTCACAGTATATTTAATGATCTAATCTTATGTAAATTTTATCTAGAAAGCTAACACCGCTATTTCCATAATGATCAAGATCCTTGTGGTCTACGAGCCCATAATTACAGACCCCATAAAACTGTAGGCAATGAAATCGGGTGAAATAAGGCAGTCTGTCACTGTCGACTTTAACTTTTTTTTTTTTTTTAAATCTAGAAACCTAATGTCGCTAATTTTATTTTGATCAAGACCCACCTTGGGGGTCCACGGGCCACATAATTTCCAACCCCCTAAAACTGCATTCAATAAAAATTAACCAATTGCAATGAATTTCGACATAGATAATCTATGAACATAGGAGATTATTTAGTGTTATATTAATTTGGAAATTTTTCTTAAAAAAGGTGGTCGTGGGGTGTTGCCCCACACACATAGCATACACTGTTTTTTTTTAACATATGATAAAATGTAAAAAGCTAACAAAATATTTAATGGTTGAGTTCTAAGTCTTTTTTATATTTTTTTTCAGTTTTCTCCAAATTATGCCAGCTATAAAGAGATTCTACAGAATATCTAATGTTTGAGTCTTGTGTATTTTCAATATTTGTTTTACGATTTTACAATATGATGCCACCTAAAAAGAGGTTCTCATTCAGTAAATCCCAGTCTCAACCGAGCTCATCGCGCCGATAACACCTCTCTCTCTCGCTGATCCGCGCAGCTGACATTTTCAGTGCGTTCACCATAGAGATTCACCACCATGTCCGTCTTCCAACTCGGAGACTGGGCATGGAGCCTTTCCCCTGAAGAACAACGCCACTGCAGGGACCATTACGACGATCCCTCTTGCGACTGTGACAGCTGTGAGGCCTACCAGCAAAGAAGACTGCAATTTTTCAGTACAGTTGGCCTCAGGACAGCTGACGTTACTGACAAAACACTGCCTTCCCATAACATGACATACAGCTGCCATTGGTGCAAAATCGCCTCTGCCAGGGTCCTGAAGCAATACAGGACCTTGAAAGCCAACAGGGAACGGGATACACCCCCTCCCAAAAAAAGGAAGAGCCCTGAACGCCCTTCTCCAGTGCCTCTAACGCCCCTGCCATCACCTATAGTGACTCCAAGGACTGAGGGTACACCTTCATCCTTGTCAGCCCCTACAACTCCACAGCAGACAATTGCAGCTGCAGTTACTAGTCCAACCTTGGCGTCTGAGACTTCCAATGCCATGGAAATGGATCCTGCTGACACCCAGGCAGTCTCTCAGGGGAACCATCCAATGGACTGCAACTGCATTGTCTGCCTCACCCAACTCCTGCAAGAAGCCTCTGCCATTGCAGCCAGCATTTCAGCTCCCAAAAACGAAGACAGGAAACCACTACCTAAGTTCAAGCTACACCAGACTGACAGCTCCATCTTCTATGCCGCAGTTGCTGCCATGGCTAGAAAGCCTGACATGAACCTCACAGCAAGACCGAACCTGAAAGGAGAGCTAATCATCTCCCCAAAGGACCAGCAAACTGCCAGCTATCTCCAGGAAGAACCAACCGTGACACTGCTTGACCCTGCCTTGATCCAGAGGAAAGCAGTCATAGCCAGATACCCCATCACCATGCCCATCTCCATCGCCACATCATGCAGCAACATTGACAAGGCAGTGCGCTGCATGAGCAAGAATGATGTCCATGTCAGAAGGCTGATAGCCACCTTCATCAGTCCAGTGCCTTCCTCACTGGATCTAGGAGTTTGGGGGACATTTCCAATTGAAGAATATACACCAGAACCTCTCAGATGCTATCACTGCCAGCGATACGGCCATCATAAGGAAGAATGCAAAGGCCCCATCATCTGCAGAGTCTGCAGCCAGCGTCACAGCACAGAAGTGTGCATCCAGACCCACAGGGACGGGAAAGAAACAAAGCCCAAATGCCCCAACTGCTCGAGGCCTCACCATGCCTGGAACAGGTGCTGCCCAGAGCAACTAAGGAGGATAGCTGCTATGAAGAGCACTTCCTCCCCAAAACAGCCAAAAGCACCTACAACTCAGCCACCCAAGGACCAGCGACCTCCTCGGCCGAGGAGACAACGCCAGCCGCCCACTGTTACGGTTTCTGAACCAGCCAACCAGTCACAAGCAGCACCTCTTCCACAACCTACACCCTCCAACCCAACCCAACTTCTTACTCAACAAGTTGAGTCACTGCCCTAGGAACACCTCATTCCTCTCACCTTTAAAATCCTCACCAGAGTCCTGTCCTTTGGCAGGATCCCCAACTTCATGGAGTTACTCCGACAGTTCAGTTGCCAACCAGTGAGCTGGGATAAGCTTATTTGCTTAAGCCTACCTCTCTTCTCTCTAACTTAAAATCCTTCACTCCTCTCCCAGTCTCTTCTACTTAATGGGACTTGCTGCTATAACTACTTTCTCTCAGACTGACAAACTCTGTCTGTTAACCTTTCATGTCATGGACCTAAAGAGGAGTCTCTCCCCCGGGTCACTTCCCTCACTTACACGCTAGTCACTAGAAATTCCTCCTCATTTAAAGTAAAATATCCACCACTTTTTTACTTTTCCAGCAACCCTTAAAAAAACACCCTTGTCTTTATAACGTTACTGTATCGGCCTCCTCTGGGAGGCCACCCTATAAAATTATAATTCTCTTAGCACGAGAGCCCAAATTCGGTGGATAGAAAAAGATAACGCGAAACAAAAGAGCACAGGAATTTATGGCGGGGAACAAATGCAAGAAGAATGGCTGCTAGACATGAGACACAGGATAAAGAAAAAAAAACTCATGCAAGTAGAATGGCAGCTAACTATAAAGCATAAAATGAAGAGCAGATGAATTTAAGAAGGAACACGAATACAAGTAGAGTGGTAGCTATATGTGGGGCAGAAGATGAAGAGCAGATGAATTTGTGAAGGAACACTAATACAAGCAGAATCGCAGCTAGACGTGAAGCCTAAGACAAAGAGCAGAGGAATTTAAGAAGGAACACTAATGTAAGCAGAATGTCAGTTAGATATGAATCAGAAGACAAAAAGCAGATAAATTCAAGAAAGAATACTAATGTAAGCAGAATGGCTGCTAGACGTAAAGCAGAAGACAAAGAGCAGATGAATTTAAGAAGGAACGCTAATGCAAACAGAATGGCAACTAGACGTGAAGCACAGGATGTAGACTAAAGAAATTCTCACCTCGAAAATAATCAACAAAGTATAGCAGCTATAAGAAATTAGGAATCAATAAATCAAAGAATGACTTTACTTCAGGATAACCAACAAAGAAGGATTGTCCATCGAAACAAAGAAACATTGGAAGGAGCTGAGAATAGTTTCCATATTGGTAGAGTCATGCATGCAGATGCAAGAGCATTTTCTTTTATTGCTGTACAAAGATGCCTTGGTGCCTTCACTTATAATCTAAGATACCCTTATGAAACAGAAAAAATTATACAAATTGGCCTAATGTCACAACAATGTAATCACTGCGATGCTCAAAAACGGAAGAACGAGCTTCCTGGCTTGTGTTCAAGGGAGGGAAAAATTAGACTGCTTTTGTTAGTTGAACGTCATGAATATCTGGAAAAACTTCTCATAGGAACATCACACCATTCAAATCATTTTCTTGAAAACATACTACTATACAATAATGCTTTCCAGATGGCTTCATTTGGAGCAAAGTATGTGAATGAGGGAAGGGGTATGTCCACCGACATTGAAAATCCAAAGGCAACCTCTCAGCTAATTCCGCCCATCTACCTCTCGTGACAATAAAAAATAAAACGAGTAAATCTAATTCAAGAATTTTCATGCACTTTCTAACCGTGTGGAAACATGAAAATGACATAATCTCTCTTACATAAGAATTCGTAATAACACTAAGTGAAATAAAAAGTTAATTCTTAATAATAACGTATATATATATATATATATATATATATATATATATGTATATATATATATATGTATATATATATATATATATATATATATATATATATATATATATATATATATATATATATATATATATATATATATATATATATATATATATATATATATATATATACACACGCACACACATATATATATATACATATAAAAGGAGGAGATGTTGGTAATAAACAGTTAGGCAATATGTAATGGTGTAAAATCACCAGCAATCCCATCGTTTGATCATTCCTCTCCCTCCGATAAATGGAAAATTAATTGCCGCGTAATTAGCATCGTAAATAAAGTAAATTTCGAGATTCAATATTTCATATCTCGGGAGGATATATCAACGCCTCAAAACCAGGGTCTTCGCTTTAGAACGGTCAAGTTTTGTGTTATATATGACGATTCTCTTTGTTTTCACTGTTATATAGCCTTCTAAGATTTTCATATTTAATCTTAGAAAAAAAAATTTCCTTCGGAATAATAATGGGGACTATTTAATTTTCTATCTTTTTATTGCAGTCAGATTACTTTAAACAAAAGGAATAAAATAGGAAACTGCTTTCACAAATCGGATAAAAAAAAAAAGAAAAAAAAAAAAAAAAAAAAAAAAAAAAACATTTCATACAACTTATATGCTTACTGGCGTGTAATCGTTGAAATGTAAGACAAGGAATGTTACAACATAACACATTCATTATTTCGAAGTATTACTTATCTCATAAGTTATTTGCGTTCACTAATGCTCAATTAAAAGTAACAGTTAATGATGCATGATCTGAAAATAACGATAGGTAGGTGTTTTATCAAAGTAAAATTTTTAGTTTTTTTTAAAAGATAAGTTTAGGTGCATTAGCTTCTCTCTATATAAAAATGAATGTTTGTAATGAAAATAATTTACGTATTCCACCAAGTAACAATCATGCAACTTTTCATTAATTCCTACTTTGAAATATATCATGGTACTTTCCTATATTCTCATGTATGTACATTACAACTACTTTCAAAATGAAGTTTTATTGGTAAGCTAACTGTCATATGGGAGTCATATTTAATATAGACTTTTTAATTGTTAGAAGCAAAATCTAATGACCCTATTTGGCCATTGGGATATTTTTTCATAAAGGTGGAATGATATCTTTATCTTTATATTTTTATTTTTAAATTCATCAAATATCTCAGTGAATGAAAAAAAAACTATAGTATCTTCAGAGAATAGATTCCAAATTATCATATTTGCTGTATGATCATTCACATTCTTCAATGAGGATCAATTAATTAATTCTTCAGCAGCCAACAAAGTATTTCATCATCTTTAATGTCAACTTATTCAACAGTTTGATAGCGTTAAGGCAACACTGCTCTTGTTCTACCAAGATTGTTAATTTCGCCTTGTCTACCAGATATTCTTGAAGCTGACAACCATGCACACAAGGATAAGTTGAACAATCAAATTTCATCAACTAAAAACATATCTTATTGCATCAGGTTTTAGAAAAAAGGGCATTTTGATATTAATCATTTCAGTGTCTTGTGTAACTCTACTCCGAAATATATAATCAAAAAGAAAAAAAATGACGCATAGCTATTAAAGTTGCTCATTCTGAACGGGGCTACCAATTAACAAGTGATTTCAGATCCTTTGATTAAACATATAGAATTATATATCAAATTACAATTATCCCTAAATATCACACAATTTGGTCTTCACCCGTCCTTTTGAAATACAGTATGCTGTATCCTAAATAACAAACATTATTTCAGGGTTAGAGAGAGAGAGAGAGAGAGAGAGAGAGAGAGAGAGAGAGAGAGAGACTGAAATTATAGAATGAAATTCTATAACGATGGTAATAATAAAAATAGTAATAGATAATGATGATCAATGATAGAAAGAGAGAAACATAGATAGAGAAAGAGAGTGGGGAGAGATTAAATCATTGAAGGAAATTATGGGGATTGTAATAATAATAATAATAATAATAATAATAAAAATAGTAATAATAATAACAAAAATAATAATAATAATAATAATAATAATAATAATAATAATAATAATAATAATAATGGTAGTGATAGTAGTGATTACGAATATAATGAAATTGATGAGGAGGAGATCTAGAAAAAGCAGACTTAATATTACTAGACCTTGAGCAAGATCGAGAAATGTGTACACACTCATTTCCTAAACCGGAACTAGCACAAAGCAACGGCAAAGGCACCTTCGGAGATGAAAGCAAGATGGATGAAAAAAAATAAATTATATTAATCTTCAAGAAATGGTATGTTAATGTTAAATGTATATTTCTTGAATAATGTACATATTTTCTTTTTTATCAAATGCATGCAAATCAAAGATAGTACAAGCTACTAACTTACACTTAGCATGTTTTCGACACCTGATCTCTCTCTCTCTCTCTCTCTCTCCTCTCTCTCTCCTCTCTCTCTCTCTCTTAAAGGTGGTACAGAGAGAGAGAGAGAGAGAGAGAGAGAGAGAGAGAGAGAGATAGAGGGGGGGAAGGTAATATAATCAGCGAAAAAACTATATTTGCTATTCATGGGGACCTTCTTTTTCCAAATATCCACTATCTCGCTGACATGCAGACATTATCCTTTCTTGGAAGCTGTCATCTCCCCCTCGTCGAATGACTAACGGTTATATTTTGATCATGTTTCTCTCTAGGACGAGTCCAATTTGACAGAGAATAAATTGAAAATTTCCTGATACACAAAAGATGACCAAATACAATTCCCTGAACTTTCTACATCTCTTGCTTCTCTGGCCATTAGTTTCGTGTATTACTGGATATCTTACTCGAATCTTGACAGATTGCAAAGCAAAAGGAATTAGATTTTTTATATTCTTCAGAATGTTAGGTTAATCCTTTTCCCTTTTATGTTATAGCCAGCATCAATACATACTTTGTGAAAATTGTTAAGTTTTGAAAGGTAAACAAATGCACTTCTTAGGTTATTAAATTTTCCAAATTCACACAAGTGGAGTATGTAGGCCGTACGTATTGTTTTGAACATATATAGATTTAGTAATTTACAAACTCTTAGAAACTTACCAATAAAAATAGTCTCAGAACCCCAATACCATTTTAATTTATAAAGTATGGCACTTATAAATAAAAACCTGTTCTGTTGTACCATATGGGTAAGTTGAGGAATTTATGAAATCGTCTATATTTTATCTAATTAGGTCTAATATAATTATCCCTCCATATCTGCGTTCCTTATTACTCTAAAATGTTAGAAAGCTTCATATGCTTTTGCTCTTCAACGCTTAATAATGCATCCGTCAAATGGTTATAGAGATGGATAAAAGGTTGTCTTAACGCTGCAGTATATATTCCTATTAAATTGAGGTTTTGCACTGAAAATGGAAATAAACTGAAGACCACCATTGTAGCTCCTATATACAGTGTATATATATATATATATATATATATATAAATATATATATATATATATGTATATATATATATATATATATATATATTACATATAAATACTGTATATATATATATATATATATATGGTGTGAAAGGAAATGTGTATATGATAAATCCTTTTCTAGCCTAATGAATATGAAGAATTAAAACTCATTGGTCTGTCTATCAATCAAAACGTCTAGGAACAACATGTTATTTTCCTACTTAATATTTTAGATTTTAAACATGCCTAAAATTTTCCATCTCTGAAACGACTTTGCTTAGGAGCAACGGTCAATAGAACATCGTCATCGCTTTATGCCTCAGACATAAAAGAGTGAGAGTTTATGAAACCAGCTAACGAAGCTCTAAAAGTTTTAAGCGGAGACCATCGTTTTATGGAGCTGGCGTAAATAGAGAACCATATGATAAACATATTGAGGAATGAAATGTTAAATCTTTACGATACTAATTAAAGGACACATAATTTTTCATTTGTCATAGGTAGATAAAATCAAATTAAGTGATTGTGGGTGACTTTTAGGCATATTTCAAAAGAGATTTTGTTCGGATTTACTCTTTCCGCTAAGCCATTACGGGATTTACATGAAGATGAGTCATATTCAATGAGCAAATGTTTATGAAGCCGAAGCAAGGAGAATTCAATTTATCAAAATATGAAGAAAAAATCCATAATCTGTCTCTTGATGAGATTTAAATCTATTTAATATAAAACTATTTTCCACTGACAGTTCCTACTGGTCTAATATCACAGGTTTTTTACTTTCTATTTTCCTATTATATTCTATAATATGTATCAAAGAAAACAGAGCAGATTTTTCCCTTAAATCTAGAATTTAGAATATTTTACTAGCAGATAATGCTATGTATTTCTGGGACTAATTTTAGGGTGTTGTAACTACGGCATTTATTACTTACTATAAATATTTATTCATTAAAAAGATCTATTATGTGATCAAAAGATAAATGGAAACAAATTTAAATTAAAATCTTACATTGTTGACATTGATAATTTATCCAAACGATATTATAAACTACCTATGATATTACTAAATATAGAAGGAAAACATCCATATATTATCTTAAGAGTTGATAGGAATTATCCTTGAAAGTTCCTAGAAAAAGCTGAACATTAAGAAATATTGGGCCTTGATACATAATGAATAATCGTTTTATTATTAAATGGTAAAGGTAATGGAAGCCATAATGAATTTTAGATGTAAAACGATATGACAATCAAGTATTAGGGTTTGAATCAAGTACTTGATATGAAACATTGATGCGAGGCATTCTTAATTATAGGGCAAAAGTAGTACACTGTATCTACAAACATAGAAAAAAAAATATGATGAATGGAACAATACTTGATCACTCTGGAGTTCACTGCATTGAAAAAAACGCCCCTTGTGCCTAGACCACGGGAAAAAAATCACCTTTGAAATCAATTATAGAATAACGTTGCAAAGCTAACAAAACGCAAATTTTGCATTCGTGTTTTCTAATTCAAGAGTAAATTAGATATCCCGTCGTAGTCAGTGACAGATGAAAAGATTACTTCGTTATTTTTACAATCAGGAAATCAAAGAAAAAATTATGTTTCTTGCTTTTCTTTGCTCTAGCCCGTGTAAATAAATGTGCAAGTACTTGTGAAACTGAAAGAATGACTTTATCGGATATGAAATTTCATATATATGTAATAAACGAAAATGGATATTTAAGAAAAGAAACAACAAAATTACAAGTAGTTATATGTAATTTTTGTATTATATAAGAACAATAACTTTATTAGCATGTCGTTTCTCATCCTTTTCTGACACAATAATGATATA
>NC_090739.1:50215387-50235387 GCF_036898095.1 Palaemon carinicauda
TCAAGCAAGAGAACTCTAACCCAAGGCAGTGTAAGACCTTGGTACAGAGGCTATGGCACTACCCAAGAATAGAGAACAATGGTTTGATTTTGGAGTGTCCTTCTCCTAGAAGAGCCGCTTACCATAGCTAAAGAGTCCCTTCTACCCTTACCAAGAGGAAAGTAGCCACTGAACAATTACAGTGCAGTAGGTAACCCCTTGGGTGAAGAAGAATTGTCTAGTAATCACAGTGTTGTCAGGTGTATGAGGACAGAGGAGAATCTGTAAAGGATAGGCCAGACTATTCGGTGTCTGTGTAGGCAAAGAGAAAGAACTGTAACCAGAGAGAAGGGTCGTATGTAGTACTGTCTGGCCAGTCAAAGGACCCCATAACTCTCTAGCGGTAGTATCTCAACGGGCAGCTGGTGCCCAGGCCAACCTACTACCTAAGACATGTACATAAATATATATATATATATATATATATATATATATATATATATATATATATATATATATATATATATGTATATATATACATATATATATACAGTATATATATATATATATATATATATATATATATATATATATATATATATGTATATATATATACATATATATATATATATATATATATATATATATATATATATATATATATATATATATATATATATATATATATATATATACTGTAGATAGATAGATATATATAGATGTATTGAGACATGTTGCACAGCAATGCGTAGAATATAGAAATCCACTTTTGATTGATTTTTTGGACTATGAAAAAGCCTTTGATAGTGTGCACTGACCAATGTTGTGGAAAATTCTGCGTTTTTAGGGAATTCCTCTTAAACGTGTAAATTTGATTATGTCTGTTCATGAGCAGAGCAAGTAAAACTTTAATGTTAATGGAGTCTTATCAAATAAATTTCCAGTGAACAGCGTAGTACTCCAAGGAAATGCGTTGTCGACTATGATGTTTATCCTCCTCATGGATTTTGTAATGCAAAGAACAGTCGGAGATGGTGGAGAAGGATTGGACTGGATTGGTGATGGGAATTTAACAGACCTAAAGTATGCTGATAATGCTGTCCTTGTTAGCAGAACACCACAGTTTTTGAATGCATAAAATATCACCTGAGGTTGGTCTGAAGATAAATAGAAGAAAGACAAAGATGATGAGAACGGAGTTTGCAATGGAAGGAGAAGGGATTAATGAGGTAGAATCATTTAAGTATTTAGGAACTATGATCTTCAATACAGGATCTTTAGAATTTGAGTTTACTGAAAGATTGAAAAAGGCAAATCAGGTTTGGTTAAGTAAAATTTTGGAAATCAAATCGCCTGAAATTACACATAAAAATCAGACTATATATCAATTTAGTGAGATTGCTGTTAATGTATAGCCATGAGTCATGGTATAACAAAAACACAATCTCCAATAGATTTAGTAGATTTGAGAACAAAGCCCTCAGAAGGATATTGGGAGTTAAATGGTAGGACATTACTTGACTGCCATACTTGGACGACATCATGATAAGGGGTAAATGGATATGGTTTGGGGTTGCTCTTCGCACTCCCCAAGAGAGATTAGTTCACCAAACGTTCAGCTGGGCTCCACAAGGCACTAGAAGAATTGGAAGACCCAGGCCTACATGGCTGAGGACTATAAAGCGTGAAGTATGAGATGATGAATGAAGAAGTATTGAATTAAAAGATCAAGATAGAGACGACTGGGGAAATCTAACCGAGGCCCTTAGCGTCAATAAGTATAGGAGGAGATGATGATGATGTAGAGATAGATAACATATACATACATATTTAGCACACACATACACATACATATTATATATATATATATATATATATATATATATATATATATATTTATATATATATATATATATATATATATATATATATATATATATATATATATATATATATATATATATATATATATATATATATATATATATATATATATATATATATATATATATATATATATATATATATAAATATATATATATATACATATATATATTGTATGAGGTGCTGGTTAGGTGATAACTGAGAGTGATTTGAATGTAACTAAGTTTTATTAAACACTCATTGAGTTTATATATAATGACTTCCGAAAGAACGAAAGAAAAATTAAGAAAATAATAAAGCTTGTACTAGCAGGAGAGCACCAATTGGTCTATTAACAGTTCAGGAAAGATATAGAAAATTAAAACCGTCAGTGTACGAGCGTATATAAAATACGGGCAGTACATGACTCACATATATGTGAAATGGGGAACCATTCACTTAAGAGGCATACTGTACGTGAGTTATCTTCCAGGAAATATGCAGGCTTAAGGTGATCAATGGAGACCCAATCTTCTTTGCCATGAATATTCTGTAAGAATGCCTTCGTTGTTCGATGAATCATAAGAAAAGTGCCCATATAAGGGGGCATTAGTGAGGTTTGCTGGTGTTGTTGTCCAGGAAAACATGCGATGCCCTGTGCTAGACTGCCAGTATGTGTTGCTTTGCTGCGGGCTTGTATGGAGTCAATTTTCCCACAACGTGACGTAGGCATTTGAGACTTTTGAAGGAGGTTGCACATGAAAAATATTCGGCAGGGTCGCCATATACCCTTTCAGCTGCTGAGACATTACGGTCATCTTTCGTAGGGATCCTTAGTCTCATGAGGACCCAGGAAAGCTTGGTAAACCAGTTGGAGTCCTTGCAGTGGGACATCAACGCTGCTTTGAGGGTGGGATGAAAAGGTTCAAGTATTCCATTGGCAGCAGGTTTATAGGCGGTTGTTTGATGTAGGGTGATTCCTAGGAGACTCACTAATGATGTCTACAATTGAGACGTGAAAGTGGTACCCCTGTCAGAAGTAATATGCTCAGGGATACCATATCTCATATCCTGAGAATAGAGCAGATGTACATGAGGCAGACATTGCATACATACATAATGTTGTATGTATATAAATGTATATATACATATATATGTATGTATATGTATGTATATATTTATATATATATATATATATATATATATATATATATTTATATATATATATACATATGTGTGTGTATGTGTATATATATGTATGTGTGTATATATGTATATATGTATATGTATGTGTATATGTATGTATATATATATATATGCATGTATGTGTATGTTTTGCTTATGTATTTATATACATAAGGCTACCGTGTTTTCATATAAATAAACTGTACTGAAACTCAAAAAACAAGAATTTACCCGCCACCAGAAATGACCCTTTTTGGCAGGTGTCTAATGAGCTTGGGTCTTCGCCCACTTAACACCTGACCCAAGCCCAGGTAGCTGGCAAGGGAGTGTCATTGTTCTCTAAATCTCTATATGTATGTTCGTACGTTTACTTTCCCTATAAAATGTAAAGAAACCTCTCTCAATAAATCAGTCTTCTGAAGAAGTATCACGAAACTAGTCTGGACTTAAGCGTATATTTCGTATTTTCATTTTCCCTGTGGTTCTTCTGCATCTGAGCATCACGTTTTCCTGTGATTTTTACGCATATATATATATATCCATCCATATACCAAAGGCACTTCCCCCAATTTTGGGGGAATAGCGCCAACGTTATCCCTGCGTGTCGTAGGGGGAATAGCGCCAACGTTATCCCTGCGTGTCGTAAGAGGCGACTAAAAGGGACGGGACGAGGGGGCTGGGAACCCCCTCTACTGTAAAAGTATCCTGTGAGACAGCATATATATATATATATATATATATATATATATATATATATCTATATATGTATATTTAGAATATATATATATATATATATATATATATATATATATGTATGTATATATATATATATATATATATATATATATATATATAAATGTATGTATGTATATATATGCATATATGAATATACATATATATATATATATATATATATATATATATATGTATGTATTATAGCCACGAAAGGAAAAATGAAAAAGTCTTTTCCATTTTTTTCGTGGCTATAATACATTTTATATTCATCACGTGTCAGCTTTCGTAATTTCTACACGCACACATATATATTAGATATATGTATATGATATATATATATATATATATCATATATATATATATATACATATATATATATATATATATATATATATATATATATATATATATATATATATATATATATATATATATATATATATATATATATATATATATATATATATATATAAATATATATATTTATATATATATATATATATATATATGTATATTTATGATATATATATATATATATGTATTTATATATACATGTATATAGATATATATACATATGTATATATACATATTAATGTATATATATATATATATATATATATATATATATGTATATATATATGTAATATACATATATATATATATATATATGTATATATGTATGTGCATATATATATATGTATATATATACATATATATAAATATATATGTATGTATATATAAGTATATACAGTATATATATATATATATATATATATATATATATATATATATATATATATGTTATATATATGTATATATATATATATATATATATATATATATATATATATATATATGTATATATATACATATATATATATAGATTTATATAAATACATATATATACACATGTATATATATATATATATATATATATATATATATATGTTTATATACAATATAAATATATATATATATACATATATATATATCTATATAAGTATATATATATATATATATATATATGTATATATATATAGATAGATAGATATATAGATAGATAGATAAATAGATAAATAGATAGATACAGTTTGCTGACAATTTTTCGAAAAACAATTATTCGATAGTCAATTGATCAAAAAATATATTTTCAAAAAGGAAATATTCGAAAACAATTGCTCGAATGTGTGATTTTTGATCGAATTAAAATATATTCAAATAAGCAATATATCGAAATTAATATTTTTCGAATATAGGAGTTGCAGCGACTTGTTGAGTAAGAGTAACAATTTATTATTTTTGCGGTTTGTAATCGAATGAGTAGTTATATGATAAGCAACTAATTTGCATTGTTTGTCTTTTAAATACATTTATAGAAAAAAAAAGGAAATGACCTGTAAATAAATCCGGCTTTTGAAAATAAACAACATTAATAATCTAATAAGTAATTAAATTAAAATGCATTGTATGTTTTTTTTAAATAAATTCATATAGAAAATATTGTTATTTTGGACGCTTTCCTATTTAGTGGAAATCTCTTAAACCCTATAATGGCTGAGTTCGTTAAGAATGAGAAAGGAAAGCCCATATTAGTAGTGAATGGATATTTATTTCTTTAAAATAAGCAAATACAAGATAAAACATAGTGGAAGTGACATAAATCTTCAATTAGAAGACGGCGCCAAAGGTATACCTGACTCCCCTCATTATATAATTTCAAATGCATCTGCAGATATTAGCGAATCTGAAGCTCAAGGATTGCCAACTGTAAACACTAATAAGCACTCAATTAGAAAGATTCACTCGCAAGAATATTGTTGACTGTCTACGCACAATCATAGAAAGGATAAAGTGTTTTCAGTCGAATATGTAAAGACTTTCAAGAATGAAGATTTTCTTCTTTTTGACTCGGATCTGGAGGAAGAGAGGATATTAATATTTTCCATAGACGCAAATCTTGTTTTATCTTCGTGTCGGAATTTGTTCAGCGATGGTACTTTGAAACCTGTCCCGACACTGTTTGAACAACTTTATACTATACATGGCACATGGCTTCAAGAATGAGTTTTGTATACCTTTGATTTTTGGGTTGCTGTCTAATAGAAAAGTATGCATTGTTGGTTTAAAATTACAGAATGATAATGAGGTAGAGTTTCCATTGAAAATTCGACTGCTATTAGCATTGCCATTTATCCTAGAAGAAAGTTATTGAAACTGAAAAATTTAGTAGAACAGGAGTTCTTTACACCCGAATTACTTCCGGTTATAGATTATTTTGAAGATTTGTGGCTTGGTCGACCAGGTAGACAAAAGGCTCGGCGTTCACATTTGTTTGATATGTAGATTTGGCCTTTCTTTGAAAGAGCGAGTTAAGAATGATCTCCCAAAGACAAATAATTCGATCAAGCGTTGACATAGAGCATTTCCTCAGCATTATAGAAATTCATCAAGGTAAAGAATGTACCCGGAAATATAAAGAAAACGCAACAACTCTCAAAAAACTAGTCGACAACTTGGTAAAATACCAAGACGAGATCATCTTCGTACAGTAGCCCATAATCTTATAGTGGCCCATAATCTAATGATGTTATGAATTGTCTGATTTCTTTTTTTATATAAGTATTATTTGTTTATAATTGCCTTTAATATGTTTTTGGATTTCACATAAATGTGCAAAGATCTGTAAATTAAACTTTGATAAATTAAAAATATTCGTTAATTAACATTAATCCTATTCTCCTTTATGGTTGGGCAAAATATGCTATGAATTCGAACAATATTAGTTTCGAAAAATTGCTTATTCGAGTATTTTGTAATTCGATCTGTTGTAAACTCGAACAATTAAACATTCGAACAACTGTTTTCGAATAATTGGTTTTCGGAAAAATTGTTTTCCGAAAAATTCGATAATTTTATATATATATATATATATATATATATATATATATATATATATATATATATATATATGTGTGTGTGTGTGTGTGTGTGTGTGTGTGTGTATATATGTATATATATATATATATATATATATATATATATATATAGTGTATATATATATATATATATATATATATATATATATACAGTATATATATATATATATATATATATATATATATATATATATATATGTGTATATATATATATATATATATATATATATATATATATAAAATGTGTGTGTGTGTGTGTGTGTATTTCGGTATGAATCTTCATATTAGTTAATTAGAGGAATTCCAAAACTTCCCGAGATAACATGTATACTTTGTTGCAAGAAAATAAAACAGAAGTAGTACTGTAAATGTTGCTGTCATTGCAAGTCCCCTTCTTTGAATTATACCGCCGTCACCATTAAATGTAGTCACCAATAACCGGACAATATTACATATGTGGGTTTTTAAGGTTCATGTGCCCCAAAAGATAATTAAGGTGATTTACTATATGAGCCAAATTACTGTCTGTTCGGTAAAGATCTGCACATCGACTTCAGTAATGGATGCAATAATGTTAAACGACAATGCTCCAATGATTTTGAGAGAACTTCAACTACCCTTCTTGACTTTTTTATGTTTTACTTTTTATAAGAAGTATGTAATACCTTATATGCTTGACGTTTTTACAAAATGCTCCGTATAAGAAAGTTTTCAGCGATGAAGCAAGATATTTAGCAGTGTTTATTTTGGGTTTTAAGTACTTATATGACTTGTAGAAATATTTTTTATTCGTTAATTAATTTTTCTTGCCAATTATGACTTCAACTTTTGACGGTCTGCATTCTGTTCAGTTTTTAGATTTAATTCACTTCAATTCAGTAGTTGGTCCTTTTTCAATACCCTTTCAAGTTATTTAGTCTCTTGATGAATGATTATTAGATTTGATTTTGTTCGTTTTATGATTTTTCGTAGTAATCAGTATTATATTTACTGAAAATCTTAATGTAATAAAGAAAGATCACTTATATACGCTGAAGATATAAATGAAGACATATAAAAACAAAGATGCGCTCATAAATAAACTTAAATGAACCAGAAAAGTTGATGTGGTATAGCTTAATATCAGGATTTCTTTATTGGAAAGATATGACTAGTTATTCAAAAGCAAATAACTCTATATACTTTAGTGTTATTATTATTATTATCATTTTTATTATTATTATTATTATTATCATTATTAGCTAACCTACAACCCTAGTTGGAAAAGCAGAATTATATTGGCCCAGGGGCTCCAACAGGCGATAAAAGGAAATAAGGAAAGAAATAAACTATATGAGAAGTAATGAACAATTAGAATAAAATATTTAAAGGGCAGTAACAACAATAAAACACATCTTTCATATGTAAACTAAAGAGAGAATTATGTCAGCCTGTTCAACAAAACAATTGCAGCAAGTTAGAACTTTTTAAGCTCTACTGATTCAACTACCTGAATAGGAAGATCATTCCACATCTTGGTAACAGCGGGAATAAAACTTCTGGAATAATTTGGTATTGAGCTTCATGATAAAGAAGGCCTGGCTATTAGAATTCACTGCATACCTAGTTTTATTAACAGGATGGTAGTGTTCAGGAAGATCTGAATGTAAAGAATTGGTCAGAATCATGGAAAATCTTATGCAAAATGCAACATGCATAACAAACTAATTAAACGACGGTCCCAGAAATTAATATCCAGGTCACGAATAAAAAACTTAATAGACCGTAGGTTTAATCCAACAAATTTGAATCAGCAGGTGAAAACGAGAAAAAAGAACAAAACTCGAAACAAGTTAGAATGAAATAATTAAAACACTTCTGCAGGATTAATTGATCAGCGAGAATCTTACAAGACTTTCTCAATAAGACATTTTTCGTACAATTAAAAAAGACGCAGACCTATTGTGTTTTGCAAAAGTAAATTTGTAGTCGAGAATCCCACCTAAAATTGTTGAGCCATACATTGTATATATATATATACATATATATATATATATATATATATATATATATATATATATATATATATATATATATATATATATATATATAAACATACATACATATATATATATATATAAAAACATACATACATATATATATATATATATATATATATATATATATATATACATATGACCCGTGCAGACAGATAATGAGACGTCGGAATATGGGTTTTCTTCATTTATTATAAAAGGTTCGTTCGTAAGTACACAATGCACAACTACCCTCTCAGGTGAGGGACTTGTCAACTCGAGTGCTCACTGGCAACTAAATCTCCCTTCGTTACAAAATGCAATTTTTGCAAAACATATTGATACATAGATTTTTGTGGAATACTCATGAATATTGAGTTCATTTACCTTGTCATACAAAACATCTACATACACGAATTAGGACATTACTCCCCGCCTCCAAGCTCCTCACTCCGAGAGGTGCGCACTTGCCCTCACTAGTCAATGATATATGGAGGACACTCCAACCCGGAATAGGCATGGCATGTACTAAATAGAAATGCAACATTATATATATATATATATATATATATATATATATATATATATATATATATATATATATATATATATATATAGAAATCACCCCACCCCCCCCCCCCAAAAAAAAAAAAAAAAAAAAAAAACACATATTCCACACAAAAATAAAAAATGAAATATTGCATGTAAAAATGAACACAAAACAGTATAAATAATTCCACTCATTTCTTCTTAAGACCTCTGCAACCAAAATACAAAATACCCAAAGTGAAAAAAAATCATAACATCAGGTCTACACAACCTCATCAATAACCTCCCTCTGGTTGAGGACAATGCGGGCTTTTTGGGCGGCACAGAGGTAGGAATAGATATTCCTTCATCCCTCGATTTTACTTGTCCGGGTTTACGGCACAATTTCGCAACACAAATCACTACCACCATTTCACCATTTATTTAAATAACTACAACACTTGCACTTGCAACTTTCAACCGATCGTCATTAGCCATTTTCCCGAGAAAATCATTCTCTGATTACATTAAGTTTAAATTAAGTATAAAGATTTCTCAACTACACAATAGTTTGATTTTGGAGTGTTCTCCTAGACAAGCTGCTTACCATAGCTAAAGAATCTCTTCTACCCTTAGCAAGAGGAAAGTGGCCACTGAACAAATACAGTGCAGTAACCCCTTGGGTAAGCAAGAATTGTTTGGTAATTTCAGTGTTGTCAGGTGTATGAGGACAGAGAAGAATATGGAAAGAATAGGCCAGACTATTCGGTGTATGTGTTGGCAAAGGGAAAATGAACCAGAGAGAAGGATCCAATGTCGTACTGTCTGGCCAGTCAAAAGACGCCATAACTCTCTAGTGGTAGTATCTCAACGGGTGGCTGGTGCCCTGGCCAACCTAATACCTATTAACATGTTAGATGAAATTTCTCTTTTCATCATTGCTTCATAAGAAAAATATCAACTACAAACAAAAATAGAAAGGACTGACTTGGGACTCGTCAACTATGAAATAGACAGTAAAATATCATCACAATCATGAAAAATAATCAGGAATGAATAATATAAACGAGGGTAGATTCTTAGACAAACATCGATTTTCTTTCACTATTATGTCATCCTGGAAAATCTTTTGAAAAGAGACATTATAATTCTAGATTCTATGTATACCAAATAATATGAAAGCTAAAAATGTTAGGTGAGAGAGAGAGAGAGAGAGAGAGAGAGAGAGAGAGAGAGAGAGAGAGAGAGACTTCAGGCTGTTGTGGAGAGTTATGCAGTTGCAGAAGAGATGGAAATAGTGATCAACATAGTCCTCAAATAAGGAACTTCTGAGGTAGCGATAAGCATCACGTCCTATGCTGGGTTGCACAATCATGGCCAGTTTTAAAAGCTCTGTATCAAACCCTGGTAGCAACCTTGGAATCTTTAGCTGCATTGGAAAAAGAAGAAAGGCGTCGCTCCAAATGGAATCAAGTCCAAGATCAATGCAAACCACAAACCTAATTTCTGAGGGAGCGTGTACGCTTCACAAATTAGCCTGTTTTGAACAAGAGATAACAGCCTGAAGAACCGACGTCAATCTGGCTGTAAAGTATGCAATCGCAAGCTTCATGATATTCTGTGAAGCCTTGTGAAAAGTCATTTAAGTGTTTAAAGATTGATCCTAATTTTTTTTAACCTTATATTTCTGAAGTTTTCTTTCATCAATTTCTGTTGATTAGTTACGGAGCTTCCATATATTTTTGTATCAAAATTCCCACCACCAATGCCTTTATAATAGAGAGTAATTCCACCGTTAAATGTAGTCCTGAAAAAGGTTCACAAAGTGAACTGAAATACATGTCGACACCAAATAATAAATGGAGAAACTTAAATGCATTTACCATGTTATTCAGAAAATTTTCTGGGAAACAGTCTATCTGGAGAGAAACTAATAAACATATGAATATTGATATAATATATATACCTATATATACACAAATATATATGTATAGGCTATATAATCATACATTTACACGAATATATATAGTATACACATTTATATATGTATACACTCACAACACACACACACACACAAACACACACACACATATATGTATATATATATATATATATATATATATATATATATATATATATATATATATATATATATATATATATATATATATATATATATATATATATATATATATATATATATATATATATATATATATATATATATATATATATATATATATATATATATATATATATATATATTTATATATATACATATATATATAATATATATATATATATATATATATATATATATATATAGTATATCTGTGTATATATATTGCTATGTACTGTATGTATATGCATGAAAGGATAGATAAAGAGGTAGCTAGTTATATATGTATACACACACACATATATATATATATATATATGTATATATATATATGTATATATATATATATATATATATATATATATATATATATATATATACACACATAGTATATGTGATTGTACCAACTGTGATGTATGGATCGGAGTTGTGGGGAATGAAAGTGATGGAGAGACAGAAATTGAATGTGTTTGAGATGAAGTGTCTGAGGAGTATGGCTGGTGTATCTCGAGTAGATAGGGTTAGGAACGAAGTGGTGAGGGTGAGAACGGGTGTAAGAAATGAGTTAGCGGCTAGAGTGGATATGAATGTGTTGAGGTGGTTTGGCCATGTTGAGAGAATGGAAAATGGCTGTCTGCTAAAGAAGGTGATGAATGCAAGAGTTGATGGGAGAAGTACAAGAGGAAGGCCAAGGTTTGGGTGGATGGATGGTGTGAAGAAAGCTCTGGGTGATAGGAGGATAGATGTGAGAGAGGCAAGAGAGCGTGCGAGAAATAGGAATGAATGGCGAGCGATTGTGACGCAGTTCCGGTAGGCCCTGCTGCTTCCTCCGGTGCCTTAGATGACCGCGGAGGTAGCAGCAGTAGGGGACTCAGCAGTATGAAGCTTCATCTGTGGTGGAAATGTGGGAGGTTGGGCTGTGGCACCCTAGCAGTACCAGCTGAACTCGGCTGAGTCCCTGGTTAGGCTGGAGGAACGTAGAGAGTAGAGGTCCCCTTTTTTGTTTTGTTTCTTGTTGTTGTCGGCTACCCCCCAAAATTGGGGGAAGTGCCTTTGGTATATGTATGTATGTATGTATATGTGTGTATATATATTGCAATGTACAGTATGTATATGAATGAAAGGATAGATAAAGAGGTAGCTAGTTATATATGTATACACACATATATATATATATATATATATATATATATATATATATATATATATATATATATATATATATATATATATATATATATATATATATATATATATATATATATATATATATATATATATCAGCCGTAACTATTCCACTGTTATGAACTTTCTAAGTCTACAAACTCAAATTTTCTTAGTTTGTTAATCCATTGTCTTCTCTTCCTTTCCCAGCTTTTATTGCAATCTCTATTGGCCCATTCTGATATTCGTAATATCCATCTATTTTCTGTTATACTTATTATACGTCCTACCCATGCCATTCTTTTTCTTTATTTTTTTTTATTTTTTTATTTTTACATGTTAAAATATCCTCTACTTTAGTTTACTGTCGTATCCATTTGCTCTTTTTCTGTTCCTTGGTGGTACACGTATCATTATTCTTTTCATTGCTCTTTGAGTTGTAACTAGGTCATGTTTTGGATCTTTAATACTGGTAGGACCATCTCATTACATACTTTTCCTTTTAGAAAACGTAGCATTTTAATTTTCAGTACTTCATTTTGTTTACTAAAAGCTTTCCATCTCATGTTTACCCTTCCTTTAATTTCGGCTTCAAGTCCTGGAGAAACACTTACAATCTGTTTTAAATACGTAAATTCATTAACACGCTCTAGAGATTCGTCCATAATTCTTATTTGTTGTTTCTCTATATTTTCATTGAACATCATCTTAGTTTTACTCATATTCATTTTCAGTCGTACATTTCTACTTTCGCAATCAAAATCTTCTATAATTTTTTGCCACTCCTCTTATAATTCACTAAAGACAATCATGTAATCTGTAAATCTTAAGATGTTAGAGAATTCCCCATTAATGCAAATTCCTACATTTTCATAATCTAAATTTTCATAAAACTCTAGGCATGCTATGAATAATTCAGGAGAAATGGAGTCACCTTCCCTAACATTATTATTATTATTATTATTATTATTATTATTATTATTATTATTATTATTATTATTATTATTATTATTATTATTATTATTACTCGATAAGCTATAACCTCAGTTGGAAAAGCAGGATACTGTAAGCACCAAGGGCTCCAACAAGGAAAAATAGCCAAGTGAGGAAAGGAAGTAAAGAAATAAATGAACTATATGAGACGAAATTAACAATTAAACTCAAATATTTTAAGAACAGTAACATTAAAACAAATCCTTCATTTAAAAACTATAAAAAGAGGCTAGTGTCAGACTAATCATCACAGTAACATTTGCTGCAAATTTGAACTTTTAAAGTTTTGTTGGGATTTCTTAGATTCATGAACTTACGTTTGTAAATTTAGAAATACAAAAGTATATTACATTTGAACATTTGAAATTGTAATCCAAACCAAATTTAAGATTTATCTTCCAATATTTGTCTGATTGTTCAGCTAGATAGAAGAAAAAGACGACCATATTTTTGTATTTTCTTAACTGAAAATCCTGATCATCGGTAGAGCATTTTAAATTTTACTACGAAAATTGTTAAGCTGGATTTTATTCCCATCTATTTGAAGACATACTTTTATATCTATTTGCATTGCCCATTAATAACTCTTTTACATATTTCACTTTTGTGGTTTATACGCTGTTTAGATGCCCATATCAGTAACAAAAAAAAACATCCATTTGTGTATCTTGGTTTCGTAAAATTTCTCTCTCTCTCTCTCTCTCTCTCTCTCTCTCTCTCTCTCTCTCTCTCTCTCTCTCTCTCTCTCTCTCTCTCTCTCTGTCTGGTCAAAATAAGAGCACTAGGTATTATTGACGTGCCAGCTGAATGGATCGAAGATTGGCTAACAAACTGAAAGCAGAGAGTTGTAATCAATGAAGAAGCTTCATAGTGGGCAGCTGTTACGAGCACAGTACCCCAAGGATCAGTCCTTGGCCCATTGCTATATCTGATCTACATCAGTGTCATAGATTTAGGATCAACTAATAGAATAGTGAAATTTGCCGACGATACTAAACAAGACACAAGTGCTACGAACCGAGAAGACGTAGAAGTCTTAAGAGACGTTCCAATAAAGCTAAGAGAATGGTCCAGAAAATGGCAAATGCCTTTTGACTGTGGTAAATGTAAAGTCATGCACATTGGTTATAGTAACCCACAATCAGAAAACTCACTGCTGGGTAAAGTGTGGACCAGGAGGAAGATCTGTGTTTTTATCTGCAAGGATTTTGAAGTTCACTAAACAGAGCATAAATGCTAAAAAAAGCACAAAAACTAATAGATTACATAAAGAGACAATTTAAATACAGAAACAAAGATATTGTACTACAACTGTACACATCACTAGTTGGACCCCGTCTTGAATACGGAGTCCAATTCTGTATCCAAGTATTCAGAAGGATACAGATAGACTGGAAGCAGTACAACCTGGGGCCACCAAACTAGCTCCAACACTAAGACAATTTGGATATAGACGGAGGATGGAACGTTTGATCTTATTTGATCTACAAACTCGACGATTAATGGATCACTTAATAGAGGCATTCAAAATTCTTAAAGGAATAACAAATGTAGATTACAACAATCTATTCACGCTTAACACAAATTAGTCCAAAGGTAACGGATACAAACTGGAATTGAAAAGATACAACACCACTCAATATGGCATTTTCTTTACATAAAAAATAGCATAGATTCAGAATAGACTTCCAGCGGATGTAGTAAGCACTAGCACGGTAAATGCTTAAACTAAATCACTCTACCAAATGGAGTCTCTGCAGATGGACTAAAAAGTCTTTGAGACATCCAAAATCCTCTTTGTAACTCTCTGTCTCTCTACCGCTTCCGACTGTAAAAGTGTTAATAATTAATCCCTAATTCAAGATCACCCTATTGAGAGTTCTTTGCATCCAAATTGAGAGAAAGTGAAAAATCAGCTGTTAAAGTGAACGAAAAAAAAAGATGAATTCTAAATGTCTTGGAAAAAATAAAAGAAATAGAATAAACCAAAAATTTATGCTTTGGTTTAAATTAATGCTTTATAGCAGCAGCAACAAAAATTATAATAATAATAATAATAATAATAATAATAATAATAATAATAATAATAATAATAATAATAATAATAATAATAATAATGATAATAATAATAAGGGTGAATTCATAAATATTGTGGAAGTGTTTTTTATCCAAAAGAGTATCACAGATTTTGTTTTATTCTATTTTGTAGGGGATTTCAGAAGACATAATTTCTGTTCCCCAATTCAGATATTCGTTTTTACATTCTTATTCCATTGGAAAATAATGATTAGGGATTCTGAAGATAATTATATTGCAAACAATAAACTAAGTAATGATACGAAACCGAACACCCAAAAGCTCTCATAACCTAATCATTAAATTCTATTAATCTATATCTTTAAACATTTACTCCTGATACAATAGGTCATTACATTATCAACTACAAATAAAAGTAACTTACAGTTGACAATACCAGTCTCAAATTCATTCAAGAATATGAGGGTTCATACATGATTATCCCTGTATCGTGGAGCGGCATTTCCAAAGGCTTTTTTTTTTAGTAGAAAGACAAAAGCAAGAATAAAATTCCTATGCTTGGTAATTCTTCTATTAGAATTATCAGTTCAGAAGACATAGATTTGGGAAGAGTTTGCTTGATGGGTGGTACCAGATTTCCCGATAAGAGATTAACTTAATGAAACATTGCTCAACTTTCTTCCATCAAATATATTCATTTTCAGAAACAAATGAAAACCTCTTCTTCTACAGTAGATATGAAAGGAAAAGCCTTATCGTTTTAGAAAAAAAATCTATAGAATTCTTCTCTGAATTGTGTTTTGGATACCGACTCTTTGAACTGCCTTTCTCCTGTGTAATGGACTTATTCATTGTTGTGGCATTTTTGTCTTCATATTTATTCATTTGCACAGCAAATTATCTGTTATCACTTTCACCTACATATAACTTCTCTTTTTTCTATCCTCTTCTTCCTTTCACTCTTTTCCTCTTTTCCCTTTCAAATAATCTTTTTATTTTTAATTACTTCTAGATTTATTTTGATACAAAGCAGGATACATCAATAATGATAATAATGATCCGCGTCATTATTATTATTATTATTATTATTATTATTATTATCATTATTATTATTATTATTATTATTATTATCATTATTATTATTATTATTATTATTATTATTATTATTACTCTTTTAGGATACACGTGATCACCTTTAACCAAAAGGAAAAAGTTAAAACCATATCGACAGCAACATCAACAAAAATACATTGCAAAAGAAATGAGAAACGTGGGTACTTAAGATTCATCATGACAACCCATAACATATGCAGTGCATAGCAAGGTCGCGATATAAGGTCGTGCTACCATTAATAAAAGACATATTGTTGGTACACAGATCCGGTGAAAGGGTAAACAATGTCAGGTATATAACAGTCATCCCGACAAGATATGTCATAGTTATTTTTCTCATCTCTCGAAATGAAGGTTCTCGTGGTAAGTCCTACATTGTTCTTTGGTGGTTGTTTGTGTGATTGGTCGTTGTTTTATATCATTATATTTCTTCATTTTGGGTTCAACTTAACAATTATCCTAAATTTTCTGTTTTATTCTAATCTATTTTATATTTAACACTGAAAACAGGATATTTCCGCGATTTACTTATCATGAGGGTTATATATATATATATATATATATATATATATATATATATATATATATATATATATATATAGTTAGTGAAAGATGCGAACGCACAAACAATATACCTAAATTATACATTGGATTTCTATTTTAATTTCAAAATGAAATGATGCCCTTATCATTATTTCTGGGTTCTGGAAGTTAGTTAACGAAAGTGATATACAGTAGTGTCAAGTGGTATTTCATAGTTTGTAGATATGTATACATGTATATAACCATTTGCATATTTGCACACAGATTGTAGCTAAGTATAAGCAGGATCTTTTCAAGCCTTGATGAAATGTCATTACCATCCCCATATCCCCAAACCTTTTCTTTGTTGGAATGTGACCATCCACAATCTACTGACCATCACATATGTGAGATACTGCTCAGGTCAGTACATGCCCATTGAGTCTTAATAGACCACTTCTGAAACCATCTCCAATGTTGAGGCTCGAAGTAATTATACCAATGAATCACAAGGACCCCTGTTTGCATATATATATATATATATATATATATATATATATATATATATATATATGTATATATATATATATATATATATATATATATATATATATATATATATATATATATATATATATATATAGAGAGAGAGAGAGAGAGAGAGAGAGAGAGAGAGAGAGAGAGAGAGAGAGAGAGAGAGAGAGAGAGAGAGAGAGAGAGAGATGTATATATATATATATATATATATATATATATATATATATATATATATATACATATATATATATATATATATATATATCTATATATATATATATATATATATATATATATATATATATATATATATATATATGTGTGTGTGTGTTTATGTTTGTGTGTCTGTGTGTGTTTGACAAAATAAGACTTGAAGACAAGGTAGGTGATACCTGTCCTGCAAGGTATGTACCTTGAAAAATTCTCTGTTTAGTCAAATTAATATTATCCTCAATTAAATCATTAATTTTTACTGATATTAAATATAATAAATTATGATTAAATTAACATAAAAATATATGATAATTTGTGTAATGTATCACTTCTGTGGCTATGATAATGGTGCTAATCACCTCTTCTTTTTCACCGTTATCCCTAAATTAAAGGGTTGGTTGCCTGACGCACATTCTTCAATGCTTTTTATCAAAGGCATCCTCTATTAGAACACCTCTCCTCCCCATACGATCCTTCACCTTATCTCGCTATCTAATTTTCTGCATCACTCTTAATCTTCCATTCCCTTAACAGGTTCCTCCCAAGCTCTCCTCACTCACTCCCCGCTATCCATCCTCACCATGTACCCACAGTATCTTTGTCGTGACACTTAACACCTCCATAATCTTTACTATGATTGTCATTCTTCTTTTTACATCATTCTTCCATCTTTCAAGCAATGCTATTCCCATAATTCACCTCAACATTCTCTTCTCTGCCATCCTTAGCTTTGCTTCCTCTTTATGTCTTGAAGCCCACGTTTCCAATCCATATATTAACACTGGTCTTAATAATGTGTTATAGATCTTGACCTTTAGCTTGATTAGCATTTTCGTATCACATACCACTCTACTTTCCTTCACTTCCCAAGAGTGCTTTCATCCTATTCTTGCCTCAGCCTCATATCCTCCCTCCTAACTTATAGTAGATCCCAAGTACCTAAATTGTTCCCCCTGCGTTGTAAATGAGCCTCTACTTTCATGTATGTCTATCTTGTCCCTATGTTCCTTACTGCTCATCAAAACTTCAGTCTTATTCACATTTACCCTCAAGCCACCCTTCTCCAAGGACCCCTGCCTCTCTATAACCCCTCTCTGTAATTCTTCCACATTTTCAGCAGTAATCACCAAATTATCTACATATAGCAACTCCCATAATCTCTTAGTAATATAGTAGTTAAAGCATTTAGTTATTTATATTGGTCTAAACATTATTTTCACATTCACAGGCAGTGGTTGCCACAATATTTGTAGCAGTAGAATGCAGTGACCTCCAGTCTTACAGCTTGCCCAACAAGGAATTTACTTCAATCACCCATCATGGGGGCTATCATGGTAATGTGGGATATCAATACCTACCACCAACTACTGCCTGTGCAGATGGCCAAGTCTTGCATGTGGATGGACGGTGTGTCACTCCTGTGATCACCCGTTCCGTCTACCTGTTCAACGTGCCTCAGCTACCACGAAGACCCACTCCTCTGCCTTACATTCCTCCACCTAAGATTGATCATAATATCCTCTTCGTGCGCTTACCAGAAACTCTGAGAGGTCCCGATCCCATCGTGGTTCCTCCTCCCCAGCAGAAGAACATCGTCTACGTCCTCAAAAAGAAGACCCAAGATGATGGGCCCAGAGTTATTGAGGTTCCAGCACCTCCCAAGACTAACCCTGATGTCTACTTTGTTGGTTACGATCAAGGAGAAAACCCAATTCTTCCAACAGGTGAAGACCTCCAGAGCGTTCTTGCCCACAACGCTCAGGAAATATATGGCCAGGTAGTGGACACTGGATCATCAGGTCACATTATAGATGGTAGCTCACACAGCCACGTTGATATCGGGTCAATAGGGTCAATTGGCAGTGGTACACATTTTGAGGTCCCATCAGTAGGTAATATATTACCAGGTCTTGCAGGTGCACACCATGGAGTGACTGGTCTATCTACAAGTAACTCACTGAATCAGGGAATCGTTGTTACCCCAATAAATTCGTATTTACCACCCGATCAATATTCTCAGTACTAAGCTACTTTAATTATAACTTTCCTCAAATGCTAAAA
>NC_090739.1:50245387-50267887 GCF_036898095.1 Palaemon carinicauda
ACACCTCAATAGTGTATGACGCCCTCAAAACATACCTTCTGCAGCAGTACTCGCCGTCGCCAGCCGCCCGTATAGCAAAGCTTTTTCAGCTCTCGCAACAACCGTTGGGGGACCAAAGGGCTTCGCTTGTCCTCAGGGAAATGACCAGTATCGCTTGCCTTCAACTTGCCGCAGACGGCTCTCCTCGTGAGGTGAACCTACTCCGTGCCCTTTGGATACGCCGTTTACCCGAACCTGTACGCGCTACCATACCCGATGTCGATAGTTTACCCATAAAGGACTTGATGACCAAAGCCGACGCCCTTATGGACAGCCACTTCAAGACCTCCATCAACGCCTCCACCCCTGACGACGAGGATGCCTATTCAACGTCAACCGAAGCTGACATGAATGCCGTAGGACATACACGCCTACCCCGTGACGTGCCGAAGCGGCGACAAAGCCGCCCACCACCCACCAATCGCTCGCGACCCAACAAACGACTTCTACAGCCACTTACTACCTCCCATCCGCCGCAGTTTTGCTACTACCACTTCAGATTCGGGGCAACCGCGAAGAAATGTGCCAAGGATTGTCAGTGGCCAAAAAACGTGTAAGTAGGCCATCGCTTGTGGCGGTGGCCTCCCATGTTTCTAATCTTTTCTTTTTACAGGATGCAGGTACGGGCCTGCGATTTTTGGTAGACACGGGTGCTTGTCGTTCTCTTTTGCCAAGGAAACTCTTCAAGGCATGACGTAGTCTGTCTACATCTGCCGACGTCCGCTTAGTAGCTGCCAACGGATCTGCGATACCCACCTACAGTTACGAGAACCTCACATTATCGTTCGGAAACGGTTGATTCAATTGGAAGTTTCTCGTTGTTGACGTCACAATGCCAATCCTCGGTGCGGATTTCCTCTCTCATTTCCACCTTCTGGTCTATGTCGCCCACCGACGATTGGTCAACGCAGACTCGTACTTGTCGACACCTCTTCAACCCGCCCCCTCTAACCTCGCTCTCCACATTAGCGCACCCACGGATGCCTACGCCCATCTCCTCACGTCGTACCCGGAAGTTTTCCGTCCAGAACTTCACCAAACGCCCACGGTTCCTGCCAAGCACGGTATTTATCACCATATCAAGACGACGGGGCCCCCAGTCTTCGCAAAATTCAGACGTCTGGCACCGGAACGATTGGCAGCCGCCAAACAGACGTTCGCCGAAATGGAGAAAATGGGCCTTTGCCAAAAGGCCTCCAGCCCATGGTCGTCGCCCTTACACATCGTTTTGAAGAAAGACGGCTCCCTCCGTCCGTGCGGGGATTACAGGCGCCTGAACATGCAAACAGAACCGGATCACTACCCCCTCCCAAACATTGCCGACGTGACCTCCTACCTGCACAAATCGAAGGTTTTCTCTACGCTCGACCTCCTGAAGGGGTATTATCAGGTGCCTATGAACCCAGAAGACATCCCCAAGACCGCCATCACCACTCCGTTTGGTACATACACCTTCAATTACTCCTGTTTTGGCCTTCGTAATGCTGGGGCCACGTTTCAACGTCTCATGGATGGCACCTTAGGGGACCTCCCTTTCTGTGTATGTTATGTGGAGGACATACTTGTGTTCTCCTCCTCAAAAGAGGAACATCTCCGTCACCTGCGCATCGTGCTCGACCGCCTGCAACCAAACGGCCTTGTAGTCCGGTACGACAAGTGTACCTTTGGCGCCAACGAAGTATCGTTCTTAGGACCCCGCATCACTCCTAAAGGTGTCCACCCCCTCCCTGAGAAGGTAGCAGACGTTCAGAACTTCCCCGTGCCCTCGACCGTCAAAGCTCTGCAGGAATTCTTGGGCATGATCAACTATTATCACCGTTTTCTGCCAGCCATTGCCGCTACTCTTGCTCCCCTCTACGCCTCCCTTAAGGGCAAGCCGAAGGACCTGAAGTGGGGTCCCCTTCAAGAAGCAGCCTTCTGCAATGCAAAGAAGGCCCTATCAACTGTTGCGGCTCTCCCTTTTCCTATCCCACACGCCCCTCTCCTTCTCTCCACCGATGCCAGCGACGTCGTTATTGGTGCAGTACTCGAGCAGGTGGTCAAAGGCTCGCCCCGCCCATTGGCCTTCTTCAGCAGAAAACTGTCCAAGGCGGAATCGGGTTATTCTACCTTCGATCGAGAATTGCTGGCGGTGCACTTGGCTGTCCGTCACTTTCGCCATTTCTTAGAAGGTACGCCCTTCGTCATTCGCACAGACCACATGCCTCTGGTGCACGCCTTCACTCGACAGTCTGACGCCTGGTCCGCCCGTCAACGCCGACATCTCTCCGCCGTGGCTGAATACAATTGCACCCTCCAATACGTCCCTGGGAAAATGAATCCCGTTACCAATGCCCTGTCAACTGGGATTGGATTACAATGCCCTGGCTGAAGCCCAACAACAGGATCCAGAGTATCAAGCTTGTAGGACATCCTGCACGTCCCTCCGTTGGGAAGACTTTCCCCTTGAAGACTCCAACACCACCATCCTCTGTGACGTCAGTACTGGTAGACCGCGACCTTAGATTCCTGCTCCCATGTGCCGACATGTGTTTGATTTCATTCACGGCCTTTCACATCCCTCGTGCCGTTCTACTGCACAGCTGCTGAAGGCAAAGTTCATTTGGCACGGCATTTCTAAGTACATCGACACACGGATTCAGGAGTGGGCACCTTTCCTCAACCTCAGCGTCGTTTCGCGCACATTCACGTCGACGTTGTAGGCCCCTCCCTACCCACATCACAAGGACATCGTTACCTGTTTACTGTCATCGACCGCTCCACTCGTTGGCCTGAAGCCATTCCCATGGAAACTGCAATGTCCGCCTCATGTACATCTGGCTTACTCTCTGGATGGATTTCAAGATTCGGTATCCCTGAGCATATTACTTCTGACAGGGGAACCACTTTCACCTCTCAATTGTGGACGTCATTAGCGAATCTCCTGGGCATCACCCTACATCAGACAACGGCCTACAACCCCGCTGCCAATGGAATGGTTGAACGTTTTCATCGCACCCTCAAAGCAGCTTTGATGTCCCGCTGCAAGGATTGCAACTGGTTTACTCAGCTTCCCTGGGTCCTCCTGGGACTAAGGACCACTCCTAAAGACGCCCTCGACGTCTCGGCAGCTGAAATGGTGTATGGCGACCCGTTGGTCGTCCCTGCCAAATTTTTTCCTTCTACAACCTCCTCTGACGATCTCCAGGGCATACGTCACGTCGTGGGAAAATTTACTCCGTGCCGCCAGACTTACAAGCCCCCAGCGAAGCATCACATACCAACGGACTTGCACTCTGCAACGCACGTCTTCCTGCGCAACGACACCAGCAAGCCACCACTAACGCCCCCTTACACGGGCCCTTTCCTTGTGATCCGACGCAGTCCGAAAGCATTCCTCCTAAACATTCGGGGCAAAGAAGACTGGGTCTCCATTGATCGTCTAAAACCTGCTTATCTTCTGCCAGATGACCCGCCTACAGTTCGCCTCTCTAGATCAGGGCGCCCTATTTAACATGTACAGTATGTCATTTTTAGGGGGGGAGCCATGTACCAACCGTGTTTCACACAATTGTACATAATTCCTTTTGTATATATTATGCTTGTATCTTCGCTCTTCCCTCGCACTAAAACGAACATGAAAATTCATGTCTGGTCTTTCCTCTGTAATATTGTCTGTCTTGTGAACTTGTTATGTCCTGTTGCCTTGAGATTTTGTATATAAGGAGAGAGTTCTACAATAATATAACTCAGTCGTTTCCAACCTGCCTTTGAGTTCACAACCTTACTCGGCGCCGTCACAATATGTATATAAATATCAATATTTTGCCAGTCTTTTTTATTGATTGATAGTTTGTTTTAATTGTGTTTTGTATGAAGCAAATATGAGCAATAAAGGATGTTGCTGTTTATCAAGCTGCTGTGTATCCAGGATGACTGAGAGTTGCTACTATCCATGTTGATAAAAAATAGAAAGGAGCCCCGAAATAATTTGTGTCCCAGGTCCCCCACAGCCTGAATCCGGCCCTGAATGTAATTCTTTTCAAACTAGAATTTCTAAGGCCCGAAGCTTCCTGGTATTCCTCTTACCAGATGCTTTGGCCATTATTCATTCGTTCCAAGAAATTACAGACATTATATTTTTTTGTATGCTTATGATTTTACTTATTTTTCTACTAAGGTCAATCCTAACACGTTAACTGAGTACTCATTCAATCTTCTGAATGCATGGAGAAAATCTCTCCTAACTACCAAATCAAACTTTCACTGTTTTTTTTTTCTTTTTTTTTTTCCAGCAAATTACCTCGTCAGATTAACGTGAATTGTAAAAGATCCGATTTCTCGGTAGCAGCAAGTTCAATATAGCCTACGTAATGACAATCCCTTATGATTCTCCCTTTTATTGAACACCTTTTTTATGTACTTATATAATGTCCATTTGAAGTCAATAATTTATTAATGATTCATTTGATATCTATATATTTATTTATCTTTTTCATATTATTAAAGTTACTCTCTACCTAAAGGTGTTGGCTAAAAAGAACTTTGGTTAAATTTCAAATAATGAAATACGTAAAAAACACTCGTTTAAGCAACAATTCTTCTTCTTGTATTAGCGTGCTTTTTTCCCATTCGTATGGGGTAACACGGTTGCCTTCTTTTTGAAGGATTTTACTCTAGTTTGTCCTTTTTCATTAGCGTACACTAATGGATATTACTGTTGAATAACTTATCTATTTTCAAATAAAGGTCGTCCCCTATAACACTGCAACAATATATAAAAGTATATTTCCGGTATTTCGTTGTTTCGTTGTTAAGAATGATGTCTCTTTTTTTATTTACATTAATTCTTATGCTGTCTGGAAACACTGAGCGAAATCCGGGACCAGTACTTCCTTGATTTCATCAATGTCGTCTACTGTATTGAAATATTCTAGGTCTTCATGCGAATATTCAAGACCTTACAGTTGCGTCCACACAGTATGATATTCTTTTGTGCTCAGAAACTCTGGTTTCTAATATGAGGCAATCATCTGAGCTCCTTATAACTGGTTTTAAGAAGCCAATAATGTTGAAACGCGATGCCATCCCTAGGGCCAGAGGAATGGAGGTGTATATTAGGACTGAGTACCCTGTTTCTCATAAGTCCTGCTATGAATGAGAATGTCATGAGATTCAGGTAATAAAAGTTTGTGGCAGGCATAACAACTCCTATTTATGTTCGATTTACCGGAATCCAGACATGGATGATTCTATCTTCAATTATCTTCTTACCATTATGGCTAAGAACAAGATGATGAAAGAAAGGCCTCTTTTGTCTTTGTTGGTGATTTCAATTCTCACCATAGGGATTGGTTAAGTTCTGTTTCTCCTATCGATCGCCATGACTTAAGAGCTTTAGACTTTGCCTCTGAATCAGGCTGTGAGCAAATGAAGCTACTCACAGGTCTGGCAACTGCTAGGACCTCGTATACACTGACTCTCCTTTTGTTATAATAAGTAAGGTTGGTTCTCCAGTCGGGACATCTGATCATGCCTTGATTTCCTTAGTAGTGAAGACTAAGCAGCCTGTCCCTGATGTATCATACTCATGTAAGATTTATATGAAATTTCAAGCAGACTGGAATGGGATTTTGCATGATGTTTTGGACTTGAATTGGTCATAATTGTATAATAGTGTTGATCCTGTTGTCCCTTTCAGTGAGAATCTAATCAACATAATTGATAGGCGTATCCCTTCTTGTGTGCTAGGGTACCGAGTGAAGGACAAACCATGGTTCAAGGATGATTGTAGACATGCTTATTTGGAGAAGCAAGAGGCCTATCATCTTTGGAAGGGCAACATATCAGATTTAACCTGGAATAACTATACTCAGCTTAGAGGTTTTGCTCAGAGGGTTTTTGCTTCATCTGAAAAGGAATACAATCTAACCATAAAAGAAACCTTTTATAGTACAACCCAGCAACATAGTGGGGGACTACCATTAAATCTGCACTCTTTGGTGTAGATGCAACAGTTCCTCCTTTACTTAAACCAGATAGCTCAGTCACTCACTGTCCAAAGGAAAAGGCAACCCTTTTGGCTGATGTGTTTGACAGTAAGCAGAGTGATGAGAAACTAAAATTTCAACATTCCTGTTTACCTGAGGCTAAACTAATTAGTTTAGCTTTTCGATCTCGTGAAATTAAAGCTTTGTTGATGGACCTTGATGCTTATGGAGGTGTAGACCGAAATGGTTTTTTTTCCTTTATTTTTATAAAGACTGCAGAATTCTTAGCTCCAAAGTTATCTGTTATTTTGTGCAAGATACCAAGAAAAGGAACTTTTAGTACTTGTTGGAGAATTGGCAATGTTATTCCAATATTTAAATGTGTTTGGGGTAGCTCAATTCCAACTGATTACCACCCAATTTCCTTAACTCCCATATTATCTACAGTTTTTTAATGGATTTTGGCAAAACGTCTTAATAGGTTTGCTGAAGATAATCATCTGTTCCCTAGTTTGTAATTGGTTTTCGTAAAGGCCTTGGAGCATATGATGCCCTTCTTACAATCTCCAATGCTGCACAGAAATCCTTGATAGTGGTCAGGATCTTCGTATAATTGGCCTTGATTTTAGTGCTGCCTTTGTCTGTAATAATCATGAGGCCCTTGTTTTCAAACTCAAACAGCTGAGAGTGAATGGGTCATTTCTTAGCATTATTATTGAACTTTTAAGTAATAGATCTCAAAGAGTTGTAGTTGGTGGGCACCATAGTGAGTATAGGAATGTGATATCTGGTGTTCCACAGGGTAGTGTTTTTGGCCCATTATTTTTCATACTATATACAAATGACATGTGGTTTGGCCTAGAAAACAAGTTTGTTGCATATGCAGATGATGCTACTCTCTTTGCATCAATTCCATCTCCTGAATGTAGATCTGGGTGCTGCTGAATTCCTTAATAAAGGTCTAGCTAAAATTAGTGCATGGTGCAAATTATTGGGTATGAAGTTGAATCCTAACAAAACTCAAAGTATGATTGTAAGTAGGTCAAGGACGGTGGCTCCTCAAAATCCAGATCTCAGCAATGATTATGTTTCTTTACCTTTAGGTGTGATTCTTGACAGCAAATGTGCTTTTGAAAAATACATTAGGTCTGTGTCTTCTTCAATTGCACAAAAAAAAATTGCTTATTAAGAAAGTCTTTCAAGATTTTCGGTGGTCAATCCATTCTGAAAAACTGTTTTAATTATTTCATTCTACCTTGTTTCGAGTATTGTTCTCCTGTCTGGTCTTCAGCTGCTGATTATCATCTTAATTTGTTGGACAGGAACTTACGGTCTATTAAATTTCTTATTCCTGATCTAGATACTAATCTTTGGCACCGTCGTTCAATTGGTTCATCTGCCCTTTACCGTTTTTAAATAGATAGCAGAAAAACAGACAGACTGATGCACAAGTATCAATCATGATCCAATAAGGCTTATAACTTAACTGTGAAATAATATAGTGAAATCTTTCCTTTACGCTTTTTAGATAGATAGCAGAAAGACAGACAGATAGACACATATCAATCAATCAGGATCCAATAAGGATTATAACTTATCTGTAAATTGTTTTATGGAAATCTGCCCAAGCTTTCATAGATATATTGCAGACAGACGACCAGATAGCCAGGTAACACTCAGGATATTATGAGACTTATAATTTACCTATAATATAATTTATTGAAATCTACCATTTATTATTTTTAGATAGATAGCAGACAGATAACATGAAATAAAGACAGGTAAAAATCGGGATCCAATAAGGCTTTTATCTTACCTGTAAAATAATTTATAGAAATCTGGCCATTACCATTTTTAGACAGCTAGCAGACAGCCAGAAACCGAGATAACCAGGTAACAATCAGGATCTAATAACACTTATATCTTACCTGTAATGTAATATAAGGAAATCTGCCCATATATATCTTAGATAGAGTGCGGTCAAACAGACGGACATATAGGCAAGTAACAATCAGGATAAAATTAGGCTTATAACTTGCCTGTAAAATAATTTTTGGGAATCTGCCAATAGCTTTTTGAACAAATGGCAGACAGGTAGAAAAATAGACAGGTAACAATCAGGATCTATAAAAGCTTATAGCTTACGTGTGAAATTATTTGAGACTTCAGCTATAGCTTTCTTAATTATATTGCAGATAGACGTCCAGATTAACAGGTAACAATCAAATCTAATATTATGATTATTATTAATAGATTAGCTACAACTTTAGACGGAGAAGAAAGATGCTATAAGCCCAGGGGTTCCAACAGTGAAAAAAAGCCCAGTAATGAAAGGAAATAAGGAAATGAATAAATGATATAAGGAGTGATGAACAATTGAAAATAAAATATTTAGGAAAAAAATAAACATTAAAACAAATATTTCATATATAAACTATAAAAAGACATGTCAGCCTGTTCTACGTAAAAACCTGTGCTGCAAGTTTGAACTTTTGAAGTTCTCCGCATTCAGCTACCCGATTAGGAAGATCATTCCACAACTTGGTTGCAGCTGGAATAAACGTTCTAGAGTACTGTGTAGCATTGAGCCTCACGATGGAAAAGGCCTGACTATTAAGAATTAACTGTAAGCCTAGTAGTAGGAACAGGATGGAACTGTCCTGTAAGATGTAAATGTAAAGGCTGATGAGAATTATGAAAAATCTTATGCAACATGCATAACAAACTAATTGAACGACGGTGACAAAGATTAATATCTAGATCAGGAATAAGAAATTTAATACACCGTAAGTTCCTTTCCAATAAATTAAGATGAGAATCAGCAGCTAAAGGCCAGGCAAGATAACAATACTCGAAACAAGGTAGAATGAAAAAATTAAAACACTTCAGAATAGATTGATCAAAGAAAATCTTGAAAGACTTTCTCAATAAGCAAATTTCTTTATGCAGTGAAAGGAGACACAGACCGAATGTGTTTCTCAAAAGTAAATTTGCTGTCTAGAATTACACATAAGATTTTAAAAGTCATACAAAGTACAAGAAACATTATCTATGCTGAAATCCGGATGTGGAGGAGCCACTGTCCTTGGTATACTCACAATCATACTTTGAATTTTGTTAGGATTCAACTTCGTAACCCAAAATTTGCACCATGTACTAATTTTAGCTAAATTTCTATTAAGAGATTCAGCAACCACAGATCTACATTCAGGAGATGGAATTGATGCAAAGAGAGTAGCATCATCTGCATACGAAACAAGCTTGTTTTCTAGGTCAAACCACTTGTCATGTGTATATAGTATAAAAAGTAATGGGTCAAAAATACTACATTGAGTTACACGAGATATTATATTCCTATACTCACTATGGTTCCCATCAACAACAGTTCTTTGTAATCTATTGCTAAAAATAAATAATGATGTTTAAAAACAACCCACCCACTCCCAACTGTTGAAGTTGAAAGCAAAGGCCTCATGATTAACACGGTCAAAGCCAGCACTAAAATCAAGGCCAATCATACGAACTTTCTGATCAAAATCAAAGGATTTTTGTGCAGCATTGGTTATTGTAACTTCGAAGGGCATCACACGCTCAAAGGCCAATTTACGAAAGCCAATTGCAAACGAGGGAACAGATGATTATTTTCAGCAGAGAGACTGACATTTTGATAGACATAATAATGACCCAATAAGGGCTATAACTTACCGGTAAAATAAGTTATGGAAATCTGCCATTTAGCCTTTCTGGATAGATAGAAGACAGATAGAGAGACTGATACACAGGTAATAATAAGGATTCAATAAGGCTTATACCTTACCTGTAAAATAAGTTATAGAAATCTGCCGATTTCGCCTTTTAAGATAGATAGAAGACTACCAGTGAGACTGATAGACAGGTAATAATAAGGATCCAATAAGGCTTATAACTTACCTGTAAAACAAGTTATGCAAATCTGCCAACTTCCCTTTTTATATAGATAGCAAACAGACAGACAGACTGATAGACAGGTAATAATAAAGATCCAATAAGACTTATAACTTACCTGTTAAACAAGATATGCAAATCTGCCATCTTCCCTTTTTATATAGATAGCAGACAGACAGACAGACTGATAGACAGGTAATAATAAGGCTCCAATAAGGCTTATAACTTACCTGTAAAACAAGTTATGCAAATCTGCCATCATCCCTTTTTATGTAGATAGCAGACAGACAGAGAGACATAGACAGGTAATAATAAGGCTCCAATAAGGCTTATAACTTACCTGTAAAACAAGTTTTGCAAATCTGCCATCATCCCTTTTTATGTTGATAGCAGACAGACAGACAGACTGATAGACAGGTAATAATAAGGCTCCAATAAGACTTATAACATACATGTAAAACAAGTTATGGAATAAGGCCATCATCCCTTTTAATGTAGATAAAGACAGACAGACAGACTGATAGACAGGTTATGATAAGGCTCCAATAAGGCTTATAACTTACATGTAAAACAAGTTATGGAAATAGGCCATCATCCCGTTTTATATAGATAGCAGAGAGACAGACAGGCTGGTAGACAGGTAATAATAAGGATCCAATAAGGCTTATAATTTACCTGTAAAACAAGTTATGGAAATCTGCCATTTAACTTTTTATATGTTTTTAACTTAACAGTAAAAAAAGTTATGGAAATATGCCGTCTTCCCTTTTTATATAGATAGCAGACAGACAGACACACTGATAGACAGGTAATAATGAGGATACAATAAGGCTTTTAACTTACCTGTAAAACAAGTTATGCAAATCTGCCATCTTCCCTTTTTATATAGATAGCAGACAGGCAGACAGACTGATAGACAGGTAATAATAAAACTCAAAAAAGGCTTATAACTTACATGTAAAACAACTTATGGAAATCTGCGACCTTTTCCCTTTTTATATAGATAGCAGACAGACAGACAGACTGATAGACAGGTAATAATAAGGATCCAATAAGGCTTATAACTTACCTGTAAAACAAGTTATGGAAATCTGCCGTCTTCCCTTTTTATATAGATAGCAGACAGACAGACAGACTGATAGACAGGTAATTATAAGGATCCAATAAGGCTTATAACTTACCTGTAAAACAAGTTATGCAAATCTGCCATCTTCCCTTTTAATATAGAGAGCAGAGAGACAGACAGACTGATAGACAGGTAATAATAAGGATCCAATAAGGCTTTTAACTTACCTGTGAAACAAGTTATGCAAATCTGCCATCTTCCCTTTTTATATAGATAGCAGGCAGAAAGACAGACTGATAGACAGGTAATAATAAGGATCCAATAAGGCTTTTAACTTACCTGTAAAACAAGTTATGCAAATCTGCCATCTTCCCTTTTTATATAGATAGCAGACAGACAGACATACTGGTAGACAGGTAATAATAAGGATCCAATATGGCTTATAACTTACCTGTAAAACAAGTTATAGAAATCTGCCATCTTCCCTTTTTATATAGATAGCAGACAGACAGACAGACTGATAGACATGTAATAATAAGGATCCAATAAGGCTTATAACTTACCTGTAAAACAAGTTATGCAAATCTCCCATCTTCCCTTTTAATATAGATAGCAGACAAACAGACAGATGATAGACAGGTAATAATAAGGATCCAATAAGGCTTATAACTTACCTGTAAAACAAGTTATGCAAATCTCCCATCTTCCCTTTTTATATAGATAGCAGGCAGACAGACAGACTGATAGGTAGGTAATAATAAGGATCCAATAAGGCTTATAACTTACCTGTAAAACAAGTTATAGAAATATGCCGTCTGCCATTTTCATATAGATAGCAGACAGACAGACAGACTGATAGAACTCACTACATACGATATATTCGGGGAGACAAAATCACTTTGGAGAGGACACACTATAGTTAATGAACACTTTTAAAACAATAGTCTGAGCTTATTCTAAGGATTATTCACATTTGACATGTAAAGTCAAGTTATTACATAATTTTCAGATCGTTACACTTTTGTCTTAATCTAAATTTTGTTCAGACTTAATATTTCGAGTGATTTATTTTATTATTATGTAAATTCTTTCCAAAGTCTTGTAAGTTATATAGAAAATATTTATTTTTGTTAAGATTGTAATATTCCAATCACCATTGTTTAGAATAGAATCCGCTCGTATCCTGTTATGAACCGAAGTTAGAGCTATTTGAATATTCGTAATAATAATAAAACAATTTGGTTTTGAGTGTATTTAAGAGATGTTTGGATATTCAGTGTTTTATATATTGCTGTCTGGGAATTATTTAACTGTCTCAGAATTCGTTTATCAATATTTTAAAGTGTAACAGTTTTAATGTAAAAGCAAACAAGTGAGTTTGGAATTCGAGAAATTGATTAACTGGCCAGTCGTAATATGTATTATATTATATGTTTGGTTCCCAGTCACGAGCCGTAGTATAATATATTTTTGGTGCCCGGACCCGGGAGCCATATCGTATAATATATATCTATTGGTGCCCAAACTGTTGACATCGAGAAAGTCTGTTTTAAATGTTAGTGATAAAGGTTTTGAATAGTACAGAGTTGATAGGATTTTGTGTATTGTTTGGATATATTTATACAAAGGAATGTCATATTGTTAAATATCAACATTGCACAGTTTAATATCGAAGTGTTTTTGAATACCTCATGTGTTGAGGAATTGTCAGAAGCTAATGTAAATAAAGCTCAGCGGCTCTCAATCATAATGGTGGCGGCCATGCAACGAGTGGGATGATTAAAGCCCAAATCGTTGATAAATTCGGGAATGTTTTCGGAAGAAAATATTATGGCCGCTCGTGAACTGTTGGAGGAAGCTGATGAAGAATTTATAGCAAAGCAATGATCAGCTGACCTAGAAACTGAAGGGATGAAAGCGGAAGAGGATGTAGAGGCTGAGATTTGATGTATTGTAGCGAAGGAGAATTTGATTAAGTTGAAGGTGATAGCAAGACGTGAAGAAAGACGGGCAAAAGATGTATAATATGTGAGGGAATTGGAACTGTTGAATGCTCGTGCAATTTTGGCACATCAGATGTTTGATATGGCAAATGCACAGGTGTTGATCCCGAAATTCGCAGAAGAATCTCGATGATAAAACGGCCAAAAGATAAATGGTCTTTATTAGTGAAGAGCATACTTAGTGGGAAAGGCCACACTGCTTATTTATCCTTATCTCAGGACCAGCAAAAGGAGTATTAAGAAGTAAAAAGGAGCTTGCTACAAGTGTACCAGATAACCCATGAATATTATAAAGAAAATTTCCGAAGTTTGGGGAAGGACGAGGAAATGACTTTCCTGGATTATGCTTATCAGGTACGATGATGTTTTAAAAGATGAATAAAGACTGCTAGCATAAAGGAGATGGCTGATTTACAAGAATTGATAATAGTAGAGCAGTTTCTACAAGGAATTCCTGAAAACATTTGAACGTACTTGAGAGAGAGAGAGGTAAAGAAACTTGATAAAGCTGCTTCACTGAGTGAAGATATAATATTATCAGTCGTAAGCCCTTCTTAGGCATGAAGTTTCAATGGTCGTGCCAACCAAGTGTCAAGTATTCACCAAACCATGGAAACCACTTCAGTAATAACTACGTGATCAAGTTCAACAGTTACAACGGAAGTAGCACTGGTACTGTCCCTAAGCAAAATGCGATAGTACCACAGCAACAAACATCGTCTTCCTTCAAGTATCGTGAAAGACATGCAAAAGGTTGATATTGTCTGTTTTAAGTCTGGCAAGATAGGCCATATCAATAAGGAATGTTGGTCAAACCAACCGAAACCAGTCACCCAAGTGACTAAGGGTAATTCGACGTCACAGAATGCGAAGACAAAGAAGCAGTCGGGAAAGGAGGGAGAGGAAAATAAACCAGCCAACGTTTATATGACAAACAGGACATACCCAAATAGTGTGGATGCCTTTAAACCATATGTTTACGAAGGTATGTTAGCAGCAATAGACGGGAGTGAGTGAACCCCGGTCAAAATATTGCGCGACACAGGTTGTAACCATAGTGCGGTGATACAAGGAGTAAACCAGTTGGTGGAACAGTCTATCACAGGGGACTCAGCTATTTTGAAGGAATTAGGAGGTGAGGAGGTCACCCCTATTTGCCGTTTAAAACTGCCATACGAGTTGGTGAGAGGTAATTTTGACTTTGTGGTAAAGGATTCAATGGCTGTCGAAGGAGTACACATCCTGCTGGGTAATGAGGTTGGTGGAGTGCCATTCGTGCCTTGTCCCATTGTAACGGAGAAACTTTGTAAGTATAGTCCTATGACTGAACTTGTGAAGGACTACCCATATCTGTTTCCTAGTTGTTTTATGACCCGGAGTATGAAGAAGAAAGTGGCTGCTGAAAAAGAAGAAAAAGAAATCAAAGGAGCAATGAACTTGCAGGATTTGTTTTCCGAAGAAGAGGATTCCCTTGAATGACAGACGAGTGGACAAGAGGACAAAGAAGCAATGGACTTAAAAGAAGTAGAAAATTCAACATTAGAAGTAGGACAGGAAAATAGGAAAAGTCTGATAGGATTGCAACGAAAGGATGCAACGTTAACAGAGATATTGTACCGTGTGGTGGACGAGACTTAGGCACAGCAGTCTCCGACCTGATATCATCTTGCGGATGGGTTGCTTATGAGGAAGCACAGACCCGCCAATATCCCTAGGAATGCCAAATGTGGTCCCCGTTGCGCACAAGACGGGACATAATGGGATAAGGAAGAAAAGGAGAAAATAATGAAACACATTTTCTGGCCTGGCATGCAGAAGGACGTGAGCCAGTTTTGCCGTGCATGTTACTTATGTCAGATGGCTGGGAAGCCGAACGAGTACATTAAGAACCCTTCGGCAAGGTAATGATCGACATTGTGGAACCTTTACCAAGGACGAAAAAAGGTCACGAATATATGTTAACCTTATGTATCCAATAACGAGATACCCAGAGGCCATACCTGTCAGGAACAACAGTGCCAAAATAATCGCCGAGAAGTTACTAGATTTTTTCACTAAGTTTAGTATACTTGAAACTGTTCAAAGTGACCTCGGAATGAATTTCAAGTCAAGATTATTTCAGGACATAATAAAACTGTTGGACGTGAAACAACAACTATCAACTACTTATCATACAGAGATGCGAGGTGCGTTAGAGCGGTTTTCTAAAACTTTAAAGAGAACATTAACAAAGTTCTGCAACAAAATGGGGAATGAATGGGTCATCAGACTACCGTTGATATTGTTGAGATATGTAATCCTTATCAAGAAATCATGGGATGTAGCCCGAATGAAATGGTATTTGGACGAGAAGTACGAGGGGCGATTAAAATGTGAGGAGAAAAAAGGAAGGACCGAGAGGAAACGGATGAAGAATAAGTCAAGAATTTGAGGAAAAGGATCGGCGAGAGAAGGAAATTTTCCCCAGAAAGCATAAAGACGATGAATGAAGGACAAACGAAAAAAAGGTTTGGTAGCAAGAGCACGAAGAGAAAGGTTGCAGCACCCATCAGCAAAGGACCAAAGAAAATATTGACAGGAAGAGGGGAGGATCGAGAGGAAACGGATGAAGGAAATAACAAGGATTTGAGGAAAGAAGTTGGCGAGTTAAGAAAATTTTCCCCAGAAGACATGAAAACGAGTCCAGGATGGATGAAGAAAAGCTTTGGTATGAAGAGTATGAACAAACAGTTTACGCTAGGATGCCTGGTGATGGTCTACGCATCGTTAAGGAGATTCCCTTTAGCCAACGAGTTCCCTGAACCATTCCGGATTTTAGAGGAGAGCAGTGACCAGACCTACGTTACCGAGATATCAGGAAAAAGGAAAAAAATCTAAGGAAGGCCATATCAACTTCAAGAACGAGACTTCAAGCACCGGATTTTAACAAGGTAATGGGATTGGAGCTTTCTTATTGCAAGAAGCAGAGAAAGGAATTCTTCATCCTGTTTATTTCCTGTCGCCTAAGCTAAAGAAACATCAACGAGGCTACTCATCAGTGGAGAAGGAACTACTAGCGTTAGTCACAGTGATAAACAAGTTCGAGGGCTATATGAATCTTCCACAAAATGAAGAGATTACGGGGTATTCGGATAGTAACCCTTTAACTTTTGCGAAAAAGATGAAAAATAATAATCAAATGTTAACAAGTTGGGCATTATGTTTGCAACCATACTGTATTAATGTAAAGCACATATCGGGTAAAGATAACGTGGTTGCAGATTATTTATATCAGGCTAAATCGATGGATTCAGGCCCAGAATAAAAAATCTTTTTTTTTTCAAAGCTGGTCTAGTGTAGAGTGAATACAATAGTTTATTCATGATTTATTTATATATATTTCATTTGTGTATTGAAGAAATGAATAGCCAGCCTGTAAAATGAGCTCCTCTTGTGTAGACCTAAGTATAATATGTAAATTAGGTAAGACCTTCGCCGGTAATTTAATTGTATTCTTTGATGTATGTGAATTTACATTATTTTTAAGAATTAACTTTTTTATTTCACGTAATTTTGTTACGAAGTCCTACGTAAACTGTTTGAGAGTGTTATGTGATCATACACGATAGGAACAAGGGCTTATGTCATGTTTTTTTTTAGTATTTTGTGAGATATTGTGTCATCTTTGTGAGAAAATAGGCACTGTACCATGTGCCTTGGAAATTTTTTTTTATTTCGGGGGCAAAGGGTGGCTGTAGCTAGCTGACAGAGAGTTGCCACGCTGCCTGTGATAGTTGCCCAGGAAACCCAAGTTTTGTCTACATTTCGTGTGAGAAAGCATTCGAGCGAGCTATACTTGGTAACTCTGACGCCTTAGGCCAACCACCTATGCTTCCAAAACTATTTGGAACATTCTTGAAGTAGCAATGTCTCTTATATAGAGATAGATGTTTTCAGCCTTAATTTCGCCATCTCCCCTCTCCTTCTCACTCACGCATGCAGCTCAGACTATTGTTTTAAAAGTGTTCATTAACTATAGTGTGTCCTCTCCAAAGTGATTTTGTCTCCCCGAATATATCGTATGTAGTGAGTTCTATCAGTCTGTCTGTCTGTCTGCTATCTATATGAAAATGGCAGATGGCATATTTCTAAAACTTGTTTTACAGGTAAGTTATAAGCCTTATTGGATCCTTATTATTACCAACCTATCAGTCTGTCTGTCTGTCTGCTATCTATATGAAAAGGGCAGGTTGCAGATTTCCATAACTTGTTTTACAGGTAAGTTATATTCTTATTGTATCCTTATCATTACCTGTCTATCAGTCTGTCTGTCTATCTGCTATCTATAACAAAAAGAGAGGATGGCAGATTTCCATAACTTGTTTTACAGGTAAGTTATATTCTTATTGGATCCTTATCATTACCTGTCTGTCAGTCTGTCTGTCTGTCTGCTATCTATGTAAAAAGTGAAAATGGCAGATTTCCATGAATTGTTTTACAGGTAAGTTATATTCTTATTGGATCCTTATTATTACCTGTCTATCGGTCTGTCTGTCTGTCTGTCTGCTATCTATATAAAAAGGGAAGATGGCAGATTTGCTTAACTTTTTTTACAGGTAAGTTATAAGCCTTATTGGATCCTTATTATTACCTGTCTATCAGTCTGACTGTCTGTCTGCTATCTATATAAAAAAGGGAAGATGGCAGATTTCCATAACTTGTTTTACAGGTAAGTTATAAGCCTTATTGGATCCTTATTATTACCTGTCTACCAGTATGTCTGTCTCTCTTCTATCTATATAAATAGGGAAGATGGCAGATTTACATAACTTGATTTACAGGTAAGTTATAAGCCTTATTGGATCCTTATTATTACCTGTCTATCAGTCTGTCTATCTGTCTTCTATCTATCTAAAAAGACTAAATGGCAGATTTCCATAACTTGTTTTATAGGTAAGTTATAAGCCTAATTGGATCATTATTATTACCTGTCCATCAGTCTGTTTGTCTGTCTTCTATCTATCTAAAAAGGCTAAATGGCAGATTTCCCTAACTTATTTGACAGGTAATTTATAAGCCTTTTTTAGATCCTTATTATTACCTGTCTATTAGTCTCACTGTCAGTCTTCTATCTATCTTAAAAGGCGAAATCTGCAGATTTCTATAACTTATTTTACAGGTAAGTTATAAGTCTTATATAATCCTTATTATTACCTGTGTATCAGTCTCTCTATCTGTCTTCTATCTATCCAGAAAGGCTAAATGGCAGATTTCCATAACTTATTTTACCGGTAAGTTATAGCCCTTATTGGGTCATTATTATGTCTATCAAAATGTCAGTCTCTCTGCTGAAAATAATCATCTGTTCCCTCGTTTGCAATTGGCTTTCGTAAATTGGCCTTTGAGCGTGTGATGCCCTTCGAAGTTTCAATAACCAATGCTGCACAAAAATACTTTGATTTTGATCAGGAAGTTCGTAAGATTGGCCTTGATTTTAGTGCTGGCTTTGACCGTGTTAATCATGAGGCCTTTGCTTTCAACTTCAACAGTTGGGAGTGGGTGGGTTGTTTTTAAACATCATTATCTATTTTTAGCAATAGATTACAAAGAACTGTTGTTGATGGGAACCATAGTGAGTATAGGAATATAATATCTCGTGTAACTCAATGTAGTATTTTTGACCCATTACTTTTTATACTATATACACATGACAAGTGGTTTGACCTAGAAAACAAGCTTGTTTCGTATGCAGATGATGCTACTCTCTTTGCATCAATTCCATCTCCTGAATGTAGATCTGTGGTTGCTGAATCTCTTAATAGAAATTTAGCTAAAATTAGTACATGGTGCAAATTTTGGGTTACGAAGTTGAATCCTAACAAAATTCAAAGTATGATTGTGAGTATACCAAGGACAGTGGCTCCTCCACATCCGGATTTCAGCATAGATAATGTTTCTTGTACTTTGTATGACTTTTAAAATCTTATGTGTAATTCTAGACAGCAAATTTACTTTTGAGAAACACATTCGGTCTGTGTCTCCTTTCACTGCATAAAGAAATTTGCTTATTGAGAAAGTCTTTCAAGATTTTCTTTGATCAATCTATTCTGAAGTGTTTTAATTTTTTCATTCTACCTTGTTTCGAGTATTGTTATCTTGCCTGGCCTTTAGCTGCTGATTCTCATCTTAATTTATTGGAAAGGAACTTACGGTGTATTAAATTTCTTATTCCTGATCTAGATATTAATCTTTGTCACCGTCGTTCAATTAGTTTGTTATGCATGTTGCATAAGATTTTTCATAATTCTCATCAGCCTTTACATTTACATCTTACAGGACAGTTCCATCCTGTTCCTACTACTAGGCTTAGAGTTAATTCTTAATAGTCAGGCCTTTTCCATCGTGAGGCTCAATGATACACAGTACTCTAGAACGTTTATTCCAGCTGCGACCAAATTGTGGAATGATCTTCCTAATCGAGTAGCTGAATGCGGAGAACTTCAAAAGTTCAAACTTGCAGCACAGGTATTTACGTAGAACCGGCTGACATGTCTTTTTATAGTTTATATATGAAACATTTGTTTTAATGTTAATTTTTTCCTAAATATTTTATTTTCAATTGTTCATCACTCCTTATATCATTCATTCATTTCCTTATTTCCTTTCATTACTGGGCTTTTTTTCACTGTTGGAACCCCTGGGCTTATAGCATCTTTCTTCTCCGTCTAAAGTTGTAGCTAATCTATTAATAATAATCATAATATTAGATTTGATTGTTACCTGTTAATCTGGACGTCTATCTGCAATATAATTAAGAAAGCTATAGCTGAAGTCTCAAATAATTTCACACGTAAGCTATAAGCTTTTATAGATCCTGATTGTTACCTGTCTATTTTTCTGCCTGTCTGCCATTTGTTCAAAAAGCTATTGGCAGATTCCCAAAAATTATTTTACAGGCAAGTTATAAGCCTAATTTTATCCTGATTGTTACTTGCCTATATGTCCGTCTGTTTGACCGCACTCTATCTAAGATATATATGGGCAGATTTCCTTATATTACATTACAGGTAAGATATAAGTGTTATTAGATCCTGATTATTACCTGGTTATCTCGGTTTCTGGCTGTCTGCTAGCTGTCTAAAAAAGGGTAATGGGCAGATTTCTATAAATTATTTTACAGGTAAGATAAAAGCCTTATTGGATCCCGATTTTTACCTGTCTTTATTTCATGTTATCTGTCTGCTATCTATCTAAAAATAATAAATGGTAGATTTCAATAAATTATATTATAGGTAAATTATAAGTCTCATAATATCCTGAGTGTTACCTGTCTATCTGGTCGTCTGTCTGCAATATATCTATGAAAGCTTGGGCAGATTTCCATAAAACAATTTACAGATAAGTTATAATCCTTATTAGATCCTGATTGATTGGTGTGTGTCTATCTGTCTGTCTTTCTGCTATCTATCTAAAAAGCGTAAAGGAAAGATTTCACTAAATTATTTCACAGTTAAGTTATAAGCCTTATTGGATCATGATTGATACTTGTGCATCAGTCTGTCTGTTTTTCTGCTATCTATTTAAAAACGGTAAGGGGCAGATGAACCAATTGAACGACGGTGCCAAAGATTGATATCTAGATCAGGAATAAGAAATTTAATAGACTACAAGTTCCTGACCAACAAATTAAGATGATAATCAGCAGCTGAAGACCAGACAGGAGAACAATACTCGAAACAAGGTAGAATGAAAGAATTAAAACAGTTTTTCAGAATGGATTGACCACCGAAAATCTTGAAAGACTTTCTTAATAAGCAATTTTTTTTGTGCAATTGAAGAAGACACAGACCTAATGTATTTTTAAAAACTACATTTGCTGTCGAGAATCACACCTAAAGGTAAAGAAACATTATCATTGCTGAGATCTGGATGTTGAGGAGCCACCGTCCTTGACCTACTTACAATCATACTTTGAGTTTTGTTAGGATTCAACTTCATACCCAATAATTTGCACCATGCACTAATTTTAGCTAGACCTCTATTAAGGGATTCAGCAGCACCCAGATCTACATTCAGGAGATGGAATTGATGCAAAGAGAGTAGCATCATCTGCATATGCAACAAACTTGTTTTCTAGGCCAAACCACATGTCATTTGTATATAGTAAGAAAAATAATGGGCCAAGAACACTACCCTGTGGAACACCAGATATCACATTCCTATACTCACTATGGTGCCCATCAACTACAACTCTTTGAGATCTATTACTTAAAAGTTCAATAATAATGCTAAGAAATGACCCATTCACTCTCAGCTGTTTGAGTTTGAAAACAAGGCCTCATGATTATTACAGACAAAGGCAGCACTAAAATCAAGGCCAATTATACGAAGATCCTGACCACTATCAAGGATTTCTGTATAGCATTGGAGATTGTGAGAAGGGCATCACATGCTCCAAGGCCTTTACGAAAACCAATTACAAACTAGGGAACAGATGATTATCTTCAGCAAACCTATTAAGACGTTTTGCCAAAATCCATTAAAAAACTGTAGATAATATGGGAGTTAAGGAAATTGGGTGGTAATCAGTTGGAATTGAGCTACCCCAAACACATTTAAACATTGGAATAACATTGCCAAATCTCCAACAAGTACTAAAAGTTCCTTTTCTTGGTATCTTGCACAAAATAACAGATAACTTTGGAGCTAAGAATTCTGCAGTCTTTATAAAAATAAAGGAAAAAAGCCATTTTGGTCTACACCTCTATAAGCATCAAGGTCCATCAACAAAGCTTTAATTTCACGAGATCAAAAAGCTAAACTAATTAGTTTCGCCTCAGGTAAACAGGAATGTGGAAATTCGAGTTTCTCATTACTCTGCTTACTGTCAAACACATCAGCCAAAAGGGTTGCCTTTTCCTTTGGACAGTGAGTGACTGAGCCATCTGGTTTAAGTAAAGGAGGAACTGTTGCATCTACACCAAAGAGTGCAGATTTAATGGTAGTCCCCCACTATGTTGCTGGGTTGTACTATAAAAAGTTTCTTTTATGGTTAGATTGTATTCCTTTTCAGATGAAGCAAAAACCCTCTGAGCAAAACCTCTAAGCTGAGTATAGTTATTCCAGGTTAAATCTGATATGTTACCCTTCCAAAGATGATAGGCCTCTTGCTTCTCCAAATAAGCATGTCTACAATCATCCTTGAACCATGGTTTGTCCTTCACTCGGTACCCTAGCACACGAGAAGGGATACGCCTATCAATTATGTTGATTAGATTATCACTAAAAGGGACAACAGGATCAACACTACTATACAATTGTGACCAATTAAAGTCCAGAACATCATGCAAAATCCCATTCTAGTCTGCTTGAAATTTCATATAAATCTTACATGAGTATGATACATCAGGGACAGGCTGCTTAGTCTTCACTACTAAGGAAATCAAGGCATGATCAGATGTCCCGACTGGAGAACCAACCTTACTTATTATAACAAAAGGAGAGTCAGTGTATACGAGGT
>NC_090739.1:50292887-50300387 GCF_036898095.1 Palaemon carinicauda
GAAGCTTGCGATTGCATACTTTGCAGCCAGATTGACGTCAGTTCTTCAGGCTGTTATCTCTTGTTCAAAACAGGCTAATTTGTGAAGCGTACACGCTCTCTCAGAAATTAGGTTTGTGGTTTGCATTGATCTTGGACTTGATTCCATTTGGAGCGACGCCTTTCTTCTTTTTCCAATGCAGCTAAAGATTCCAAGGTTGCTACCAGGGTTTGATACAGAGCTTTTAAAACTGGCCATGATTGTGCAACCCAGCATAGGACGTGATGCTTATCGCTACCTCAGAAGTTCCTTATTTGAGGACTATGTTGATCACTATTTCCATCTCTTCTGCAACTGCATAACTCTCCACAACAGCCTGAAGTCTCTCTCTCTCTCTCTCTCTCTCTCTCTCTCTCTCTCTCTCTCTCTCACCTAACATTTTTAGCTTTCATATTATTTGGTATACATAGAATCTAGAATTATAATGTCTCTTTTCAAAAGATTTTCCAGGATGACATAATAGTGAAAGAAAATCGATGTTTGTCTAAGAATCTACCCTCGTTTATATTATTCATTCCTGATTATTTTTCATGATTGTGATGATATTTTACTGTCTATTTCATAGTTGACGAGTCCCAAGTCAGTCCTTTCTATTTTTGTTTGTAGTTGATATTTTTCTTATGAAGCAATGATGAAAAGAGAAATTTCATCTAACATGTTAATAGGTATTAGGTTGGCCAGGGCACCAGCCACCCGTTGAGATGCTACCACTAGAGAGTTATGGCGTCTTTTGACTGGCCAGACAATACCACATTGGATCCTTCTCTCTGGTTCATTTTCCCTTTGCCTACACATACACCGAATAGTCTGGCCTACTCTTTACATATTCTTCTCTGTCCTCATACACCTGACAACACTGAAATTACCAAACAATTCTTGCTTACCCAAGGGGTTACTGCACTGTATTTGTTCAGTGGCCACTTTCCTCTTGCTAAGGGTAGAAGAGACTCTTTAGCTATGGTAAGCAGCTTGTCTAGGAGAACGCTCCAAAATCAAACCATTGTTCTCTAGTCTTGGGTAGTGCCATAGCCTCTGTACCATGGTCTTCCACTGTCTTGGGTTAGAGTTCTCTTGCTTGAAAGTACACTCGGGCACACTTTTCAATCTAATTTCTCTTCCTAATGTTTTGTTAAAGTTTATATAGTTTATATAGGAGATATTTATTTAAATGTTACTCTTCTTAAAAATATTTTATTTTTCCTTTCTTCCTTTCCTGACCGGGCTATTTTCCCTATTGGAGCCCCTAGGGCTCATAGCATCCTGCTTTTCCAACTAGGGTTGTAGCTTAGCAAGTAATAATAATAATAATAATAATGATAATAATAATAATAATAATAATAATAATAATAATAATACCAGTTACCAGACACTTTTTGCTATAAACTTATGAACTAAGGATGCAAGAATTTTATGATGAATTCCATAGGGTTTCAATTGAACTTCACCCAGGATTGTTGCGCTAGGCTCATATATGCCTTTGGCATCTATCTAACGGCTAACATAGCAAACACAGTATCAAGCTGCCAAACTTCTAGTTTCGTATAATTAAATGAGGCTCAAGTTTGAATGCTGATATAAGTAAATACGTTTATCCTATATTTGAATATGCCACACCTATAGTAGAATGAATTTGATATTTAATTTTTTTTATCTTTCTCTCACTTTTAATACACTAACAATCACCCATATATATATATATATATATATATATATATATATATATATATATATATATATATGTATGTATATATATATATAAATATGAGTATAGTTAGGTACTCATCTGGTGGCCATAATACCACTCAACATTATGAATAGCTCGGGTTCTGTGTTTTAGATTGGCCGAGTGGTAGATTACTCTGTCTAAACCCTAGAAATAGTTTGAAAATCGTAATTGTTTAGAGTACTTCATAGAGGTTATTAATCTTTCCATATCTATATAAACTGAATATAAATCTCTATCTATCTATCTATCTACACACAGTCACACACACACACACACACATATATATATATATATATATATATATATATATATATATATACTGTATATATATATATATATATATGTATATATATATATATATATATATATATATATATATATATATACTGTATATATATATATATATATATATATATTTCTGACATGAACAAAATAAATGTATAATTTTTCAATCAAAAAATATTTTTTTGGGAGCTCCTGGGCCGGTAAATATACAGAAAAAGCTTTTAACGTACCCATCGTATTTCTTTTAAGAAATAAAGATAAATTTTGCAGGCAACTGGGTATTTGAAATAAAGTAGAAATACAGTAATCTATGCTTTTATTATTCTTTATTAGGAATACTGATTAACAAAAAACATTCATATTCTTTATCACTGTATGTGGAATAAGAGGCTTATTATGGTAAACATTGTGACTAGAAGAAAAGAAAAAATATTGCTTGGTTTGTTTCTTATGATTATTTATGTGGTGGGAAATAGTAACCAAGACCTGAATAACCAAGTGACCCATTATCCATAACAGGATTGTTTGACTTATTGTTTTGAGCCTCAAGATGTGGCTCCTCATCCTCTTGATGAAGCAAGCCAATGTCAACTAAACTATGTGATTCACCTTCCACTTGACCAAATGACCCAAAACCAACATGGCTCTGTGAGTCAATGTTCATTTGACCATATGATCCAATGTCAAGCTGACTGTGTGATCCAGTGTTCAACTCACCAAATGACCGTAGGTCAGTGAGGCTGTGTGATCCGCTTCCAGCTTGACCAAACGACTCAATTCCCACCTGGCTGTGTAATCCAGTGTCCACTTGACCAAATGACCCAGTGTTGACTTGATTGTGTGAGCCAGTGTTCAATTGACTAAACAATCCAGGGGCAGTCGGGCCACTTGATTCACTTCCAGCTTGACCAAACGACCCAATGCCCACCTGGCTGTGTAATCCAGCGTCCACCTGACCAAATGACCCAGTGTTGACTTGATTGTGTGAGCCAGTGTTCGATTGACTAAACAATCCAGGGGCAGTCGAGCCACTTGATTCACTTCCAGCTTGACCAAACGACCCAATGCCCACCTGGCTGTGTAATCCAGTGTCCACTTGACCAAATGACCCAGTGTTGACTTGATTGTGTGAGCCAGTGTTCAATTGACCAAATGACTCAGTTTTGACCTGATTGTGTGAGCCAGTGTTCAATTGACCAAACAATCCAAGGGCAGCCGAGCCACTTGATTCCCTTCTAGCTTGATCAAATAACCCAGTGTCAATTTGGCTGTGTGATCCACTGTTTACTTCACCAAACGATCCAGTGTCAACTTGGTTGTGTGATCCAATTCCCACTTGGCCAAATGACCCAATGCCCCCCTGGCTATGTGATCCACTATCTACTTCATCATACGATCCAGTGTCAACCTGGTTGACACTGTGGCCAAATGACCCAATGCCATCCTGGTTGTGTGATCCGGTGCCCATTTGATCAAACAACCCATGGTCATTGTGGCTGTGAGAGTCACTGTCTGCAATGTTACCTGATGACCAACTGTCTACAACATGGCCAAATATTTCTTGTGCATTTTGGGTAAGAACACTCTCGAGATCTTCACCTGTCGCAAGAATTGGGTTCTCTCCTTTTTCGTGACTGACAAAGTAAACGTCAGGGTTAGTCTTAGGCGGTGCTGGAATCTCAATGACTCTAGGTCCATCATCTTGAGTCTTCTTTTTGAGGACGTAGACGATATTCTTCTGCTGGGGAGGAGGAACCACAATGGGATCGGGACCTCTTAAAGTCTCTGGTATGGGGATGAAGAGAATGTTGTGGTCAATTTTAGGCAAAGGAATGTAGGGTTTCGGTGTGGGTCTTGGAGGTAGCTGAGGGGCGTTGAACAGGTAGACGGAACGGGTGATCACAGGTGTGACACACTGTCCATCCACATGTAAGACTTGGTCTTCGGCGCACATAGTAAATGGAGGTAGATATTGGTATCCCTGGTTACCATGATGACTGCGTCGGTCTGAATCTTGATTTGGTAGCTTGTAAGTCTGGAGAAGGGTGCACTCAACTGCTACTAATAGTGAAGAAAATAGTGCCTGTTAAAAGGATAGAAAAAGAGATATGATATATTTCTAAAGATTAAAAGAGCAATAAATTCTTCACTTGATTAACTGGAATATAATAATTCACTTATTAGGGAACTGGACATATTTTACAGATGAAAGTAAAGTGTTTATCAATACTTTAACCATAGAATTTCTTACATAGCCTATTCAGATGCCACACGCAAAACAACAGTGAAATAAACATACTGACGCCCACATATATGGATATTAATACACACATATTCACATATGTATATATATATATATATATATATATATATATATATATATATATATATATATATTTATATACATATATATACATAGTATATATATAAATATATATATATATATATATATATATATATATATATATACATAGTATATATATATATATATATATATATATATATATATATATATATATATATATATATATATACACGCACAGAAACAAAAAACACACATACTCCCAAACCCCCCCACATACACACACATATACATGTATATATATATATATATATATAGATATATATATATATATATATATATATATATATAAAACTAAACACACGCATGTTTGATATATTTGTAGTATATTATATAAATACATACAGATATACACAATTACGCACACCACGGCTACACACCCCCACCCCCACATAGATACATATACACACAGACGAACACACACACACACACACATATATATATATATATATATATATATATATATATATATATATATATATATATATATACATATATATGTATATATAAACACACACACACACAATATATATATATATATATATATATATATATATATATATATATATATATATATATATATACTTATGCACATGCATAGCGCTATATGAGTGTATTTTCCTGTTTATAATATAATGGATGTTGGATTCATTAGTTATTAAAATACATACCTGTAAATATATAATGTACCTGTATTTGATGAATTTCTTTAAGTATACAGCCCTCTTCCTACTGTGGTGCGTTATCGAATGTGGTTTTGTATGTTATTTATTCAATGAAAGGAACCTAGCCATTTTCTTTTTCTTTTTTCTTCTGTTTGTTTTACGTTTATTTATCTTTGCTAATTGGAAAGGGTTATTGATATTACACACACACACACACACACACACACACACACACATATATATATATATATATATATATATATATATATATATATATATATATATATATATATATATATATTATATATATATATATATGTGTGTGTGTGTGTGTGTGTGTGTGTGTATGTGTGTGTATTCCGTTTCTGAGTGGGGATACCTTAAAATGTTGAACAGGTTTGCGTATCACCATGATCATCAAAGATATACTGCCGAGAGTCAGCCATACTAGGATGGTTTGCTATGAGCGATCAAAAAAAAATTTCTCAGCATCACCAATCCGTACTGACCAGCTTGGTGAGGTAAACTGGCCAAACCCAACGCATGAATTGACACGCCTGAGACCCTTGTCCTGTAATGGACTAGAAACAACTGCAGTTGTTGTTATTATTGTTGATATATATATATATATATGTATATATATATATATATATATATATATATATATATATATATATATATATATATATATATACATATATATATATATATATATATATATATATATATATATATATATATATATATAGATATATATATATATATATATATATATATATATATATATATATATCTATATATATATATATATATATATATATATATATATATATATATATATATATATATATATATTTATTTATCTATTACCCCCTTTTCTTTAATGACTCTTATTTCCATTTTCATTAATAATAAGGTGAGCTGCTCACTTGCGGTCATCACTCACACCATTAGCAAATTAGCAAACACAAAAGAAAAAGTCTTACCATAGAAACCTTCATCTCGAAGGAGAACCAGAACTGTCACAAATCCCATTGCTTTGCCACTAGATATATATATTTGGACTTTCTCTTTCGTAGCCTTTCTCCTCTTTATACAAACGTTTCCTGGTCAATGATAATAACGAATGTTACGGTGCCCTGAAAGTCTCTCTGATTTGGTTATTAATGTTTCCCTCCTTCTGTTTATGTCTTTATATTACATTTTATCTTTATTTGATATTTACTATTCGTTATTTGTATTGTTTTTTATGTTTATTATGGGTATTCTCCCTTCAGTTAATTTATTTTTTCAAATTTTTTCTTCGTTTTCAAAAACATATAAGGACTAATTCTGGTATTTTTGAATTATTAATTATAATTGTTGCCATCACGATTCTGGGTGTATGTTTGATAATAATTGCCCACTATTCTGTATTCAGATATCCTAATTTTAACTATTCCTAAAGCATGCGATGGTGTTAATATTTCTTTTTCCTCTTAAATCGCGTTGTTTATATTCCTTTTTCTTTTTTCTTTTCTTTTTTGTAATATACACTTTCCTTGAAATTGTAAGTACAATAAAAAATATCAGCAATATTTAGAATACTGATAGCCTTGCAATAAATTTCTTTCCGTAGATATTAATGTGTCGAAATATAACCTGACTTTTTCTGATTTTGTTTATAAGAAGCCTTTGTCTAAGTCATAAAGCATAAGTTATTTAACACATAGTGTTTCACTGAATAGGTACAAATCCTCCACCAGACATTCACTCAGAATTACTATCGTGTGAAAAGCTTGGCTTTTATTCATTCCCATTATCATCTTTTATCATAGCTAGAGTTCATCACAGCTATAATAACAGTAAGAGAATTCTGTGGGCAAGGAACGTCCCTTGTCATCTCGAATGACGTTGGTACTTCTGCACAAAACTGTTCACAAAATCGGAGTCGCAAATCTGGTAAGCCGATAATATAAAGGAGTGACATCGTACGCTTTGATTTACAGATATAGACCTTTGCAAAAGAAGTGAAAATATCATGCTTCTCCGGAACTTCAGCGCTATTATATTTCAACAAGGAAACATAATTTTAATATTTTTAATGATAATATTAATTCTAACTATTTTAATAATAGTAATAATTTTAATCATTTAAAATTTTTCAATTATTTACATAATAACAATAATTTAGATATTTTTAATAATTTTTATAATTTTAATAATCTTAAATTTTCGACAACCAAAAGCAGGGAGAGAGAGAGAGAGAGAGAGAGAGAGAGAGAGAGAGAGAGAGAGAGAGAGAGAGAGAGAGAGAGAGAGAGAGAGAGAGAGAGAGTGGATACCTTGACAAATCTCAATTATCTTCACAGCTTGTTAATCGATAGAACACTGAACTTTTGGACATCCAAATTATCATCTTTAATTTGTGATCACCTAATGAA
>NC_090739.1:50305387-50327887 GCF_036898095.1 Palaemon carinicauda
TTATGCTAAATAGAACAGATGATTTTTGGAGCTTGGGAATCTACGTAATTCGCTAGCCATAATAATATGTATGAATATATACAGTATATATATATATATATATATATATATATATATATATACTGTATATATATATATATATATATATATATATATATATATATATATATATATATATATAATTTTAGGAGATAAGAAGAGAATAATTTGATTGATATATCTAAAGCTGAGGGAGACCTTGATGTGCCCATGACTAAATTCAATGGGTTTGAATTCGAAGCTATCATTAAACAACTCAAAAGATGGAATAACTGCTGAAATAAATTTGCCAGAAAATGAAGTGACTCCAATAATTCTTACAAGATTATTCTGTAGAATGGGGTGTGAAGAGAAAAAACCTGATGAATGGGAGTTAGGAGTGTTGAGGAAAATGGCAAAAAAAAGGAGATCTGACTGATTGCAATAATTGCAGATGCATGACACTTACGTCAGTCGTCATGAAAATATGTAGTTTGCTCATTTTAAAGAGACTAGAGAAAAAGATTGAGGAAAAGCTGAGAGATGAGCAAGCAGGGTTTAGAAAAGGTAGAAGTTGTACTGACCAAATTTTGATTTTAAGACATGTTGTACAGGACTGTGTAGAATATAGAAATCCACTTTCGATGGCTTTTTTGTACTATAGAAAAGCCTTTGACAGTGTGCACCGGCCTATTTTGTAGAGTCATGCATTATTATGGAGTTCCTTTTAAATACTTAAATTTGATTAAGTCTGTTCATGAACATAGCTAGTGCAAAGTTAATATTACAGGAGTCCTATCAAATCAGTTTCCAGTGAACAGCGGAGTACTCCAAGGGAATGTGTTTTCATCTATGTTGTTTATCCTCCTCATGGATTTTGTACTGCATCGAACAGTTGGGGACGGTGGAGAAAGATTGGACTGGATTGATAACATGAAATTAGCTGACTTATTAGCAAAATGCCACAGAACTTGCAAAGCTTGCTTACCAGAATGCAGGAAATATCACATGAGGTTAGATTCAAGGTAAATAGAAGAAAATAATGAGAAAAGATTATGCATTGGAAGATGAAATATAATTGGAAGGAAAAAGGACTAATGAGGTAGAATCATTCAAATATTCGGGAACTATGATCTCTAATACAGAGTCTTAAGAATTTGAGTTTAATGAAAGATTGAAAAAATAAACTCAGACACTGGCTAGGTTAAGTAAAATTTGGAAATCAAATCGCCTGAAAGTATACATACAAATTAGGGTATATATCAGTTTAGTGAGATTGGTGTTACTGTATGGACATGAGTCATGGTATGACAATGAAACATTATCCAACAGATTTTGTAGATTTGAGAATAAAACCCTCAGAATGATATTGGGAATTGTAACAGGATTATACATGAAATTATAATTATGAGGATGAGATCATGGTGAGGGGTAGATGGAGAAGGTTTGGGCATGCTCTTTGCACTCCCCAAGAGAGATTAATTCATTAAACTTTCAACTGGGCTTCACAAGGCACTAGAAGAATTAGAAGATCCAGACCTACATGGCTGATGACTCTGAAGCGTGAAGTATGAGATGACAAATGGAGAAGTATTATTTTAAAATCTCAAGATAGAGACGACTGGTAAAATCTAACGGAGGCTCTTTGCGTCAATATAAAATTATCTATGTGATTCGGTGTCTACGTATGTAAAAAAAAAAAAAAAAAAAAAAAAAAAAAAAACGCTAAAAAACTAAAAAAAATATTTGAATCCTGACCGGTGTTATCTATTTCTTTAAACTTCTAGAAAACGTTTAAAATAATAAACATTTCACTCTATATATATATATATATATATATATATATATATATATATATATATATATATATATATATATATATATATATATATAATATATATATATATACGTATATATATATATATATATATAACGGATTTTGAGCGAAGCGAAAAATCTATTTTTGGGTGAGATGGCCATGTCGTCCTGATGGAAGTTCCTATAGGGTAGCTTCCTAGGGTATATTACAACTACGGCGATATTCCCAGAGAATTTACCTTAAGGTACCAGAATTCTAACTCCTGGAGCGAGTATCCCTCGTGAAAGGGATATCGCGACATATCAGAGGACGTATTCTAGACACGTCACATGGCAATCTACGACCTGAACAGAGATTTCGTCTCGTAGGAGGGAGATTGACGAGATACGAATTCGGGAAAGAAAAAGGGGAGCCGCTCCCAAGGCTTCCCTATCCCCCGATTCGTATGCGTGCCTGGCGCCAATCCTGGCGCCATCTGTATTCCTTGTAGCGTACACGAGGTGCTACAGATACTGTATGTAGGGAGGGGTCCTACAGCCCTTTCTTAGAAAGGCAAGGGCGGGTCCATCAGGACGACATGGCCATCTCACCCAAAAATAGATTTTTCGCTTCGCTCAAAATCCGTTTTTTGGGCTCAAGCCATGTCGTCCTGATGGAAGTGTACCAGAGCATTACTGTATCTGTGGATTCTCAGAACGTGCCGTGCTCCCCGGAGGTAATTTTTTTTTTTTTTTTTTTTTTTTTTTTTTTTTTTTTTTTTTTTTTTTTTTTTTTTTTTTTCCGGTCGACTAGACCTAGAGACCTAAGATGTTACCGTTATACATCTTTTCAACTAACTATAAACTATGTTAGAGCTTCCTGCCCCCTACAGGGAAGAGTCCTACTAGACTCTGGAAAAGTCTCGAAGAGTACATATATCTATGTACGAATACCAGGCAAGCTAATATAGTGGTCTCGCCCTATATTAAGTAAAGCATAGTTTGTAAAGGACCACTGCGTCAATATGAAATATCGACCAGTTTTCCGCACAATACTTGTATTGGACAAAGGTTTTATATCCGCATAGGAGGAAAACCAATGCAACATAGCTTGCATAAAGGAACAATTCTATTAGAATTATCCCAGATAAGGTACATAGAATGAATGCTCAATTATACCAGTAAATTGACACAGGTGAAGGAGACGCAAGGTTCTCAAGAACCAGATTATTGACAGGCAATAAATAGACAGGTTAACCACAATTATATATATATATATATATATATATATATATATATATATATATATATATATATATATATATATATATATATATATAAGAAGAGGATAACCCAAAACTTTAAGCATAAGTATGATAGTAAACAGGGCTTGTTTGTCTGAAAGAAAAACATTAGATGCCACTTTTAAGATACCGAGGTATCAAAGTCATAAAAGCCTGTATTACAAATCAATGACATTAGCGTTAGAAACGCTCGGCACACATGTCTGCACTTATGCTAGGTTCACCTTCGGAAATGGAACAGTCTGGATGGGCAACACAGTGCCCTCACTTAGTTTGTAGTACAGTATGTAACTACACACTCACCCTGGAATTAATCGTCCCAATTAAGACCACTGTTCCTCGCAGAGTTAAACAGTAGGGTTAACACCGCGACCCACTGCTACCACAGATCTCTTTTAGTTCCTCTACTTGCTTCGCATAGTGGCGAAAGAACACTCTGGAAGACTTCCAGCCAGTGTATGAACGGAGATGTTCAAAATCCATGCAATTAAAGAAATTTAAGAATGAGGCAACTTTCCTCGGATCGTGACCTGCGGGTGTATTGTCAGGATCCGCTCTGCGAATAAAATATGTGATTTTCGCTCTGAGTTGATTCAGAGATAAATTTGAGCCTGATGTTTCTCCCCTGAATAGTTGACCACCCTTGAAGTCTGAAGTTCTATGAAGATAGACCTTTAGGCATTCTACTGGACATAGAGATGCATCTTCTTTCAGAGGGCAGATTCTCCAGGGACCCCACCTGTTGGTGGGTAACTCATTCTTGGCGAGAAACGTAGGATCCGGAAACAGGTTCAGTTCTTCCCCATCCAGGAACTGAACACGACCTGCCTCTCTCGAGAGGCTACAATCTCACTAACCCTGGCCCCGGACGCGAGTGCAAATTAGGAAAATAACTTTTTGTGTCAAATCCTTTAACGCACATTCTTCATTGCTCAACAGAGAAGCGAAATGAAGAACTTGTCTAAAGACCATGAAATGGGCTTTGGAGGTGCTGAAGGTCTGAGCCTAGCACAGGCTTTCGGGACTTTATTAAAGATCTCGTTACCTAGGTCGACCTGGAAGGCATATAGAATGGGTCTTGTCAAAGCAGACTTACACGCTGAAATCGTGTTCGCTGCCAACCCTTGACCATGGAGGTGGGGAAAAAAGATAAGCAGAAGTCTGTCAAGATCTCCTGCGGAATCTTCGCCTTGACAAAAGGCCACCCATTTTCTCCAAGATGACTCATATTGCCTTCTAGTAGATTTGCATTTATATTCCTCAATGAAGTCTATACTGGCTTTCGAAATCCCGAAACGCTTTCTCACCGCTAGGGAGAGAAAATCATGAACTGCAGGGTCCGGGTTTTCTGTAATGAAGCACAGACAGTTGACTTCTGGACTCGCTGGGTCAGAACTGGATCTGGTAGTGGTACAAACTTCAGCTACAGTTCCAATGCCAGGAGGAACCACACGCTGTTCGGCCACTTGTGGGCCACTATTGCCGCTACCCTTTGAAGGATCTCAGTTTGTTGAGGACCCTCAACAGAAAGTTGTGAGGAGGGAACAGATAAATCTTGGACCATCTGTTCCAGTCGAGGGACATCGCGTCCACTGCTTCCGCTAAGGGGTCCTCGTACGGGGCACGTACAGGGGCAACTTCTTGTTGTCTTTCGTCGCAAAGAGGTCTATCTGCAGTTCTGGGACTGATTCAGAATGAAGGAGAATGATCCTGCGTCTAAGGACCATTCCGACTCTATCGGTGTGAACCTGGATAGAGCGTCCGCTGTCACATTGCGGACTCCTTGAAGGTGAACTGCCGACAGGTACCACTTCTTCTTTTCCGCCAATCGGAAGACGGCCAACATCACCTGGTTGAGAGGTGGTGACCTCGATCCTTGTCGATTCAAGTATCTTACAACTACCTCGCTGTCTATTACCACTTTATGTGGAACGAATGACGCGGGGAGACTTTCTTTAAGGTAAGGAGCACTGCCCTAGCTTCTAGAAAGTTTTATGAGAAAGGTCTTGAATAGCCTGGACCAAGTCCCCTGGACTTTTTTCCGATGAGAGTGACCTCCCCATCCCTCCTTTGAGGCGTCTGAGTGAATCGTCACCGACGGGGGAGGTGGCTGAAGAAGAACCTGACTTCTTTAGATGTCTGGCTTGGGACCAAGGCCTGAGAAGAGTACTTAGCCGAAGCGGCTGGTCTTCTCAGATCTCTTCACGCGTTTGATGCATAACTTCTCCAAACTCCGATTGCATCCTTTAGCTGTGCTCTTAGCACTGGGTCTGTCACCGAAGCAAACTAGAGAGAGCGCAGTACTCTCTCCTGCTCGTGTCTTGATATCCTTTCGGAATCTTGAAGTCTCTTGACAGAACCCGCTATCTCCTTCCTTTTCTTCGCTGGGGTGGAGAAACGGTGTGACAAAAGGTCCCAGTGGATCTTAGCCACTGGAACTTTTGAGATGGAGAAAGTCGAGACTTTTTCTGTTGATCTTGAAGCCTAGGTACTCTAGGAACTGGATCACTGACTGGAAGCTTGCAAGCATTCTGTCTCGGATGCTGCCCACACCAACCAGTCGTCCAGGTAGGCTACTACCTGAATTCCCTTTAGGCGAAATTGTTTGAGAGCTACGCTCGCAAGCTTCGTAAAAATCCTTGGGGCTATGTTTAGCCCGAATGGCATGGCTCCGAAGGCGTATAGTCTTCGCTGTAGCCTGAACCCTAGGTAGGGGGAGAGTCGATGGCTAATTGGAATGTGCCAGTAGGCATCTGACAAGTCTATAGAGACGGAATATGCCCTCTTGGGCAGTAAGGTCCTTATGTGTTGCAGTGTTAGCATTTTGAATTTGCAATTCACTATGAACTTGTTAAGTGGCGACAAGTCCAGAATGACTCTGAGCTTTTCCGAGTCTTTCTTGGGAACACAAAACAGCCTCCCTTAGAAATTGATGGGCTTCACCCTTTTTCTCCAACCGTTCTTGAACGTACTCCTCCATAACGGGGGTGGAGTGTTGGAAAAACCGAAGGTACGGGGGTGGAGTGCTGTACCAGCTCCCGCCCAATCCATTCTTGAGTAGGCTGTGGGCCCAGGGATCGAAGGTCCACCGATCCCGAAATTTCAGAAGTCTCCCTCCTACTGGTATCACCTCACTTGGACTGCCGTCCTGAGGTCTTGCCTTCCTGACCACGACCACCCCTGAATCCCCTTCCCCTTGAGGGGCGTCTAGACGAGCCTCTGGCTGCTCCTCTAGGCTTTGCTCGGAAGGAAGTAGACTGCCCTTCGAACGCTGGGGTGAATGCCGTGGACTGTGTCGACACGGCCTGGGGTACCCACTGAAAGGTGGTCGGGGTTTGTGCCACGATCTGGGGCACTGGGGGCAATGGCAATTGCAGTTGCTGTTGCTGTCTAAGAGGCTTGGCTGGCCGAGACGGTAGCCTAGTCCTCATAGTCTTCCTCTTCGGTTGAGGACCCTCATCTGGGGAAGACTTTCTTTTGATAGCCAGGTCCCACTTCTGGAGAAGGTTTCTATTCTCCAAGGTGGCTTTATCAAAAACTTCTTTGACCAAGTCGGTAGGGAAAAAGGTCTTTTCCCCAAATGTTGGAGGAGATTAGTTTCTTTAGCTCGTGCCTCACTGTAGCCGAGGTAAACACGAACTCCCTACAAGCTCTCCTTGCCTTGACGAAGCCATAAAGGTCCTTCGTCACTGTGGCCAGATGAGGCTTGGCCACTACCATGAACATTTCATGGACCTTGGGGTCACTTGCCATCGTCTCGAGAGTAGTCTGAAGAGACATTGAGGCAGTCAGTCTTTCTTTTGTATCGAACTCACTTCGCAAAAGAAAGTCAGACAGCTTAGGGAGGTCCTTGCCGAACTGACGTCCGGCAATATCAGCCTCCAACTTTCCCACTTAGAACGTAAGATGGACGTCCTTCCAATCTTTGTGGTCCATAGGCAGGGCCAGCGACAAGGGTTTACACTCCTCTAGGGAGGGGCAAGACTTGCCGGCCTCGATTGCTTTTAGTACAGCCAGAAACCCTTTCTGTAAAAGGGGGAAGGCTCTAGTAGGCGAGGACACAAAGGAAGGGAGCTTCCTATTCAATGCAGCTACCTTTGAGTTAGAGAAGCCCCTCTCTTTCATCGAAGATGAAAGTAGAGCTTGAGCCTTAGCATGGTCATCACTATGACCTCCTTCGGCTCTGCCTCCTCCTTTGAAGCTGGTTCCTTCCTCAGCCGGACATAACAGTCCGGATATGGTGCCTTGCTGGGCCAGAATTCCACCCTCCAGGGGAACTGAGCCCAGCATATCCGAGATGACGATCTTTCCAGTCGTCATCGACATGTGCTCAGCATACCTCCATGGGTTAGCATCCGAGCACAAAGGAAGGTCTTTCACATTGAGCTTTTCTGGGGCCCATGTGATTCTGCAAGGCACTGCATTTGCAGTTCCATTGCAGCCGCCTTCTCCTGATTCTCCTTCTGCATTTGTTGGATCATTCCAACAATAGAAGAGAGGGCCTGTCCCAGCTCTACTGGGAGACCGGCCGATGTAGAGGGGCTTGAACTTCATCCTGGGCTTCTGCAAGGAGGTCTTCCTCCTGACACCCGTCCACATCAGATATCCTGTCATTTAGCTGGATGTCTTGCATCGCGAACGCGACTTCAGCATCCACCTGGATCTGAACTTAGGGGATCTCCTCTTGAGGCTGGGGAATCACTGCATCAGCTGATGCCTTAGGGAAAAGATACGCCCTCATCTTCTCACTTGGAAGATAAGGGCCAGAAGTGTACTTTTGGAAGCCCCTTACCCAGGTACGAAGCTTCTTCCTAGCTATTTAAATGTCTCATTAATCAGGTTAGTGCACACAGTACATACCTGAGGGTCCCAATACCGGAGATCATCCTTGGAGACAGCGTATGCTGCGTGTCTCCTACAAAACTCATGTCCGCAGAGGTTCTTGCTGCTGACATTGCAGAAAGCACTTCCCCACTTCGGAGTGTCCTTCTGTAAAGAGAAGAAATTTCCATGAGTATCAAGTGAACTATGTATCACTGGATATGCATAGTATAGCATAACAATTCAGAAATTAAAGACACACACTTGTGTTTCCCTCACAACCCATTGCTGCAGCCTTCCAGATAATAAAATCAAAATGGTTTATCTCTACTAGAGTAACCAATGCAAAGTTTCCAGAGGAAACAGGTGGAGCTCACACCTAGGCAATGATTTTAAAATCCGGGATAATAGACAGGGAAGAACTCTGCTTCTTGTCTGAAGGCAACAGCAAAGGGCCGTGCAAGAAAACACAATAGTGTTAGAAGATACAGTGCTGTACCTAAACTTTTACTATAGTTTTCTTCTTACTGTATATGCTATACAGAAGAATACTAGTACAGTATAGGAGGATGTGTGCCGGCCTGCCTTTGCCGGCCGGCACACACCACAATTAGCTTTAAAGTATACTACTTAACAGCTATAGGGCGGCAGCCCTCTGGTTCAAATGCCTGTGCCGGCGGCAGCAGCTGCCGGCCAGCAACAGCCAGTGTTGGCCGGCAATGATTGCCGGCCAGCAACTACACAAGGTAGTAACCAGCTGCCGGCCACACTCTTGGTGACCGGCAGACAAGGACTGACATAAGCCGGCCGGCAAAGGTACAAGACCGATGCCAGCCGGCACCAAAGAACCAGAAGACTACACCTGCCCGGCTGCCGGCCTCATAGGCCGGCAGCCGGCCTCATAGGCCGGCAGCCGGGACAGGTACAGCACTAGAAGAAAATAGAATGGATGCCGGGATAAGAGTGTACACAACCCCCCGAGCCCGGCAACCGAAAGAGTGCATATAAGGAAGGGGAGAAACTTAATTCAGGCTTCCTTGACCAATGCCGTCCGGCTCTGCCGGCAGGCATGGATGAGGGACCAAGAGAGGTCCGGGCAGCACTCGAAAACATAAGACCCTTGCCGTCCAGCATCTCTGCCGGCCGGCAATGGGCTTAGTCAATTCCACATCCCAACCTATACTAGGTCCAGAAGTAGAATGACGTACAGTACAGTAATACCCCTGCCGGCCAGCTCTGCCGGCCGGCAAGGTACAGTACAGTAATGGCTAGGCCATTACGGAGATAGAGGGGGAAGGGACAAGAGGGTCCTGCCAACCTTGCTTTAGTGACAGATCACCCGCAGCCAAGAACTTTGTCTTAGCCTAAGGGAGATCTAAGGGAAAGGGCCAGCACAGTAGTATAATACTTGCCAGCTTCCAGAGCACCAAAGCAAGGAAGGCGTTGCTACTCCCAAGGGAAGATTTTATCCTCCCCGAGAACAGCAACAGGACTTAGTCTGGTCGATCACAAAAGAAGGAATCATAACTTACAGAAACCTTCGATAGTGACCTAAGGGAGCTAAGCTCCCTTTGTAAGTGTTAGGTCAGCGAGGGAGACTCTGCCCCAAGCCAGACAACACGGACTCAGACTAAAAACTCTGTTGTTCTGTTCCTCTTTGAACCAGACTTTGCTGGAACAGGAAGGTACAGTAACACCCTAGTATAGTTTTATCGAAAATAAATTCGGAAAAAACCACTTAGGGATAAGCCCAAGGCTTAAACAGAGGGAAAGGGATTGCATACCTTCTCCGAAGAAAAGAAAGCAACCGGGGAGTATAATAAAGTATACTAAGGCTCCATAAGCAATTAGCCTAGGCACCAAGAGAATCGATTACCTAATTCACCGAAACTCTCACGTATACAATCTTGGAAATATTCCACACAGTCTAAAATGTATAAAATATAGCCTAAAGCTTCAATAAAATTTTAATTACACTCGGAAAAACCAAAATCATGCATTAAGTACTAGGACCAAACGACTAGGCTACATGGCCTAGCGTAGGCCAGAATGGCGAATACTTCGCCAAATAATACTAAGCACGAAAGGAAATCCTATGTAAAGCTAAATAGCTAAAATTTATTAAGCAAAACAACCAGGAATGTCACTCTGACTAACTAATTTATACCTAGCGAGTGACAGTGTCCAGGACACCTCTGGTAGGCTACGGCTCTTGTATCAAAGATTAATCCCATTAATCACTCAAAATTTTACCAAGAGCCTACATTTATACATAACAGACACTATACTCAACTTATCCGAGGTCAACGAAGACGAAGAAGCCATGAAAAGCTGAATAAATCCAAGATTTGCGAGAAAAACAGGAAAAAACACCGAGTTGTTAAGCTATGCAAAAAGGAATACAGATGGCGCCAGGATTGGCGCCAGGCACGCATACGAATCGGGGGATAGGGAAGCCTTGGGAGCGGCTCCCCTTTTTCTTTCCCGAATTCGTATCTCGTCAATCTCCCTCCTACGAGACGAAATCTCTGTTCAGGTCGTAGATTGCCATGTGACGTGTCTAGAATACGTCCTCTGATATGTCGTGATATCCCTTTCACGAGGGATACTCGCTCCAGGAGTTAGAATTCTGGTACCTTAAGGTAAATTCTCTGGGAATATCGCCGTAGTTGTAATATACCCTAGGAAGCTACCCTATAGGAACTTCCATCAGGACGACATGGCTTGAGCCCAAAAATATATATATATATATATATATATATATATAGTTATATTGAATACTTTCCACGTCTGTATTAGTCCCCTATAATATATCTTGTGTCACACCCAAAAACATTCACATAATATTTTGATTTTTCCTATTTTTTTCTATATGAAAACCCGTGTTCCTGTGAGTTTTACACAAATACTTGCTTGAAGGTACACTCGGGCATTCGGGCACACTATTCTATCTTATTTCTCTTCTTGTTTTGTTAAAGTTTTATAGTTTATATAGGAGATATATTTATTTTAATGTTGTTACTGTTCTTAAAACATTTTATTTTTCCTTGTTTCTTTTCCTCTTTGGGATATTTTCCCTGTTGGAGCCCATGGGATTATAGCATTGTGCTTTTCCAATTAAGGTTGTAGCTTAGCAATTGATAATAATAAAAATAATAATAATAATAATAATAATAATGATAATAATAGTAATAACAATAATAGTAATACTAATAATGATAATAATAATACACATATGCACGCATATACAGTATACAGACACACACACACACACACACACACACATATATATATATATATATATACATATATATACTGCAAATATACGTATATATAAATATATACTGCAAATATACGTATATATATAAATATATATATATATATATATATATTTATACACACACCCCATATATATATACAGTATGTATATATATATTTATATATATATATATATATATATGTATGTATATATATATATATATATATATATAAATATATATATATATATATATACATACTGTATATATATATATATATATATATGTGTGTGTGTGTGTGTGTGTATCATGATCACTTTTGCAAAATCCTTATCTTTGATATAAAACCCTCTTTGAAATCCAAACGTGGAATTCAGAGGATATCTTTTTTTGGTGGCATTTGCTGAAAAATGCCCCTGCAATATCTATCAAAATTCTTAGGATAAGTGAGAAAGGTTCAACAAAAAACACAACAATGAAACATATCTGAACGCAAAGTCTAAAAGCTATGATTTCCTTAAGCATGGCAGTAATATTTATATTTTATTTCCTGTTCTATAATCAAACCAGAAATTGGGATTTCTCGAAATGTGATGGTAAATCATCTGATGTTTATGCCAAAAGTCCTATTTAAAAAATTTCAAATTACATAAGGTTATATCCACCTATTTCTTACATTACACAAGGACCTATATTTTTCTCAGCTAAATGTATTTAGATCTCAGTAACTTTTATCTTCTGATAGTTCCAAGCCACAGACCATCTCCCAGTCTATTATACAATGAGTATCTTAAGTGTATATAATTTTTATGAGCTGAAGCTGTTAAAAAAAGCTTGATATTCACATAAATTACAAAATCTAATTTAATCAATGACCATTAACCACGTGTCTTACTTCTCTAAAATTTAATAAATGCTCTCATTTAGTTTTTCTAAAATGCAATATTCATCTCATCATCATCATCAACTCCTCCTACGCCTATTGACGCAAATGACCTCGATTAGATTCCGCCAGTCATCTCTATCTTGAGCTTTTAATTCAATACTTCTCCATTAATCATCTCGTTCTTCTCGCATCTTAGTCATGTGACGAGCCAAGAGAAGGTTGTGACTCAAAGACAGGTTGAAAGCAACTGAGTAAATTTATTATAGGACTCTCCTTTATATACAAAAGCTCAAAGCAACAAGAAATTTCATATTTAAAAAACAGACACTGTTACAGAGGAGAAAAGCAGACATGTTTAATCTGGTTCATTTTAGTGCGAGAGAAGAGCGAAGATACAAGCATAATATATACACAAAATGAACTATGTACGATCGTGTGACACACGGTTTGTACATGGCTCCCCCCCTAAAAATGACATACTGTACATGTTAAATAGGGCGCCCTGATTTAGAAAGGCGAACTGTAGGCGGGTCATCTGGCAGGAGATAAGCAGTTTTTAGATGATCAATGGAGACACAGTCTTCTTTGCCACGAATGTTTAGTAGGAATGCTTTCGGACTGTGTCGGATCACAAGGAAAGGGCCCGTGTAAGGGGGCGTTAGCGGTGGCTTGCTAGTGTCGTTGCGCAGGAAGACGTGCGTTGCAGAGTGCAAGTCTGTCGGTATGTGATGCTTCGCAGGGGGCTTGTAAGTCTGGCGGTATGGCGTAAATTTTACGTCACGTATGCACTGGAGATCGTCGGAGGAGGTTGTAGAAGGAAAAAAATTCGGTAGGGACGACCAACGGATCGCCATACACCATTTCAGCTGCCAAGACGTTTGAGGGCGTCTTTAGGAGTGGTCCTTAGTCCCAGGAGGACCCAGGGAAGCTGAGTAAGCCAGTTGGAATCCTTGCAGCGGGACATCAAAGTTGCTTTGAGGGTGCGATGAAAACGTTCAACCATTCCATTGGCAGCGGGGTTGTAGGCCGTTGTGTGATGTAGGGTGATGCCCAGGAGATTCGCCAATGATGTCCACAATTGAGAGGTGAAAGTGGTACCCCTGTCAGAAGTAATACGCTCAGGGATACCAAATCTTGCAATCCATCCTGAGAGTAAGGCAGATGTACATGAGGCGGACATTGCAGTTTCCATGGGAATGGCTTCAGGCCAACGAGTGGAGCGGTCGATGACGGTAAACAGGTAACGATGTCCTTGCCATGTGGGTAGGGGACCTACAACGTCGACGTGAATGTGTGCGAAACGACGCTGAGGTTGAGGAAGGGTGCCCACTCCTGAATCCGTGTGTCGATGTACTTTAGAAGTTTGGCAAGAAGTACAGGTGCAGACCCAATCCTTAGCATCCTTAGAAATGCCGTGCTAAATGAACTTCGTCTTCAGCAGCTGTGCAGTGGAACGGCACGAGGGATGTGAAAGGCCATGAATGAAATCAAACACTTGCCGGCGTATGGGAGCATGGATCTAAGGTCGTGGTCTACCATTACTGACGTCACAGAGGAAGGTGGTGTTGGAGTCTTCGAGGGGGAAGTCTTCCCAACGGAGGGACGTGCAGGATGTCCTACTTGCTCAATATTCTGGATCCTGTCGTTGGGCTTCAGCCAGGGCATTGTAATCCAATCTCAGTTGAATGGCAGCCAGCGTGTTTCTTGACAGGGCATCGGCAACGGGATTCATTTTCCCAGGGACGTATTGAAGGGTGCAATTGTATTCAGCCACGGCAGAGAGATGTCGTTGTTGACGGGCGGACTAGACGTCAGACTTTCGAGTGAAGGCGTGCACCAGAGGTATGTGGTCTGTGTGAATGACGAAGTGCGTACCTTCTAAGAAATGGTGAAAGTGACGGAAAGCCAAGTGCACCGCCAGCAATTCGGGATCGAAGGTAGAATAATCCTATTCTGCCTTGGTCAGTTTTTTGCTGAAGAAGGCCACTGGGCGGGGCGAGCCGTTGACCACCTGCTCGAGTACTGCACTAGTAGCGACGTCGCTGGCATCAGGGGAGAGACGAAGAGGGGCATGTGGGATAGGAAAAGTGAGAGCCGCAGCGGATGATAGGGCCTTTCTTGCATTGCAGAAGGCCGCTTCTTGAAGGGGCCCCACTTCATTTCCTTTGGCTTGCCCTTGAGGGAGGCGTAGAGGGGAGAAAGAGTGGCGGCAATGGCTGGCAGAAAACAGCGATAATAATTGATCATGCCCAAAAATTCCTGCAGAGCTTTGACGGTCGAGGGCGTGGGGAAGTCCTGAACAGCTGCTACCTTCTCAGGGAGGGGAAGGACTCCTTCAGGAGTGATGCGGTGCCCTAAGAACGACACTTCATTGGCGCCAAATGTACACTTGCCGAACCGGACTACAAGGCCGTTTTGTTGCAGGCGGTAGAGCACAATGCGCAGGTGACGGAGGTGCTCCTCTTTTCAGGAGAAGAACACAAGTATGTCGTCCACATAACATGTACAGAAGGGGAGGTCCCCTAAGATGCCATCCTTGAGACGTTGAAACATAGCCCCAGCATTACTTAGGCCAAAACAGGAGTAATTGAAGGTGTATGTACCAAACGGAGTGGTGATGGCGGTCTTGGGGATGTTTTCTGGGTTCATAGGCACCTGATAATACCCCTTCAGGAGGTCAAGCGTAGAGAAAACCTTCGCTTTTTGCAGGTAGGAGGTCACGTCATCAATGTTTGGGAGGGGGTAGTGATCCGGTTCTGTTTACATGTTCAGGCGCCTGTAATCCCCGCATGGACGGAGGGAGCCGTGTTTCTTCAGAACGATGTGTAAGGGTGACGACCATGGGCTGGAGGCCTTTTGGCAAAGGCCCATTTCCTCCATTTCGGCGAACGTCTGTTTGGCGGCTTCCAATCGTTCCGGTGCCCGACGTCTAAATTTTGCGAAGACTGGGGGTCAAGTCGTTTTGATATGGTGATAAATACCGTGCTTGGCAGGAGCCGTGGGCGTTTGGCAAAGTTCGGGACGGAAAACTTCCGGGTACGACGTGAGGAGGTGGGCGTAGGCATCCGTGGGTGCGCTGATGTGGAGAGCGAGGTTGAAGGGGGCGGGTTGAAGAGGTGTCAACAAGTACGAGTCTGTGTTGACCAATCGTCGGTGGGCGACATCGACCAGGAAGTGGAAATGAGAGAGGAAATCCACACCGAGGATTGGCAATGTGACGTCAGCAACGAGAAACTTCCAATTAAATTTACCGTTTCCGAACGATAATGTGAGGTTCTCGTAACTGTAGGTGGGTATCGCAGATCCGTTGGCAGATACCAAGCGGACGTCGGCAGACGCAGACAGACTACGTCGTGTCCTGAAGAGTTCCCTTGGCCAAAGAGAACGACAAGCACCCGTATCTACCAAAAATCGCACGCCCGTTCCTGCATCATGTAAAAAGAAAAGATTAGAAACACGGGAGGCCACCTTCACGAGCGATGGCCTACTTACACGTTTTTTGGCCACTGACAATCCTTGGCACATTTCTTCGTGGTTGCCCCGAATCTGAAGTGATAGTAGCAAAACTGCGGCGAATGGGAGGTAGTAAGTGGCTGTAGAAGTCGTTGGTTGGGGAGCGAGCGAGTGGCGGGTGGTCGGTGGCTTTGTCGCCCCTTTGGCACGTCACGGGGTTGGCGTGTATGTCCTACGGCATTCACGTCAGCTTCGGGTGACGTTGAATAGGCGTCCTCTTCGTCAGGGGTGGAGGCGTTGATGGAGGTCTTGAAGTGGCTGTCCATAAGGGCGTCGGCTTTGGTCATCAAGTCCTCTATGGGTAAACTATCGACATCGGGTATGGCAGCGCGTATAGGTCCGGGTAAACGGCGTATCCAAAGGGCACGAAGTAGGTTTACCTCAGGCGAGCGATACTGGTCATTTCCCTGAGGGCGAGCGAGGCCCTTTGGTCCCCCAACGGTTGTTGCGAGAGCTGAAAAAGCTTTGCTATATGGGCGGCTGGCGACGGCGAGTACTGCTGCAGAAGGTATGATGTTTTGAGGGCGTCATACACTATTGGGGTGTCTCCTTGTTCGCAAAGCCAGTCGGATATTTCCAGGAAGGTGTCCTCGGGTATCGCCGCAAGAACATAATCTGCTTTGGTGGTTGAGCGAGTCACGCCCTTATTGCGAAACTGGACTTCTGAGCGCTGAAACCAAGCAAACGTCTTTCCGCTGGCGAATGATGAAAGTGTCAATGGGGCAGCCACAGCAATAACTTCCGTAGAGTCCTCCATGGTACCAACGATGGAGGGGCGAGGGGGGGGGGGTGTGGAAGGCGGGAGGAGCGAGTCGACTTCCGGGGTCACCAATGTGACGGGCCGAGAGAAGGTTGTGACTCAAAGGCAGGTTGGAAACAACTGAGTTACTTTATTATAGAACACTCTTCTATATATACAAAAGTTCAAGGCAACAAGAATTTTCATGTTAAAAAAACAGACAATGTTACAGAGGAGAAACAAGACATGTTTTTTCAGGTTCTTTTTAGTGCAAGGGGAGAGAGAAGATACAAGCACAAAATGAACTATGTACGATCGTGCGACACACGGTTGGTACAACCCCTCATCATGATCTCACCCACATATGGTACTCGAGTAATCTCTCTTATAATTTCATTTTAAATCCTGTCCTACTATTTACCTCCCAATATCCTTCGGAGGGCTTTGCTCTCAATTCTACTAAATATATTGGAGAATATTTCATTGTCATAGCATACTCATAGAGTGATATTTCATGCATTCTGGTAAGCAAGCATTGTAATTCCTGTGGTGTTCTGCTAACAAGGATAGCATCATCAGCATACTCTAGGTCTGCTAAATTCCCATCACCAATCTAGTCCAATCCTTCTCCACCATCTCCGACTGTTCTACTCATTACAAGATTTATCTAATAATTAATATTTTAGAGAATTATGATTTAGCAAGAGAGAGAGAGAGAGAGAGAGAGAGAGAGAGAGAGAGAGAGAGAGAGAGAGAGATTGCTAACATTAAGACACTGCTGGTTAGATCAAATGTCATCATGAATATTGCAGATAAGAGTAACACATGAATAAGAATTATCCCCAAACAAAGGTACGCTTTGCAATGAATACGTAAATTATATATTGTCTATCATCACCACTTACTGTGTTAAAACCGCACAAGTATTTAATTAATTTTTTCTTTTTACATATTTCATACATGCAGAAGTATGTCTCAGTGGAAACATTTTTGGTTACACTTAAAACTCTTCGTTCAAGTTCCGTTTCATACAAAAAAAAAAAAAAAGAAAAAAAAAAAAACAGCTTTATGATGACAGTAGTGATACACCACAGTGTTCTGTCATATTTTCATTACTAAATTCTGCATTCTAGTTAAACAGAAGCCTTAAATAGTAATAAGCACGATAGGTTAATAAAACAATCCTCTATATAAAGTTTTTTTCAGGAAAGTATTGCTATAGATCTTGTTTTTCATTCGTTATATTAGGGCCTTGCGTCTTTAATTTGTTGAATCTGATGAAACCTTTTCAAAACTGAAAAACTGGTTTGAATGAATACTGGTAAAGGCATCATTCTTATCTGACAATATGTGCAGCACCATTCAGTACATTTCCTATTGCATTATCAAATGATCCAGTGTTTCCCTGATTCAGGAGCCCAAATCCCAAATCCACATGACCATGAGTTCTGGCATTAACATATCTCTGTGCTCCGCCATTTACAATGTGACCGGATGATCAGCTATTCACTGCACGGCCAAAGATATTGAGTGTTTTGGGCAAGAACACTGTTACGGTCAGCTATATCACCACGTAGATTATGTAAAATTTAGTTTAACATCTTACTTCCTTAATAAATGATTTAGCCAAGAATATAGCAAAACAGTAACAGGAAAAAAAAATAATAGACAGCAAACATTAACAATACCTATATTTAAGATTTAATATAAATATTTACAATATTTAACAAGATTCACAAAATAGTCATAGTTCACCAACTTGAGAATGATTTACTAAAATATAAAACGTATGATGACGTAGGCCTTAGTTTTATTATTCTCTATGAAGTAAGAGACAGATGACGATGAAATTAAACTCCGAATTTTGAAGGATTTTCCAGGTCTTAGTTCCAGTTATAAACGATGATAAACAGGAAAACAGTTTCTGATGATATTCGATCTTCGAAGGTTTCCTTGTTACTTAATATATCGGCAGCATTGAAATAATGGAAGAAATTTAGCAGTATCACAGCTGGTGTTTAAGAAATGTCTCCACCAGACCAATATTCACTCGGAGGAAAATGAATCAATTCTCTCCTCTTTACCTCGTCACCCGAACTTTAGATCAGGATTCATTTCCCCTGGAAAATTTGTTCTGTTCAAAACTTTAGCAACCTTCTGCTGCAACTCTCGTCAGCTGTGAAACTTTGCAACGGAGTCCTATGACTTTTCAACAATTGCAGGTATATATGACGAAATCGTTGTAGAATCTAGCGAGTAAAGGGAGTCTGCAATCTGGCAACACAGCATCACGACCATGTGACGTTTCCTGCTCACTTGAAAGCAGTAGCAGTAATAGAGAGATGCTCTGCCACAGTTCACAGGTCGTCCGACTCTGGTAACTGTGAATGAAATCAATAAAGAAAACGAATATGAACAAATAAAATTTGCAATCATTATCAATGATTTAAGTAGGAAATAAAGAATATGAATAGATAAAAAGATATTGAATGGTCACTGTGAATGAAATCAATAAAGAAAACGAACGTGAATAAATAAAATGTGCAAACAATATCAATGACTTAAATAGATAATAAAGAATATGAAAAGATAAAAAGAACTTAAATTGTCACTGAATAAAATCAATAAAGAAAACGAACGTGAGCAAATAAAATCTTCAATCATTATGAATGACTTAAAAGAAAATAAAGAATATGGATAGATAAAAAGATGATAAATTGTCACTGAATGAAATGAATAAAGAAAACGAATGTGAATGAATAAAATGTACAATAATTATCAATGACTTAAATGGAAATTAAAGAATATGACCAAATAAAAAAAAAATGTTAAATGATCACTACGAATGAAGTATATACTGAAACTTCCCTTTATATACCTTCTTGCCAATCGTTGTGCACTCGCTGCCAAGTCGAGTGGCAATCTAGAGGTAATCGAATGGTAAATGAGCGGTATTCTTAAGCCCTCGCAATAAATCTCACGGGATTCCGCACTAGTCCTGATTATTTGCATGGTTTATCCCATGGTGAACGCAGTAGGCGGCGACTCCCGTTCAACTCGACATCCAACAGTCTCAGAAGTCCAAGAATAAGCGAGCAAGAATCTAGCAGGAAGCGTGCAACAGATCGTTCAGACATAAAACTCCAGAACAGTCGCTAGACTTCAAGCCATTTCTTGGATTTTTTAACATCGCAGCGAGTAGCAGAGCTTAGTTGCAGATGTATAACCCCAGCCTAAGCTAGACCCCTCTGTTAGGGCTGAGACCAAGAAAATATGGAATCATCCTCCCCATATCTGCCAAAAGCCAAGAGTCCCACCTCAAGGATTTGATCCCCCGGATTCCGATGACCCAACCGCCAGAAAAGGTCCAAACCATCTTCGGTATGGCTGATATCATCCAATGCTCTCACATATAGCTTTGAATGCAAATACCTCCCAACCATGATCACTTCTCCTATTTATCTAAGTAGGCAGTAATAACGAATGTGAAAATATCCAGGCCATTTTAAGAATAATAAATAAACATCATATATATATATATATATATATATACATATATATATATATATATACATATTACTATATATATATATATATATATATACAGTATATATATATATATATATATACAGTATATATATATATATATACATACATACATATATATATATATATATATACATAAAGATAAGGGAAATACTACTCATAGAGTTAGGACACCAAGACGAAAGAAAATTTATAGATTTAGGAGGTCGAAGTAATATTGGGAGGAAGAATAAAAAGAGAGAGAGAGAGAGAGAGAGAGAGAGAGAGAGAGAGAGACCAATTTAAGATTCGAACTAGGGGAGTACTTTTCCCACGTTTGAGAGCCCTCTTGCCCGTCACAGTGCTTCAACATGGATCCGAGATTCTGTGTTGAAACCGTATGACTCTGTCAAGGCATTTTCTCGTTAGAGAGAGAGAGAGAGAGAGAGAGAGAGAGAGAGAGAGAGAGAGAGGGAGAGAGAGAGAGCATTACAGTGCATAAGGGTGTTTCAAATGCTCGTGCATTACAAGCCATACCCACATTGTAATAGAGAGTGGATGTGCTCTAATGTTTCTACATAAATCATCTTGTTTTAAGAGGCATTAGTTTTGAAACTGTTATCAGGAGAAATACTGGAGCATTGTGTCTCTATTGCATACATTCAAATGTAGCATCTATGACAAATTACGTGGAAGTTGATATTTACAGCAAAACTCTCATTTATATAATTTAACTCAGAAACCCTGCCATACACTGCGTCATTGAAATGTATACGGTTGTTGCAATAAAAATGTTCCAGCAACATCTTGCTCTCTAATGCGATTTTTTTTCGATAAAAATTACCTAATTGATTCTAATCCTTTTAATTCCACATAGTCTACATTTCATTAGTTTACGGTCTTCTTTTGTGGCTGGGTCTTCCCTTGGTCTAACATCACTGCGATGTAATATGCTAGATCTTTCACTTTCAGCATGGCAAAAGTTTTTTGCATCACAGATCAGAGTTTTTACATCACCTTCTATTCGTTTAATTTTATTATTGCGTGTGTACCACTTGAAACACTCGTTATTGTGATAAACATAAAATATAGCTCCTTCGTCTGCTCATTTCAGTCTTTTAGTAACAAAGTCCTTTCTTACTAGTGCAGCACACTTCATATTCCTACCTCCAGCTTAGGATGGATGTGAGGTTTTTATACGCCTTTAGCATGGGGTATATTCTGTCAGCAGTAACACATGATGATCGTGTTAAGAAGGGTTCTGGCTTTTACTTTCATCTGCTGTTAACTCAGGTACTTGTTATACGTAAAACAAAAACAAAAAAATAGGTATTTCATAATGATCGCTATTAAAGCTACTAAACGCTTATATGCAACTTTTCATTATTTCTGATATAGATAAAATTAGATGTGTTAACGACAAAGACAGCTGTTATAGCTACCAAATACTTCTATAAAACAGACAATTTTCCACTATTGCAGTCCTCTTAAGATAATGATAATTCAGAGATACTGGAGAAATAATGTAAAGTTTTCCGAGGAGAGAACAACAAAATACAGTATCATTTAACACAGAAAGACTTCTGTGTTTGCATGATTATGTGCATGAACATGAAATTATTCATTTCATACTCGAAGTGTGCTTGAAATCAATGTTGCCAAAATATTCATATATCTGTAACTTGTGCTGAAAAAATTATTGGAGAAATTAATTCCTTGTTCAGATATGAGTATAACCAGGCATCTTGTATTATCACCCTTAGCGACCATTTGCTCTAGTTTTGGAAAAAAAAAACACTTTTCATTTATTATAACCTTAACCAATACATCTTTATTACCTGAATTCAAAATTAGGAGGCCGTAAAACATATACTGGCTTAATGGCCAGAGTCAGGGTTTATTAAATAATTCTAGTCCATTCCATATTTTACCTTCACCAAATATGAACTTATGAAATACTATTAAGACGCTATGGATATTATCCAAAAATTACCCTTTACATGAACATGCCTATCCCTTTCTTTGTGTAACACATCAAGAACAGCTACCAATAAAACAAAGAATATGACAATGCAAGATATAAAGGTTTATATCGAAATTCTCATAAACTTTCTGTAAAAAATCGTGATAACCAAAGTCACCCTTCTTTTCCATTCCTCGATTAAATTTCACTCTAATTTCGAGTATTTTTTATTTTTTTTATTTTTTGCCTCACCTCACTTCCAACTCATTACCATTTTAATTAGTTGCAAGGTCGTGTTTCAACTGTATAGTCCCTCGTTAGCATTTTTTTTTTCTTTTTGCATATCAAAATTTTGGTTTATTTTCAAGTGTCCCTTGTTGAATTCCACAAGAGGAAAAAAAATAACAAGACTAAATTTTTTCTTTTACTATTTTCTTCCATATTTCCCAATGTTTAATTATCTTTCAACTTCACTTTTTTTCCAATTGCTGTTTTTCAAATTAGCAGTTGAACAACATAAAGCTATACATTATACTTTACAATGCAATGATTGGTTTAATTTGCAACATTTGCAAAATACTAATATTTGAGTTTTCTAAATTCACTCACATCGCCAATGTTTGTTTATTATACTGATAATAGAAAAGACGTACAGAGAGAGAGAGAGAGAGAGAGAG
>NC_090739.1:50332887-50342887 GCF_036898095.1 Palaemon carinicauda
TCAACACTTATTATCAATCCAGCTACAGATCAGCTTCTTCTACACAATTCCCATACAAACTAGTCCTCTAACATAATTACTTATTTTTCTAATAATCATTTTAAGTATTATTATCCTTTTTTGGCACAATTTCCCTGTTTCCTTTTCTTTCCTTTTACATATTCTTAAGGTCTGCAAACATATTCTGCTTACATTATGAAAATGTTTACTTTTCTTCATCATGATGCAATAAAGCAGAAGTTCATATCTGCTATAGTTTGACAGTACGAAGGTGCACAAAAATATTTCTCTTTTGGGTATATAAATTTTGATGTTGGCCAGAAATCCTGAGCCTGGCAGTGCCTTTGTCATACTTAAGATACTCAGAGGGTTAATATTCTAGCAAAGAATAACTAATCACAGAAACAGGCAATCATTGAAACTGCAGCACACTTATGAAAAGTGATATCAACTCTAATAAGCCTCCCTTTATAGATTAGTATCCAATTATTAAGTAGCGTAATCTTATTTATGCACTTGCATTTGCTTCTGTCTGCCTGCAGATGCTGCTAAGTGGTATATTCACAGGAAAATATACCAAAAAAATAGTTACAGGAATAGTACATGCAACTGTCCTGGACATTCGACTAAGTGTTGTTGTCTAGCACTTACAAGTTGGCCTTGCATTTCAGGTAAATCATTTGTATCAGCTAGATTTTGATGGATACATTCCATGAAATAGAATTTGGTTTTTCTTATAAAGAAGTAATGAAAAAATAAGTAATTTCTTCAGATTTTTAGCCGATAACATTGATTTGCTAGACTCTTCCATGGATTATGATGACCACAGTATCCATACCATTAATTGTGAGTCAGGGTTCTATGGAAGCGCGATTCTAGCAGCAATTACCCCACGCCAAAAACAAAGGACCATACCATCAAAAGGAGAAATTTAACTAACTTTCATTTTTCAATGAAGAAAAACATGGACAACAAACCATATTATTTGAACAACTACTAGATTTGGTTAGTATTGATATGACAGTTGATGTGTTTTTGGAGCGTTTACCAAACTCCAAGCAAGAAACTAGGATGGCAAGGGATAATGCATATATTCATCAAGAAATAAAACACCCAGGCTAATAGTCAATTGCATTCTTGTATATTATTGACATCATTTTTGTGGAGAAGACTTGCATTTTATCCACGGTTGGTTTTACATTGAAATAATACTAAAAACATAATGCTCCTCCCTTTATTGTAAAGTGGCAGAGATCATTATGGATGCGCCACAAAGTAACTCCTTGAAAAACATTGTCTTGGTGCTTCGACGCTTCCACACATTCATGAACCTTCTTGTTGCATAGGTCCACTAATGGGAGGCAAAGGTCTCCTGAGCATTAAGGATTTTTGTGTAAGGAGCAAATGTCCTCTAATATATGATGACTGCAAAATCGGCACAAACAGCTTTTCGTGGACATCAATTGATGGAGAGATGACTCAATAACATGATTTCGTCAGATAGGTGAAGCATAATCCACAGTTTGAGTCAATGTCATATCATGTGCGAGAAATATAATCATTCCTAGCGACAAATGGTCTATTTTGGAGACTGCTGTTACATCGGATATGTTGATGCTAATTAAAGACACGACTGATACAAAGAAGTCACAGCTTACTGCAAGACCAAAAAAACTAAATAGCATTGGATAAATTATTAGTTAAGGCTTCATAATACAAGAATGAGGATTAGAGCAAATTGCAAAGGATTTTTTATGACGCACCTGAGCGCAATATCAGACTGTCTACCGATATATACTACTGCTGAAAACTGCAAGTACCTGAAATCTGTATATTTCTATGTTAAAACTAACTCAAGGTGAGACACTGATGCATATGAAAAATTTTCTAGAACTTTCCATAGGATCTGCCAAAGCATCCAATGCTGAGCAGGCCTTAGCTCTGATCTTAGGATTTAGCAAACACTGATGAGGTTCCTAAAGGAAAGGGGAGCCTTAACTCATGGAAGTGAAACGACAACCGACAAAAGAAATGTATATGTTATGGATCACGTCCCTACCCATTACATATGTGTGTATTAGTGTTATATTGTAATTCAATGATCAAAACTACACGAGTGAATGGCATCAAAAATTAACTAAAGCAAGGATAAGATAAGATCACTTAGGCCTGACAAATATAAAGAAAAACTCTTCATGTTCACCGTTTTCCTTAGACAAGTTTTGAGAAACATCATTACTGGTGTAGTTGCTGAAGATGTGAGTGTTCCTGAATTTAAGATTTTGTGGAATAAGATTATTGAAAAAAAAATGGCGGGAAAACGTATTTTTGGAAAACCATTCAAATAGAAAGATTAATCAAAACGTTCGTAGCTGATTACAACACATGAGCAAGGACAAAATACACATCCTGGTTCTGTCATAAACCCCATGAACTTTTAATGGATGATCTAATGTATATTCAGCATATTCTCTATAGTTCTATTTGAAGAGGAATCAATGTTGCAAGCCCAAACTCTCTCCTGCAATTGCTGAATATTCAATCAAGAAGTAAAAGGAAGCTGTTGTATATTGTATTCCATCTACTAATCTTGTTCTAATTTTTGGTGGCTCACTGATCCATCACTTGCCATAGATAAAGGTGGCCAACTATGCTGCTATTGCTGAAATGTATTACAGTAAGGAAAAAATCGTCTTTTGATGGCAATAATTGTCCTTTCATTAAAGATAATTCTCATCAGCAGTGCGTTCATTAGTTTTAATGTAGATATTGTGTTTTATAAAAGAGACTTTCTTTTTCAAACTTGCAGCAGACAAGGTCTAATTGATTTTGTGAATGAAGAACTAATGACGAAGGGATTTTCTGTAATTAATGCAGTAGGATTTGCAGACTTCGATATTATCAACTCTGCATCCAAAGCATGATTATGTCAGACCACAACTTTGATAGATGAGAATACACACATGATCCTTCGCCTCCTCTGCTATGCTGATATAAGCACTAGTAAAAGGTGTTCATTTTCTCTCTATCTGCTGATTCAATGGATTTGACACACACCACCATGTTTTCAGTGATGGTAAAAATATCAGCGTTTCAGAAACTTTCGAATGACGAATCAGCCATTCAGACATTTACAAATACATTTCTGCTCCTAAATCAAACTAACAGTGTCACAGAGCACCTTTGGAGAAAGGTAATGGTAGTTCTGTTTGGCAGTAAGAGTACTCATTCGCTTCCATCTTTGTGTTGAAATTTTTATCTTTATCAAAAAAAAAAAAGAAGAAAAACAAACTCTCTGATAAGTCATTTGTTACCACCAAACAACTCCACTCTACCAAGTACTTGACAAATAATCATAGCTTCAGAGTGTATCACTAGCTCATAGTGTGGAATTGAAACGAATGTGACACTATTGTAGTAGACTGGAGATAGAAATTGGAGGATAATCAATCTCTATCAGTTATGAACAAGAAAACTGTTGCACCAGAAAGTGTTCTTTAGATAGGCACTATAATTGTTAAACTGCCTTTCAAAAGCATCACTATGCCGAAGGAAAGGAAGTATCATTCACACCTGCTTGTGGATCATGTAACTTTGAGAATTATGGTATATCCACGCAATCAACTTCTAAAATAAGAAGAAAGTGACAATGAATATTTGTTATCTTACTTATTTATAAATTTATAGAATAGAAATTATTAATAACGCTTTACCAGTAATCACTGCACTGTAAATCAGATTCACAAAAATTTATGTTGATTAAGTAAATTGAAATGATTAACGGGGATTTTCCTAATTTGAAAGCTCTTTTGCTACTTCATCATAGATCGTTAATTACATTTATGATTAATTCAATTTACTGTAAGTCAGGTATGTTGATTTGGTTGCCATATCCCCAAAACGTGTCAAGACTGCAAGTATAATTCTGGGATATAAACTGAATTGAATTATGATGATCTTTTGTAGTTTGACAACCATATTAGTCCTTAATCTTAGATTTTATAAATATATAACCAATTTAATGTTCAGTTATTTCAATAAAGTTATTGTGTCCCTATATTCCCAAAACAGTGGCTAGGACGTAAGTGAAAATAAAAACTATTTCTGTTTTGCAGCCATATTTATCCACCATATTCAATTTTGTATGTATTTAATTAGACCTATTTCAATATACTTTAATTTGGATTATGCTCTTTAGATTTCCAAATTACCAAAAAGAGGTGTTTATATACTGAATTTACTTGAATGAAATAAACATTTTGGATATTTTCAAAGTATGGTGGCAGTTAAGATCTATTGCTCAGAGAGTTTATGCTTCAAACTGAAAACGAATACAATGTGACCATAAAAGAAATGTGGTGGTCTACCCACAAATCTACACTTGGGTGTAAACGCAACAGTTCCTCCAATACTAAAATCAGATGGTTCTGTTACTCACTGTTCAAAGGAAAAGGCAACCCTTTTTGCTGATCCATTTGAAAGTTAGTAGAGTCATAAGAAACTCGACCCTCCTCATTCTTGTTTTCCTAAGGCTAAACTAACCAGATTATTTTTTTGATCCTGTAAAATCAAAAGTCTTGTGATGTTTATGGAGGTCCAAACCCAAATGGCATTTTTCATTTTTTTAATACTTTTGGCCATGTAACCATCCTTTTCGTCTGCTATATTTCTGTTATACCCCTGTCTAAATTCTTGGGTTGATCCAACTATTATTTCTCAAATTACTAAATTAACTTTAATCTAGATATAGAAAGTGAATTGTTACATCTTACACCCCATTTCTAACGCAACGAGGAATGGCTCGTTTCGTAAAATCAATATATTTGTTTAATTCTTTGATATCTTTCCTGGAAGATAGAGACCTACTTTGCAATTCTGATGCAGTTCCTAATTGCCTCTCTTGAACTCGCCGTTCTCCTCGTCTGATTCAACGAACACATTAACATTTAAGTGGTATAGATTTGCATCATCAAAGACACCACATACCGAATGTAAAACACATCTAAACAATGATTGTTTCCTTGTAATGTACAGCGAAGATGAATAATAAAAAAAAAAAAAAAACGATGTATGCATTTGTTATAAATTGTTTTCATATGGCGTCCTTGCGGTTATTTTAATCATAGTTCTGTTGATACAAGATTGCCCAGTATTTCTAAACTTAGGAGGCATATCAGTAACAGAGTTTTAACAGATTTTATTACTAAGCTAAATTACTAGCAAACTTAAGTAAACAATTGAGGTCAAATGCTGATTAGATGAAGATATGTGCAAGCAAATACAATTCTTTTATCAAAACATTACCGTAGGAGTAAGCAGATCCCTACGGAGGTACTTAGGGAGGGAAAGATGAAACTCGTTTCATCATAACCATCTAATTTGGGAAAGAGAATGAATTATTTCTTAATTTACCATTATTACTTACTAACAGTTCGATGGGATTAGAAAAGTCCTATGTTATCAGTTTCTTAACAAAAGAATCTAAGCACATTTCCTACCACCATCTCATCTATAATTTCATTATTTTACGTGTAGATTACTGTAGTTATAAAAATAGAATGTAGTCATAACTATTTCTGGATATAATTTACTAAATTTACTTACATGTCTACCTCAGATATATAGGTATATACTATTAGAATAAGGGTATATATATATATATATATATATATATATATATATATATATATATATATATATATATATGTATATATATACATATATATATATGTGTGTGTGTGTCTGTGTGTGTGTATGGGTGTGTGTGCGTGTGTGTGTGTATCATCATTATCATCATCATAAGCCGTTGTTAGTCCACTGCAAAACATGGACCTCATACATGTCCTTTCACTAGCGTTTGTTTATGGTCTTTCTTTGCCGGTCCACACCCGCATTTTTTTAGTTAATCAATCCATCGTCTTTTTTTTCTTCCCTTGCTTCTTTTCCATTCTCCAGGGATGCATTCTGGTATTCTTAGTATCCATATATCATCTGTCATTCTCATTATATGCAATACGCATGTCCATTTTTTTTTTCTTATATGTTGTTAAATACCCTCTACTTTAGTTTGTTCTCCTATCCGTGTTGTTTCATATATATAGAAATTTTGACCATACATTCGGCTCGAACCCTAGTCACTATCAAGTAAGAGTAGCTGCCAATCAATTTACCACAGGCTCTAAAAAAATAGCAACTTAACTGCTTACTACATTCCAAGATTAACCTGATGAGAACATTTGATAGCATTTAGTTCAAATTACCTATAATATATTATTAATGATAAAAATCAACACAATACTACATTCAAATAGGGAATAAATTTCTGCCTCCTATTGTGATAAAACTCTTAGTGGTGACGTCTTTAAGAGCCTGTGTTCTAGCCTGACTTTCCATTTGCAGAAACTAATGGTACAGAAAATAACAGCAATTGTCGAGAGGAATCGTGCAAAGGAGGATTCAAGCATACAATTTGACGTATTTGTTTTCCAAGGGATAACTAACCCTTTCCAACCGGTCAATTGAAAATCAAAGATGGCCGCCAAATGAATCGTGTAAATGATGATACAAGCAGAAAATCTGACGCATTTGTTCGCTAAGGAATGATCAATTATAGCCAAATGGACAATTGAAAATCAAAGATGGCCCAATATTAGTCGCCTAAAGTTGATGTTTTGCTTAGATGCATTTGTAGTCGTCTGATTTGTATAACCTAGATATCGATTTTTGAGTTTTCAAGCTTACTGCAGTTGAATTTAATGTTTATGAACCAAAATGACAAAAAAATTTCAAGATCTTATCATTTTTAAAAAGAGACATATATTTTTCAAGATTTTACTGCTTTTCAAGATGTCTACCAGATCGTCCATTTTTCAAATCATTAGATTTGCGCCACAATGCTCAAACCATGCCACTGGTCCTCCTGCTACTACTGGTTATAGATACAACTGCAGAGTATTGTACAGGAAAGCACTGACTCTAAGCACTTGCATCTTCCTTTATAGACTTCCTTACAGAAATACTTTTTAAATTCCCGACACCTTGTTGGAATAGGGGTTAGTGTTGTTCAACATATGTACCATATCTGTCCTTTCTGTATCCATCCCCATTTGGCAGGACTGCTCTTGTCTGGATTGGGGATAGTTGCCTGGTCCCGGATGATCGCAGCCTGTTAGGCTGCCTGCCTTGTATATTCTCCGAGGGCTGTCTGTACTGGTGGAATTGAGTTGTATGCCTTCTGTTTATTTGCATAGAGATCTACTTTTGCTTGATCCACACCAGCAATTGTGCTTGATTTGTCATACAGAAGGACAAAGAATCTCTCCAGCTTCTGCTGGTCAAGATCATGAATCAATGTTGGATGCTGGACGACATTAGTGAATATTTCAGAAACATCATCAAAAACATTCCAAGTCTACCATGCTGATTTCTACACTTCCCTGCGGAAGGCTGACATGACGTCACATCCAGTGAATGCATGAAAGTATGGGATCCTTCTAGCTTTCTAGAATCCATCAAATGATGGCTCCTTTTCCAAAGGCAATCAACATTTTCTTAAGCCCTATTTATTGTAACGCTGTCATCACAAATATTGTTATGACTAGCATGTCTAAGTCACTGGACTTGCTGGTAATAGGCTTTTTCCATAGGGTATTGCATCACTGGCAAGTAGAAATATTCAAATTTCAGTTTTCTAATGACAGCATGGATGCACTACATCCATTGACTCCATTGTGTTGCTAATGGCATTTTCTCCTTTTGTGACAATGAATATGCTTATTGTCTCTGCCTCGCATATCTCTGCAAAGAAGTGAAGCAATTCAGACTTTTGCTTATTTTGTCACAAAGAAAGCTTTCCCTTACTAGTTCCTGTTACTCTTCTGCTTTCTTTTCTCCTTTCGACCTAATCTCCAATCCCAGACTAAACTCCTTGTATACTGTAGAGCAAAGATTATGTTCACCCGCTTGCACCTGATGCCATAGCATTCCCCTTTTGGGATGAAGTCCTCTTTACCACAGTCATAAAAGTTTTTTGAAGCACATGGGGGTAAGGCATTGATAAATGCTGATTCATCGATGAAGAATGTATCTACATTTGGTTGTCTGTCTAGAATTTACACTTGCACATCAATAATTTCAACTAGCTGTTATTTCTGACATGCAAGAAGCTTGCCAATGTGTCTGAGAGATACAGGGTGTGACAGATTTTCGTGCTTGAAGAATTCTTACAGTTCATACTACATATTCTGGCAGAAGATGAGCAGTTGTGAGAGTTACTGAGTCTTTAAGGACTTTCTCTTTAGAAATTATTTGAGCCTTTTTTTGTGTGAAAAAAGAAACCAGTTTTTTCTTGAGTGGATGATATAAAGAACTGTCACCTTCCTTCTCTGGCACTTCCATGAATGATTTGAACAGTTTTATGCCACGCGAGTGATGTGTACCAGTTATTTAAGCCAAGGTTGTGTCTGCAATGTTCGTATCTAGTACCAGCAGGGAAGCTAATTCCTCTAGAAATGGACTGCTCATCATCTGATCATGGTGTCAGTTGATGTAGGTTCCATTTTTTATACCAGATATAGCTTACTATTTAGCTACTAGACTACTAACTTCAAGTCAAGCAACCATCCACCTAAAAAGAACTGACCCATCTGTTAACCCAAGTGCTCCTCCGTCATATTTGATCACTGCGTTATTTTTCTTGTTTGCTTGATCGATCACTAGAACAGAGAATTCTTTTTTAGACTAGTGGACAACGGGCTTCATTTACTTGATCAAGTAACCTGATATCTCTGAAGCGAAGTAAAATACTTTATACATAATTTTCCAATTCCGAAAGTACTTCACAGTACAAGGTGAAGTCACATTTTCTCAAGCAGTGGATCAGGTTAAATAAGGTGAGCTCCATGCTGAGTTTGACAACAGTAATGTCACAAATGAGCCTTAGTAGTGCCGGACAATCATTCCTTCAAGAACCTTATGAGCTTCATTCACTTAAAAGTTTTGGAGCTAGACGTACTTTGTCATATACAGAGATCTTATGTGCACTAGCCTCATCTAGTTTAGCCAGCAAACCAACACAGCATACCACGGATCTGTAATGAGACAATTAGTGAAGAAATATGTTGGTGATTTTACAAAGAATAAAATCTTGAGACATATGTAACAGTTTTTTTTTATAAACAGTAAATTCTTGGGGAAGATGTATCAATTTGATTTAGAAACAAAATCTACTTCATAACCCTTGAAAATATACAAATCCATAACCAGATCATGCCGCCCAGAAAACTACTTCATATACACAAAATGTCAACTTCAGGCAGCTAAATATTTGACTTGGGGACCAAGTGTCCCATATTTGACGCTTGTATCATCATTTGCAGGTTTTTCTGTGATCTCCCACACTATATGTAGGGTTCCATCTGAATGTGATATAAAAATTTGTATCTTATTAATATCAGATCGAATCTTTATTAGCTTTTTATTTATAATCTATTTATCTGTTTATCTATTTATGTATTTAAAATTGACTGCTGCAGTCTTTCATGTGTATCTCATTAATATCAGATTATTTTCCATCAACTTATTAATACATTATATACCTATCTGTTTACCTATTTATGTATTTAAATTTGACTATTGCAGTTCATAATTTTTTGATGAGGCTACAATAAAATTCTTATTGTATACTTCAGTTTAGTTTGCTAGGTCAAAAATGTCAAAAGTGGGATAAATACAGTTTCCCGTCTTCTAAGAATGTTGAAATATGATATCTAGGCATCATTAAGCCGGTGAATACTATCATTATTATTACTATCATCATCACCATTATTATTATTATCATTATTATTATTATTATTATAAGACTATTGTTATTACAATTATTAATGTTATTGTTATCGTCACCATCATTATTATTATCAAAATCGTTGTGATATAAAGTTTCATGCTTACGTAACTATATTTCCCACTTAATATTTTCAGTACCTATATGTAAATATAAAAT
>NC_090739.1:50347887-50382887 GCF_036898095.1 Palaemon carinicauda
TAAATATTTTCGTAAGAAAGATGCACCTCTATGTAATTTGGATAACATCAGGCTACATATCTACAGTATATTGAGAGGTATATTCTTAATCATCTTTTATTTTTATTTGAAATATAAGTTATCAAATAGGATTCTACAAGTGCGGAAATATAGTATTGTACCATGAAAGCTTCAATAGGATATATCACAGTTGCTGATAAATTCTGTAAATTTAAACGCTTCGGTCAAAAATGGTTAGGGACCCATCATTCCAAGGTCTTTGCAATAAGTCATAACATTCGAACAGTTATGGAATTATCTATTCATTGTTCATTCGTTCATTTTAAACGGTGGTCACATAAGGAAGCATAAAAATAAAAATATCACTATCTGTGAAGAATTTTCTTCACTCTTCTTCTTTCAATCGTATTTTTAACTCTCATCTACTAATACTATAGCTACCCCTTAAATGTTCTCTCCTACATTCAATTTTCTTTATCAAAACATAGGGAGGACTATTCTAAACTAAAACTTGTTGACAGTGGCGCACGTCATGCTCGTGACGTCACAGCGTAGATACGCACAACAGAGGGCCTTAGTGTAACCCCGGCGTATGTTGGTTCTTTCCTAAACTACGTGGGTCGAGATTAAATTCCTAAACTGAATTTTGATATAAATTGCAATACTGCTGAATTAATGCATCTTTTATTTCTCAATACCAATTAAGGTTTGTTAATTTTAAGATGTATGCCCATCGCACCAGCCCATTGCTAATTCTCATTTAACTATTAATTTTTAGCAAGCCAGAATAGGTAGGATTATTGTATATGTAAACTCCCTTAGAGCAGCGAGATTTCTCTAAAGTATTTAGTACAAAATCCTGCCTCCTCTGTACTCCTTGCAACATTACATTGCCCTGTCCTGAAGTCCCGATATGGCACCCCCAATGAAGTACCGTGCGCATTATGCTCCTCACCTGTCTGGAAAGGTGAAGCCAGGTGATCTCCTCGCCCCTAGTGTCGGGCCCATTCGTTCTGAAGGCGCCCTGGCCGACTGACCTACCTGTCAGTAAATCTGTGCACCTCTTGCTTACCCCCACCCCTCTCTCCCAAAACTCGACTCACAGAAGACTGCTGCCGGTCGGAGAGATTGAGAAGAAGAGGACCCTGGTATACTATAGTTGCAGCCAAAGTGAGAATTTTTGGGATGAGCCAGGCAAGAGTGCAAAGTGCCAACTAGTGTGACGTCCAGGTCAACAGCCATCACGGGCATAGGACAATCTCAAAGGAGTGCAGGTACTACATCAATGGCCATAGTTATTCCCCCATTTTTTTAGTTTAGCTTAGACTAATTTTAACTTGATAGGGAACCTGGCTAATTACAACATTCGGGCTGTGAGCGGTGGGATCGTGTGTATATATATTTTTTTTATATTAATTTCTGGTTTGAGACTAGCAGTCTCTGGGTCACGTGGGCCACGTGCCCGACCCCATTTTGATTTTTGATTATTGCAGACCACGTGTCTAACCCATCATTTTTATTATTTTGAATTGCTTTTAATTTGCATTCCTTTTATGATTCCATTTTCGTGTTGTTAAGATGTCCGTTTTCTTTTAGTGTAAATTTGTGAATAAATCAATATTAGGTTAATTAAACCTCTTTCGTATTTTTACTCCCTCATTTATTTTAATGTGTGAATTGAATAGTTGATCACAGGACAGAATACCTTATATTTGAAGAGTAAACCTAAGTAACGCTATAGGTGGTAACAGCGAGGAACTTTGTATTTAATATATCTGCTTCGAAGGTAAAGATCCTTATCTTTAAACTTTTAAACTACTTTACATCACTGATCCTATTTTTTATTTTGTCTAATTACATTAACATAAAATACCTGTCCAGCATCTCGCTAGGGTAGCTGGGACGGAGTCGGAACAGAGCCTAAGAGCGAGATGACTATAGACCTGACAAAGCTAGAGTAGGCCATAAATTACCTTAATTTCACGTGTGGAGTTCTCCGGCCTCTGGACAGTAAAATTTCCCCCTTTTGTATTTAAGAGTGATGGTTAGTCAACTGTGGTAGTAAAGTCATTAACAGGGTGTTTGTGCTAGAGAGTAAGTGCTCATTATCCTCCCCTGTTGATCTTTGAGTAACGACCATTACGGAGACTTTCCCGGACTAAGTTCCCACTCAGAACATAAAAATTCTCCACACTATCACCACCAAAAAAAAAACAAAAAGAAAAAAAAAATCTTCAGCCACAATCACTTCATATACTACAATCAGTAAATAAATGGCTTGCATCAAATAATTATCTTTAGTTTAAATTGCTGGAATTTCAAACATTTAACTTGTATGCATATAATCTATATCTCTCTTTAATACCTGCTTTACTTTTTCTCATTAGATAGCCTGCAACAACCGCATGAAGTTCACCCCTTGTTTTGTTTTTTTTCTTTTTTTAATCCTGTTTATTTTTTTAGGATGAGCTAGTTTTTTTTTCAATTGAATAGCAACAGCATTGGGATAGGATAGATGTGAATAGATTAGAGAAATAACTAATGTTAGCTTGTATCTCGAAGCTATAATATGATGACCCGAAAGTGAGAGACTACTATTTGTCGTCTTCACATTTGTCACACTCGGTTGGCATACGAGTTTTTGATGACTAGCCTAAAATAGCCATATTGTGATGACTGTTTGGTACTCCTGACAGTGAGGCTTTTGTTTACCGAGCACCCCACTTAAAGCACCTTAGATAATAGATATCTGTTTTAGTTTCATGGGGAAATCTTTGCGTTTATGATTTTGAATTGAATTTCCTTTTATTCTATATTTATAACAAACGATATCGGTGTCAATGACATTCGATATCACGTTACCAGAAAACTCAATATCAATCAATCAGTTCAGAAATGATATTGTGTTGATAGTTATTTGAAATCGTTGAAAGGGCAGAATGATCTACCACTTATTGACAGCATCATGTGGTCACAAAAGTTGATTGCTAAATAATACTAGATATGAGGTAGGATTAATGATAAAATGTATGCTTTCCTCTTCCAGCGTGGGTTAAATACTTATACATAACTTTAATCCTGAACTTTAATTTTTACTTTGCTTAACTGCAAGTATTTTCAGTTATATCGTCCTTGGCTCACTGAATATGTTATGCACCATCAGTATTGCAAAGTTCGCCATATTCAAACTAGAGTAAGGGGTTGGATAATATTTTAGTGCCAATATAACCAAGGCAATATTGATGGATCAATGGCTTCTTTTGCATCATAATCGGCTATAAGTAGGTAATAGGTAGTATGTTGGTCTAGGCACCAGCCACCCCGTTGAGATACTACCGCTATAAAATTATTAGGTCCTTAGAATGGCGAGACAGTGTTACATTGGATCCTTCTCTCTGGTAACGGCTCATTTTCCTTTTGCCTAAACATACAGTGAATAGTCTGGTCTGTTCTTTACATATTCTCTTCTGTCCTTATGCCCCTGAAAACACCGAGATTACCAAACAATGCTTCCTCGCTCAAGGAGTTAACTACTGCATTATAACTGTTCAGTGGCTACTTTCCTCTTATTAAGGGTAGAGGAGACTCTTTAGCTATGGTAAGCAGCTCTTCTGGGAGAGGGACACTCCAAAATCAGACCATTGTTCTCTGGTCCTGGGTAGTGTCATAGCCTCTGTACCATGGTTTTTCACTTGCTTGAGGGTAGAGTTCTCTTGCTTGAGGGTAGAGTTCTCTTGCTTGAGGGTACACTCGGGCACACTATTCTACCTTATTTCTCTTCCTCTTGTCTATTCTCAAGTTTCTATAGTTTAGGCTATATGTGAAATATTTGTTGTAATATTGTTGCTGTTCTTAAATTATTCTATTTCAATTGTTAATTACTTCTCTTGCAATATCCTTATTTCCTTTTCTCACTGGGCTATTTTCCCTGTTGGAGCCATTTGTCTTATAGCATTCTAATTTTCAAACTAAGGTGTAGCTCAGCAAGTATTAATGATAATAATACACGAGTTAGTGTGAAGCTCACTGACTGATTATTTTTGTCACCAATTTTTTTGTCTGAATTCTTTACTTTTGATAAAATAATTTCAATCTCAAGAAAACTGTAAATAACAAAAAAAAAAATCATAATTCAAAATGTCCCTCATGACAACACCTACTGAAAGTAACACAAACTTTCAACATGAAAATTGCAGTCGTATTTTGGGTTAATAATTCTTGACCACGGAAAGTAAAAATTCGGCAGCGAATCAGCCCAATTAACCCCTATTGTGACCCTTACTTTTCCGCAATCCAGCCAATATCATCTGGAATTTCGTTGCCTCCCAAATCCTTCGAATCATGCACTACATTATATTCGCTAAAATTTCGTCATTGATTTTCAGTCCGTCTTCAAATCACCCCAAAATCAATTAACTTATCGTTTTACATGGTGAGGGACAAATCTGACAATTGTTCCCGTTCAAATAATTATTATTCCGAAATGATATGTTATACTGACCTGTCCCTTCGCACGATTCCAGCATTTTTTATTTTGTTCATATACGAAATCAACAATACGTTCTGCCACCCTGCCAATGATTCCAATAATGATTAACTTATATTCCACGATATCTAGTCAGCTGAATTCTATTTTAAACATACTTTGGATTAGACAATGTTTAATTACATTCTGAGATGCAAGACTTTCTGAAGATAAAAAAAAAAGTCAGAAATCATTGGTTTTTCAAATTACAGTGAATCTTATGATGCCATCACAAAAGTTTTTCTGTTTAAGATATATTCATATAAATACAAAACAGGAACGACCCTGGAACGTTTGCAAACTACGATTTTGTCTTGTTTTGCAAAGAAATGTTCCAAAATTGTTCAGTCCCTTCTAGGGGTTTTCTCTCGAAACGTCTTTCAGATAATGCACTGATAAATTTAGCAACCGTGCTATAGTTAGTAGGAACTTTTACCACCAAGACGAAAACGAGTATAAACTTAATTTTCAACTATTTTACAGATGATGCATTTTACTTCAGTGTAGTCACCTAGATGCTTATCAGATGAATTAAATAATAATTCATTGCTTAAGTTTTATATTGGAGGAAATCTAAATTATTCATAACTTTAATCATATTTCCGGGAAGAGGATAAGAGGAATATTGAAACCATAAATTCATAATTTTCATGTATGTCTACCGTTGAGTACAATGACTGGTTTCGACGGCTCTTTTTCTGTGGAATTTAGTCTTTTATATACATTTTAATTCTGCAGATTTAGAATTAATTTAATTATTATGAGGAGGAAGACAAAATCTGCCAACTCATATACACTTGTTTATAATACAATATTTTTTTTCATAGCCATTTGACCATTCATACTGATTAATAAATATGATAATATAATGTAGTATAGATTAAATTTCACAAGGTATGATCTTAATCAGTTTTTACGCATGTAAGCTCACTCATTACCTCTTACCTTATTATCAGTAGGCCTACTGCCCATATATAATTCGTATTTACGTATTTGAAATGAGAACAAAAATATAAACTTGAAAACTCAGGTAGGAATCAGAAACAAAGAAAAAGGAATGAAAAACTATTGATAAACATAATGTACATGAAACAATGAAACAACAATTAGATATGAAATCTAACTCAATCTAAATAGGTAAAAGAAACACTTTCAGCTGATTTTCATGTAGGGTAACTGATATACATGGTATAATTTATCGTAATCAATTGCAATGATTATATGATTCTGTGCCAGATCCCAAATTCAGATTACTAATAATATTCAACGAATTTCTCCTCTCCTTTGGGCAATCTTACTTTATTTACTTTAGTGTTTAATGTTTATGGCTGACCTTTAACGAAAACCTGAGAGTATCTTAACACGCCCATACCTTTTATGTTTCCTATAGGTACTAGGTTGGCCTATGCACCAGCCCTCCTTTGAGATACTACGGCTAGAATGTTATTGGGTCCTTTGACATGCCAGACAATACTGCATTGGATCCCTCTCTGGTTACTGTTCATTATTCATTTACCTACACATATCATAATCCTTGTATGCTACCCAGAGTGCCAATCTCCCAGAAGGTGATAAAAAAGCAATTGCCCGTAAACATATTCACAGATTAGTATACCTGTATTTATGTGGTTATTTGTTCGATGACAATCATTCGTTATGGCGATATAAAACACTCTAGACAGTTTGCCAGAAGAAAAAATTACTCTGAATAACTGCCCCGATTCCGAAAAGTTGGCAGCCATAAAAGGCACTCACCAACCGGCAAAGCGGAGAGGGGAGAACGCAATCAGCAGGTGAGAAGTCTTCAGATGTTGGCAGTATGGGTGAGAGGGGTACCGACAAGTGGAGTGCCCTACCCAAGGATCCCCCCGGCTGTTACAATTGCCAGGCCTACGGTCCTCTATCTCGAGAGTGCCCAGCAAAAAACGCTGAGGGCGGGCAGGCTGTGGCACACACACACCAACTTCCACTCAACATCCAAGGAAAAGGAAACAGAGGAAGGGGGAGACAAGGGCGATCGATGCCCCCCAGCATGACATCAGAAGCAGCAGCGGAAGCAGCGGTGAGAGTGACGACGACAGACGTGGTAGAGCAGGCACTGGGACCTCCATCGGTACCCCCAACCTCACCCACGCAGCACTAGGGGGCAACGACATTGTAAGCGAGGTCGATGGCATGTGCCCCATATATCCAAATGGGCGGCTAGGAATGTTAGCAGTTAGAATTGACCTAACTGAATCCATTTGAGTGCTGATCGACGCAGAGGCCAGCGTTTCACTGATTGAAAAATAATTCTCCTCAAACCCACTACAGTCCGCGGCATCTATCATCCTCGACACGTCAGGAAGAAATAAACTACGCGTAAACCATACAACGATCGTTAACTTTATGGTGGGATCCGTGAAGTTTACACATGATATTTCTGTCTTGCCCACCTTGGGAATTCCAGGAAATGAGGCTATAATAGGAATTGATTTTATAAGTAGTAGTCAAATATGCATTTTTGGGGAAAAAGATACAATAACAGTAAAAGCAGGAGGGTGTATTTTGCCCATAGAAATTCATGGGAGTAAGTGCTTGTGCAGGCACGGATAGACATTTAATGAAGGTAACAGCTGTAATTAAGAGAGGAGAAGTGTTGTCTCCCCAGACACTTACGAGCATATCAGTGACCACATGTCAGCCCCTTTCGGAAGGAACCAAGGTCGTTGTTAAACCACATGACAATTGGGCGCACATAGTCTTAGAGGGCTTATCAGAAATAAAAGAAAACCGAGCTAGGAAATGATTCGGTGTGTGAATTAGAGTTATGTGAAATTGCTAATAATAAGATCTTAGGAGCCACAAATCCAGCCCGCACAGACGAACGCACTCAGAACTTGATTATGCAAGCTCGAAAACTATGTCCGTCAGAATATCAGCCTGTAGTGTGTGACATTGTTAATAATTATTCTGATGTAATTGCAATTGGGGATGAGCCCCCAGCGAGGATTAATTGATTTCCCTTTAGCGTTGAAACTGGGTAGGTGGAGCCGATCAGGTCAAGGCCTTATAAGGTACCAATTCATTTCAAGGGAGATAGCAAGGGAAATTAGTAAATTAAGGGAACAAGGGATAATCGGGGAGAATGAATCCCCCTGGGCTTCTCTAATTGTAGCTGTTATGAAAAAGGATGGCTCGGTAAGAATGTGCCCTCGTTCGAAGAATTACTTTTCAAGGTACGGGATGGTAAGTAATTTATAACTATTTATTTGAAGTCCAGATACATCAAATACCCATTCAGGAAGACGGTAAATGTAAAACAGCATTTATAGCTAACGATCAACAATTTCAATTTAATTTTCTTCCTTTCGGTGTTAAAAATGCTCTAAGTCATTTCTCTAGAGTGATGATGGCGGTTTTGTCTCCCTTAATTGGCGATAATGTTCTTGTTTATTTAGACAATATCATAATTACAGGGAAAAGGGCCGAAGAACATAAAAATAATATTTGTAAAGTTTTAGAAGCATTGCAACATAATGGTACGAAAATAAATTGGTCAAAGTGTAATGGCTTAGTGGAATTGCATAATAGGGAAGTAGTGCGAATTGTATGTTACTTAAGGGCTGATGACCCCCTTCATTGGCATGCCATGCTTCCTATAGCTAAGCTAGCTTTGAACATTGCATATAATGCTTCGCTCAGGGACACGCCTTTCTTTTTAGTGTATGGACAAGATCCTGTGTTACCATATACGGTCCTGATTAATTCGCAACAGTTGCCGAATTATTCAACTGAGCAATACGGTATCTATTTACCAAATCTCTTGAGGAGAGTAATGAACACCACTGGAAGGTTTTTGAAAAGAGCTGATGAAAAACACAGCTCAAAGAATGATAGCCAGCTCAAAACCACACTGGTAAAAGTATTTGTGGGTGATCGTGTGTATTTGAAACGATTATAACCTAGGAAACACAAACTAGAGCCAGCATATTTGGGTGCATACCAAGTAAAGATAGTTAAATCTAACACAGTAGTGATACAAAGCATTATCAATACCTCAGTGTCTGAATATCATCAGGCACACATACATGTGTGACTGAAGAGGTAGTTTTCCAAAATGTCAATCAGAGTGTACCTCGTACCCGGAAGTTTTCCGTCCAGAACTTCGCCAAACGCCTACGGTTCCTGCCAAGCACGGTATTCATCACCATATCAAGACGACCAGACCCCCCCCCCCCGTCTTCGCAAAATTCAGACATCTGGCACCGGAACAATTGGCAGCCGCCAAACAGACGTTCGCCGAAATGGAGGAAATGGGCCTTTGCCAAAAGGACTCCAGCCCATGGTCGTCACCCTTACACATCGTTCTGAAGAAAGATGGCTCCCTCCGTCCGTGCAGGGATTACAGGCGCCTTACATGCAAACAGAACCGGATCACTACCCCCTCCCATACATTGCCGACGTGACCTCCTACCTGCACAAAGCGAAGGTTTTCTCACACTCGACCTCCTGAAGGGGTATTATCAGATGCCTATAAACCCAGAAGACATCCCCAAGACCACCATCACCACTCCGTTTGGTACATACACCTTCAATTACTCCTGTTTTTTAGCCTTCGTAATGCTGGGGGCACGTTTCAACGTCTCATGGACGGCATCTTAGGGGACCTCCCTTTCGGTGTATGTTATGTGGACGACATACTTGTATTCTCCTCCTCAAAAGAGTACCACCTCCGTCACCTGCGCATCGTGCTCGACCGCCTGCAACAAAACGGCCTTGTAGTCCGGTACGACAAGTGTAGCTTTGGCGCCAATGAAGTGTCGTTCTTAGGGGCATCACCCCTGAAGGGGTCCATCCCCTCCCTGAGAAGGTAGCAGCTGTTCAGGACTTCCCCGCGCTCTCGACTGTCAAAGCTCTGCAGGAATTCTTGGGCATGATCAACTATTATCCCCGTTTTCTGCCAGCCATTGCCGCCACTCTTGCTCCCCTCTACGTCTCCCTCAAGGACAAGACAAAGGACCTGAAGTGGGGTCCCCTTCAAGAAGCAGCCTTCTGCAATGCAAAGAAGGCCCTATCAACTGCTGCGGCTCTCAATTTTCCTATCCCACATGCCCCTCTCCTTCTCTCCACTGATGCCAGCGACGTCGCTATTGGTGTAGTAGTCGAACAGGTGGTCAACGGCTCGCCCCACCCATTGGCCTTCTTCAGCAGAAAACTGTCCAAGGCAGAATCGGATTATTCTACCTTCGATCCAGAATTGCTGGTGGTGCAATTAGCTGTCCGTTACTTTCGCCATTTCTTAGAAGGTACGCCCTTCGCACAGACCACATGCCTCTGGTGCACGCCTTCACTTGACAGTCTGACGCCTGGTCCGCCCGGCAACGCTGACATCTCTCCGCCGTGGCTGAATACAATTGCACCCTTCAATACGTCCCAGGGAAAATGAATCCCGTTGCTGATGCCCTGTCAAGAAACACGTTAGCTGCCGTTCAACTAGGATTGGATTACAACGCCCTGGCTGAAGCCCAACGACAGGATCCAGAGTATCAAGCATGCAGGACATCCTGCACGTCCCTCCGTTGGGAAGACTTCCCCCTCGAAGACTCCAACACCACCCTCCTCTGTGACGTCAGTACTGGTAGACCGCAACCTTGGATTCCTGCTCCCATGCGCCGACTGGTGTTTGATTTCATTTACCCGCCTTTCACATCCCTCGTGCCGTTCTACTGCACAGCTGATGAAGGCGAAATTCATTTGGCACGGCATTTCTAAGGATGCTAAGGATTGGGTCCGCACCTGTACTTCTTGCCAAACTTCCAAAGTAAATCGACACACGGATTCAGGAGTGGGTACCTTTCTTCAACCTCAGCGTCGTTTTGCACACATTCATGTCGACGTTGTAGGCCCCCTTCCCACATCACAAGGACATCGTTACCAGTTTACTGTCATCGACCGCTCCACTCGTTGGCCTGAAGCCATTCCCATGGAAACTGCAATGTCCGCCTCATGTACAGCTGCCTTACTCTCAGGATATACAGCTGCCTTACTCTCAGGATGGATTGCAAGATTTGGTATCCCTGAGCATATTACTTCTGACAAGGGTACTACTTTCACCTCTCAATTGTGGACATCATTAGCGAATTTCCTGGGCATCACCCTACATCAGACAACGGCCTACAACCCCGCTGCCAATGGAATGGTTGAACGTTTTCATCGCACCCTCAAAGCAGTTTTGATGTCCCGCTGCAAGGATTCCAACTGGTTTAATCAGCTTCCCTGGGTCCTCCTGGGACTAAGGACCACTCCTAAAGATGCCCTTGAAGTCTTCGCAGCTGAAATGGTGTATGGCGACCCGTTGGCCGATTTTTTTCCTTCTACAACCTCCTCTGACGATCTCCAGCTCATACGTCACGTTGTGGGAAAATTTATTCCATACTGCCAGACTTACAATCCCCCAGCGAAGCATCACATACCAACAGACTTGCACTCTGCAACGCACGTCTTCCTGCGCAACGACACTAGCAAGCCACCGCTATTACACGGGCCCTTTCCTTGTGATCCAACGCAGTCTGAAAGCATTCCTACTAAACATTCAGGGCAAAGAAGACTGTTTCTCCATTGATCGTCTAAAACCTGCTTATCTCCCGACAGATGACCCACCTACAGTTCGCCTCTCTAGATCAGGGCCCCCTATTTAACATGTACAGTAGGTAATTTTTAGGGGGGGAGCCATGTACCAACCATGTGTCACACGATCGTACATAGTTCATTTTGTGTATATATTATGCTTTTATCTTCGCTGTTCTCTCGCACTAAAAAGCACCAGAATAAACATGTCTGTTTTTCTCATCTGTAACGGTGTCTGATTTTGAACATGAAATTTCTTGTTGCTCTGAGCTTTTGTATATAAAGGAGAGTGTTCTATAATAAACTCACTCAGATGCTTTCATACTGTCTTTGAGTAACAACCTTCACCTCACGAGGAGAGCCGTCTGTGGAAGGTTGCAGGCGAGCGATACTGGTCATTTCCCTGAGTGCAAACGAAGCCCTTTGGTCCCCTAACGGTTGTTGCGAGAGCTGAAAAAGCTTTGCTGTACAGGCGGCTGGCGACAGCGAGGACTGCTGCAGAAGGCATGTTTTGAGGGCGTCAGAAGCTATTGGGGTGTCTCCTTGTTCACAAAGCCAGTCGGATATTTCTGGGAAGGTGTCCTCAGGTATCACCGCGAGAACATAATCTGCTTTGGTGGTTGAGCGAGTCACGCCCTTGATGCGAAACTGAACTTCTGCGCACTGAAACCAAACAAACGCCTCTCCGCTGGCGAACGATGAAAGTTTCAATGGGGCAGCCGCAGCGCCAACTTCCGTAGAGTCCGCCATAGTACCAACAATGGAGGGGCGAGGGGGGGGGGGTGGGAAGGCGGGAGCAGCGAGTCGACTTCTGGGGTCTCCTATGTGACGGGCCGAGAGAAGGTTGTGACTCAAAGACAGTATGAAAGCAACTGAGTGAGTTTATTACAGAACACTCTCCTTTATATACAACAGCTCAAAGCAACAAAATATTTCATGTTCAAAAACAGACACCGTTACAGATGAGAAAAACAGACATGTTTATTCTGGTTCTTTTCAGTGCGAGGGAAGAGCGAAGATACAAGCATAATATATACACAAAATGAAAAATGTACGATCGTGTGACACACGGTTGGTACACTCCTTACCCCTGAATACGTGACATTCCTCGAGTTGATGAGTTGATTTTTTTCTTTTTTTGCTGTTGCTGTTGTTTGAACAGACCTCATTTCTTCTTTTTGCCTGTTTTAAACAAACTTGATGATTACAATGTGTTCTTATGTTGGTGCTTAATGTATACGTAAAGTGTTGTGGTAATTCTGCTGAGTGTAGCAATATGTATGACATACTGCTGAGTAAACCTAAACACATTCCGAGGTTAAATGGGTCAGGCGAGATCTGTCAGGCGGATGCTGTATTATTCTTGTATTTATATGATTCCTGGTTGCAGGGGCCAGGGCAGTTTCCGAAGGTTAAGTGGCTGCGGGATTAAAGTTCAGCCTTGAGGAAAGGCAGTATTAGAGAATGTGTAGATGTTGATACCTTATACTTAAAGGTATAAGAGAAGGGCGGGAAGATGAATGATTTTCTCGGGAAAACGGCTAGTGGCCACCGATTGATAGTTGCAAGTGCAAGTGTAGTAGTGATTTTTTTTTTCTAAATGGCGAAACAGTGGTGGTGAGCTGTGTTGCGAAATTGTGCCGTAAACCCAGACAAGTAATATCGAGGGATGAAGGAATATCTATTCCTACCCCTGTCCTGCCCAAAAGGGCCATATTGCCACAACCAGAGGGAAGTTATTGATGAGGTTATGTAATACTGATAGTGATATGATTTTTTTTTCACTTTGGGTATTCTGTATTTTAGTTGCAGATGTCATAAGAAGAAATGAGTGAAATTATTTCATATTATATTGTGTACATTTCTACATGAAATATTTTATTTTTTATTTTTTTGTGGAAGATGTGTTATTTTGGGGGTGATTTTAATGCATATATTTTGTGTTGCAATTCTGTTTAGTACATGGCATGCCTATTCCGGCTCAGAGTGTCCTCCATATAACATAGACTAGTGAGGAGCTTCGGGGGGGGGGGGGGGGGGGGGGAAAGTAATGTTCTAATCCTTGTATACAAAATATGTGTTTTGTGTGGCAAGTTGAACGAGCTGTTTGGGAGTACTATGGGTGTCGTGGATTAGAGGGCGCGATCACTGAACTCTGTTATACGTGAAGTGTCCCTAGAATCATAATGTGTGAGTATATTCCCATCACAGTGGAGAATTCCACAAAACCTAACAATTCAGCATGTTGAGAGAGCAGTCAGTAGACAAGGTACTCACCTGAGAGTATCGGCTGTACAAAGTGTATTCACGAACCTTATTGTACTAAAGTGAAAAAAACCATGTTCCGATGTCTCATTTTCTGTTGACATACGACACACGTAAACAGATTAGTCTGGCCTAGTCTTTACACATTCTCCTCTTTTCTCACATATCTAAAAATAATATCATAGCCAAAAAAATCTTTTTCATACTTGGGTTATTTACAGAACTGTAATTGTTCAGTGGCTGCTTCCTTCTTGGTAAGAGTAGAAGGGACTTCATCCATGGTAAGCAGCTCTTCTAAGAGGACACTCCAAAGTCAAACTATTGTTCTTTAAGCTAGCATGATACCAAAGCCTCTGTACCATGTTAGAACTCTTACGATTATAGCCTCTTACTTTCCGGAATAGGATTGTAGCTTAACTAATAATAATAATAATAATAATAATAATAATAATAATAATAATAATAATAATAATAATAATAATAATAATAATAATAATAACGATTATAAGAATAATAATAATAATAATAATAATAATAATAATAATAATAATAATAATAATAATAATAATGATTCTTTTTTTTTTTTTGTTTACTTTTTACTACTTCGCACTAATTCAAGTATTTTATCTTCCCTACAGCTTTATTGCTTTAGGTAGTTAGGCTTATTAAAAAAAAGGAATTTTCATATAGTTCATCTTGAATATGATTTCAAATCCTTGGACAGCAGGATGCACAGAATACCTCGGTTTCAAATGTATTCTTGGTAACATAAGGACAGACTCATGAGGGCCATAGTGTAGGATCTTTCTTTGTATGACCTATTTCGCCATCTACTCTATATTTGTTTTAATCTTTCCTTCATCTCTTCCTTTGTTAGACATCTTGTAACATCACCATCTCTCTTGACCTTATAAAACTTTGCTATCAAATGATGGTTTCGGATTTAGTTTACTTATATCTTATTCTGTTATTTTTCTACTCTAAATATAACTTCTAACTTATGTAAGTATAAAGTTATAAACATTCCAATCACAACAATAATGTATTACATAACTCCAAAATTTGATGCTATGTGTCCGTTTACTTCAGCATGGTATAATTGTTCTTTGCTTCTCTTACTCTTTTTATTAGTTTCTTAACAATACTTTCTTGGATTACATTTTATGATTCTTTGAATTTATGTTTCTAAATGAGAATGCCAGTGTGTTTTGTAAATGCCAATGTATATCACACTGAAAAGCTGAACTCTTCCCTACCAGACTGATCCCGTTTCATGGAAAGATCTCATCATTCCTAATATTAAGGATCTGAGAGCAATTACCTTACTTCAGTTACAGACAACCACGATCAAACAGGCAGTATTCATCTTCCGATCTTTACCTCTAATTCTATCACATGTCAGCAACTGGATCCGTTATGCAGAGCTGGAGCCGTTCTTTGATCTAAGTCAAAGGTCCGTGTTCAGAGCCTTCCTTCAAACACTCAAGGGATCACTTGGATGGTTACGCCCTGTCTCCGCATAACCCTGGTCCATCGGCTAATCCACGGTAGAAATACTATACCTAGATCATGGGCTAATCTACATATGAGATTACGCTGGGACTCATTTGATTCGGGTGGTTCCCGTAAGGTCTCATACAAAATGGTTTCCCTTTCTGCTTTGTCGAGATTTCGAAGGAACTCCCTTGGCCCCTACTTCCCAGGGAAAGTAGGCCATTCTCTATGATGTATATCATACATCGAATTCTTTTAGAGTTGGAACCTCTCTAGCCCAGATTGCGGAGTTCCACTTCTTTCTGGCTGGGAGAATTTCTCTCAGTAGTGACTGTCAAGGATACTGCTCAAATTAAAGCATGGTTTTTGTACGCAGGAAAGATAAGCTGAAAAAATAATTTTATGAAGCACGTAGCCTAATGTCAGGAATAAGAAATTATACAAATCATAAAAGCTACATTAATTTTTTTTATAATAGACTTATTACATTATAATGTGAAAGTAATCAATGTAACAAACTATACAATCATAACATGGTTATAAAGTTAGCATGAAAGTTATGCAATAATAATCTAAACATAAACCTAATTTAAAGTTATCGGAATCTGAGGGCATCATCTTCCAGGCTCGATATCAGGTTTTCTTCCTCGCCTGCATATAACTAAAGATACTAGGACAGAAAACAGTTAAAAATTCATGACACTAGTGATATAAATGATAGACTAAACATCAGGTATAGAGTTTATTTCATAGAAGAATATACCAATATTAAATTATAATAATAATATATGAAATTTAAAATATTCTATTTGTAAACTATGAAGTAAGTAAAATTGGTTGTAGTGGGATGTTAACAAAAACAACCCCCACACCGTTGATCACTCTGACAGACAAATTATCCCACAACAGAAACTTTCCCTTTACTTTTACGTCAACTGGACTATTGCACGAAGGGAACAATAAAACAAAACATATCCTTAAACTATATTGCTTACTTATTATAACAATCACGTAATACTGAAATACAACATTCAATTATCGGTTATAATCAAAATACTCACCCTTAATACTAATCAACTTAATCTAAATTGGACAAAATTAACAATTGCATAAACCTCCTTCAACCTTTCAAACGCTTCTATCATCTGATCATCCCATTCTAACTTCATACTATTCCTTTTACCCGTCCATTCATTCAAAGGCTTCCCTATACCTGCACAATCTCTAACAAACTTGCAACCAAACTCAACCAAACCAAGCACAGTCCGGGGACATGGAAATTTTTGCACCTTATTCACAAACTTGTCACTCTTCCTTATACCAGATTCACCCACTACATGCCCAAGAAATTCCACCTCCCTGGCCAACCACGTACACTTCTCAAGCTTAATTTTCACACCAACTTCAATTAACCGCCTCAACACTGCTTCAAGCAACTGCATATATTCCTCAACAGTCTCGCTCGCAATCAAAATATCATCTATAGAAACAGTCACCTTCTGTCGATCGAACCCAGCCAAAACAACATTCATCGCCCTTTGGAAGGCAGCAGGCGCATTAGCAAGACCAAAACCCAACCTTTTAAATTGAAAATGACAGTTGCTACTCGAAAATGCGGTAATGGGCCTGCTCCCCTCTGCCAGAGGCATTTGGTAATAGCCCTGCACCAAATCTAATTTAGTAAAATCTTTCATTCCATGCATCTTATAAACACATTCAGACACCACATTCATTGGAAAACGTTCTTTAACAGTCACTTCATTCACCTTCCTATAATCAATACACATGAATAAACTTCCATCAGGCTTTCATACATGGACAATAGGGCTATTCCAGGCACTCTCACTCCTTTCTATTACACCCATACGCTCTAATTCCTGACACTGCTCCTCTATCTCCTTGGCAATAGGCGGAGAAAAATGTCTGGGACACTGATATATGAGGGTATCATCACTGAGAACTATTTTAAATTCTGGTAGGTCTGACCTCCCACAATCATCGTCACAAAGACTCAAAACTCTCTGCTGATCCCATAACATCTTTAGCAATCGTTCCATTTCGACCTCACTTATACTCTCCTCTAACTTAATTCTTTCTTTCAACTTATCGTAATCCCAATCGTCATCGTTCTTTACCTTACCAGCCATTATCTTTCTCGCCTCAACATATCTTTCATCCTCTACATTGATCAGTGTATTGTGACGGCGCCGAGTAAGGCTGTGAACTCAAAGGCAGATTAGAAATGACTGAGTTATATTATTGTAGAACATTCTCCTTATATACAAAACCTCAAGGCAAAAGGACATAACAAGTTCACAAGACAGACAATATTACAGAGGAAAAACCAGACATGAATCTTCATGTTCGTTTTAGTGCGAGGGAAGAGCGAAGATACAAGCATAATATATACAAAAGGACTTATGTACAATTGTGTGAAACACGGTTGGTATATGGCTCCCCCCCTAAAAATTACATACTGTACATGTTAAATAGGGCGCCCTGATCTAGAGAGGCGAACTGTAGGCGGGTCATCTGGCAGAATATAAGCAGGTTTTAGACGATCAATGGAGACCCAGTCTTCTTTGCCCCAAATGTTTAGGAGGAATGCTTTCGGACTGCGTCGGATCACAAGGAAAGGGCCCGTGTAAGGGGGCGTTAGTGGTGGCTTGCTGGTGTCGTTGCGCAGGAAGACGTGCGTTGCAGAGTGCAAGTCCGTTGGTATGTGATTCTTCGCTGGGGGCTTGTAAGTCTGACAGCAGGGAGTAAATTTTCCCACGACGTGACGTATGCGCTGGAGATCGTCGGAGGAGGTTGTAGAAGGAAAAAATTCGGCAGGGACGATCAACGGATCGCCATACACCATTTCAGCTGCCGAGACGTCGAGGGCATCTTTAAGAGTGGTCCTTAGTCCAAGGAGGACCCAGGGAAGCTGAGTAAACCAGTTGCAATCCTTTCAGCGGGACATCAAAGCTGCTTTGAGGGTGCGATGAAAACGTTCAACCATTCCATTGGCAGCGGGGTTGTAGGCCGTTGTCTGATGTAGGGTGATGCCCAGGAGATTCGCTAATGACGTCCACAATTGAGAGGTGAAGGTGGTTCCACTGTCAGAAGTAATATGCTCAGGAATACCGAATCTTGAAATCCATCCAGAGAGTAAGGCAGATGTACATGAGGCGGACGTTGCAGTTTCCATGGGAATGGCTTCAGGCCAACGAGTGGAGCGGTCGATGACGGTAAACAGGTAATGATGTCCTTGTGATGTGGGTAGGGGGCCTACAACGTCGACGTGAATGTGTGCGAAACGACGCTGAGGTTGAGGAAAGGTACCCACTCCTGAATCCGTGTGTCGATGTACTTTGGAAGTTTGGCAAGAAGTACAGGCGCGGTCCCAATCCTTAGCATCCTTAGAAATGCCGTGCCAAATGAACTTTGCCTTCAGCAGCTGTGCAGTAGAACGGCACGAGGGATGTGAAAGGCCGTGGATGAAATCAAACACCTGTCGGCGCATGGGAGCAGGAATCCAAGGTCGCGGTCTACCAGTACTGACGTCACAGAGGAGGGTGGTGTTGGAGTCTTCGAGGGGAAAATCTTCCCAATGGAGGGACGTGCAGGATGTACTACAAGCTTGATACTCTGGATCCTGTCGTTGGGCTTCAGCCAGGGCGTTGTAATCCAATCCCAGTTGAACGGCAACCAACGTGTTTCTTGACAGGGCATCGGCAACGGGATTCATTTTCCCAGGGACGTATTGGAGGGTGCAATTGTATTCAGCCACGGCGGAGAGATGTCGGCGTTGACAGGCGGACCAGGCGTCAGACTGTCGTGTGAAGGCGTGCACCAGAGGCATGTGGTCTGTGCGAATGACGAAGGGCGTACCTTCTAAGAAATGGCGAAAGTGACGGACAGCCAAGTGCACCGCCAGCAATTCTCGATCGAAGGTAAAATAACCCGATTCTGCCTTGGACAGTTTTCTGCTGAAGAAGGCCAATGGGCGGGGCGAGCCTTTGACCACCTGCTCGAGTACTGCACCAATAGCAACGTCGCTGGCATCGGTGAAGAGAAGGAGAGGGGCGTGTGGGATAGGAAAAGTGAGAGCCGCAGCAGTTGATAGGGCCTTCTTTGCATTGCAGAAGGCTGCTTCTTGAAGGGGACCCCACTTCAGGTCCTTTGGCTTGCCCTTGAGGGAGGCGTAGAGGGGAGCAAGAGTGGCGGCAATGTCTGGCAGAAAACGGTGATAATAGTTGATCATGCCCAAGAATTCCTGCAGAGCTTTGACGGTCGAGGGTGCGGGGAAATTCTGAACGGCTGCTACCTTCTCAGGGAGGGGATGGACTCATTAAGGAGTGATACGGTGCCCTAAGAACAACACTTCGTTGGCGCCAAAGGTACACTTGTCGTACCAGACTACAAGGCCGTTTTGTTGCAGGCGGTCGAGCACGATGCGCAGGTGACGGAGGTGTTCCTCTTTTGAGGAGGAGAACACAAGTATGTCGTCCACAACATACACAGAAAGGGAGGTCCCCTAAGATGCCATCCATGAGACGTTGAAACGTTGCCCCAGCATTACGAAGGCCAAAACAGGAGTAATTGAAGGTGTATGTGCCAAACGGAGTGGTGATGGCGGTCTTGGGGATGTCTTCTGGGTTCATAGGCACCTGATAATACCCCTTCAGGAGGTCGAGCGTAGAGAAAACCTTCGCTTTGTGCAGGTAGGAGGTTGCATCGGCAATGTTTGGGAGGGGGTAGTGATCCGGTTCTGTTTGCATGTTCAGGCGCCTGTAATCCCCGCACGGACGGAGGGAGCCGTCTTTCTTCAGAACGATGTGTAAGGGTGACGACCATAGGCTGGAGACCTTTTGGCAAAGGCCCATTTTCTCCATTTCGGCGAACGTCTGTTTGGCGGCTGCCAATCGTTCCGGTGCCAGACGTCTGAATTTTGCGAAGACTGGGGGTCCCGTCGTCTTGATATGGTGATAAATACCGTGCTTGGCAGGAACCGTGGGCGTTTGGCGAAGTTCTGGACGGAAAACTTCCGGGTACGACGAGAGGAAGTGGGCGTAGGCATCCGTGGGTGCGCTGATGTGGAGAGCGAGGTTAGAGGGGGCGGGTTGAAGAGGTGTCGACAAGTACGAGTCTGCGTTGACCAATCGTCGGTGGGCGACATCGACCAGAAGGTGGAAATGAGAGAGGAAATCCGCACCGAGGATTGGCATTGTGACGTCAGCAACGAGAAACTTCCAATTGAATTTACCGTTTCCGAACGATAATGTGAGGTTCTCGTAACCGTAGGTGGGTATCGCAGATCCGTTGGCAGCTACCAAGCGGACGTCGGCAGATGTAGACAGACTACGTTGTGCCTTGAAGAGTTTCCTTGGCAAAAGGGAACGACAAGCACCAGTGTCTACCAAAAATCGCACGCCTGTTCCTGCATCCTGTAAAAAGAAAAGATTAGAAACATGGGAGGCCACCGCCACAAGCGATGGCCTACTTACACGTTTTTTGGCCACTGACAATCTTTGGCACATTTCTTCGCGGTTGCCCCGAATCTGAAGTGGTAGTAGCAAAACTGCGGCGGATGGGAGGTAGTAAGTGGCTGTAGAAGTCGTTCGTTGGGGCGCGAGCGATTGGTGGGTGGTGGGCGGCTTTGTCGCCGCTTTGGCACATCACGGGGTAGGCGTGTATGTCCTACGGCATTCATGTCAGCTTTTGTTGACGTTGAATAGGCATCCTCATCGTCAGGTGTGGAGGCGTTGATGGAGGTCTTGAAGTGGCTGTCCATAATGGCGTCGGCTTTGGTCATCAAGTCCTTTATGGGTAAACTATCGACATCAGGTATGGCAGCGCGTACAGGTTCAGGTAAACAGCGTATCCAAAGGGCACGGAGTAGGTTCACCTCACGAGGAGAGCCGTCTGCGGCAGGTTGAAGGCGAGCGATACTGGTCATTTCCCTGAGGGCATGCGAAGCCCTTTGGTCCCCCAACGGTTGTTGCGAGAGCTGAAAAAGCTTTGCTATACGGGCGGCTGGCGACGGCGAGTACTGCTGCAGAATGTATGTTTTGAGGGCGTTATACGCTAATGGGGTGTCTCCTTGTTCACAAAGCCAGTCGGATATTTCTGGGAAGGTGTCCTCGGGTATCGCCGCGAGAACATAATCCGCTTTGGTGGTTAAGCGAGTCACACCCCTGATACGAAAGTGGACTTCAGCACGTTGAAACCAAGCAAACGCTTCTCTGCTGGCGAACGGTGAAAGTTTCAATGGGGCAACCGCGGCGCCAACTGCTGTAGAGTCCGTCTCCGTCATAGTACCAACGATGGAGGGGCGAGGGAGGTGGGGGTGGAAGGCAGTGGGAGCGTGTCGACTTCCGGGGTCACCAGTGTGACGGCGCCGAGTAAGGCTGTGAACTCAAAGGCAGATTGGAAACGACTGAGTTATATTATTGTAGAACATTCTCCTTATATACAAAACCTCAAGGCAACAGGACATAACAAGTTCACAAGACAGACAATATTACAGAGGAAAAACCAGACATGAATCTTCATGTTCGTTTTAGTGCGAGGGAAGAGCGAAGATACAAGCATAATATATACAAAAGGAATTATGTACAATTGTGTGAAACACGGTTGGTACAGTATACATACATCCCATGCAATCGCCCTCCCGTATATTACAGACTCTCTTCCTCCTAACACTCGACAACAAACTTACATACACCTGAGGTTCTGCATATTCATAACACCATCATATATATACGCACTCATTTTCACCAAATTACCTGCTTCCATACCTTCCACTACAAATTCATACTTGTCACTATTGGAAATTCCCAGACTACTCGGCCAGGCAACTTTTACACTAATAACCTCACCTTTCTTACCTGATAACTTTACACTTGCCTTTGCTACCAACGGCACTGCTTTCCACACCTTTGTACTCACTCTGCCGTCTTCCTTTAGACAAAATTCCCCACAAATATTGCCCTTACCCTTTATTTCTATCATATTCACACTTGGATGTACAATCATACCACATTTTTTCAGAAATTTATACCCAAGCAATAAGTCATATTTCTCATTCGCTCCCTCGACCACGTAAAAATCATTATCCTTCATCATCAGCCCCCAAATCATAAAATTTTCACGCAACTTGCCTTGCACAGGCATACCCAAATTACAAATACCTTTTACTTCATCCTTACATCCCTTAAATTCACAAACCTCTTTTATCTTATCATATGCATTCCTAAACATTAAATTGACACCACAACCAGTATCAATCAAACCAACCAACTCTACACCATTAAAAATCATTTTCGCACTCATGCAATCATGTGCTCTTTCCCCCACCACATCTTCATGCAATAAACCCTCACAAACATGCATAACATTTACTCCCCACACACACGAGGACTCACCCAACTGAACCCTCTGATTGATTAGTTTCCCGAACATCCTGGCTGACTTAATCTCTTCATCCTAAAAACCCTTCTACATGCTCATCCACCCCACATTTAGTACACTTAGCACGCTGCTCCTGGCACATCCTCGCATAATGACCATCCTTACCACAATTACCGCAAATCACATTTGTACAGTTACTCCTACATCCACTTACTGCATGCCCAGTCGTAACACACCGATAACATTTAACCACTTTCTCTTTCTTACAGTCGCTAATACGCTGCCCTGTCTCTCCACACCCAAAACATGCTCCTAATGCCTATCTACACTCATTCTATTTATGTCCTACCTTCACACACCTATAACACTCCTCTTCATGGATGCCACTACCTAACTTACCTTGCTGCGCAATAGCACATCTATCTCTCCAAACCTGATTTCCCTGTCTAAACCCTTCAATTCTCGGCATGGGTATTCCTACATTACTCGCCCTAACACTTCTATCTACTACACTAACAGCTACCCTTATTGGCCCTCTAATAACACCATCTCTAAAACTACCAAATTCTGGCACACTTTCCTCCATTCCAGTTCTTACACTCACAGATTTACTTTCTTTCTTACACCTATCCAACTCGTAATCCTCAACTATCTCTAAAATATCATCCCAAGTCAATCTCTCTCTAGTCCACCTCATTTACTCCTTCCGTTTCAAATTAATAAACTCATACACACTCTCTGGTACTGCACCCCAAAACTTCTTCATTAGTTCCTTATTTTCATTTATTCCTTCGTCCCCATACTTCTTTCCAGCTAAAGTTTCTAACCGACATACACACATCGAGATTGATTCACCCCCATTCATTCGTGCTTCATCAAACTCATTTTTACGCTTATACCTAACACTACCCTTCATACGTTTTACCTGTTCAATTATTCTCTTCTTTACACTTTAATACTCATCATCTCCTACACTCATTATCACCCCATACATCGTCAATAAATATCCTGACAAAAATTCTCCCAACTCCCTAGCCCAAACTTCCTTACTATTCCCATACTTAGCCTGACAAAACGTTTCATATTCCTTAAAGAAGTCACATACATCCCTACTGCTATGTTCATTAAACCTTTCACACCTAGGTACCTCTCTCATAAACAGTCTTACAAACTTCCTCTACTTCATTCTCACTATCTTCACTGTCTACTCCCTTATTGTTGCCTTCTTCCTCATTTGAATATAATGAATCTAATTCTACACTCAAATTCCTATCTTTAACAATTCCCTTTTTACCCTTCTTCCTACTTACCACCTTCACCCATTCATGATCATCCTCACTCGCACCCTTGCCTTTCTTTTTTTCCTTCTTCACATAATCTTTACCTTTCTTCTCATTCCTGCTATCCCCCTTTGGTCCAATCTTACTATGTCTACTTCATTATCACTATCACTACCTTCCCCATTATCACTTACCCAATCCTTCTCTTCCACCATCAACCCGTTACCCGAAGCAGAAGCCACTCCTCCGACTGCACCTTCATCTATGACAGTTTTCATCATCCCCATTACTTGCCTCATCATAGCTTCTATTCGTTTCTCATTTTCTGGCATCCTCATCTCAACACCCTCTTCCACTTTCTCTACAGTTCCCTTAGTTTCCTTTGCATCTCCTCATTCTCATAATCTAACCTCGCATTCTCCAACAATAACCTCTCCTCTAGCTCATTAGACAACCGCAATTCCTCCTTTAAAACCTTTAACTGCTCTTCCATTACCTCCATTTCGATACTATTAATTTCTTGGGTCTAATTCCTAAACCTACTTTACCCTTGTCCAACAGCCCATTTTCAATCACACCTTGACAGTCCCTGTTCGGGCGCCAACTTATATGTAGCGGGATGTTAACAAAAACAACCCCCACACCCTTGATCACTCTGACAGACAAATTATCCCACAACACAAACTTTCCCCTTATTTTAACGTCAACTGGGCTATTGCACGAAGGGAACAGTAAAACAAAACATATCCTTAAAACTATATAGCTTACTCATTATAACAATCGCGTAATACTGAAATCCAACATTCAATTATCGGTTATTATCAAAATACCCACAGTTGATACTAATCAACTTAAACTAAATCAGACTAAATTAACTATTGCATCAACCCCAATATTGTTTGCGTGTATATATATATATATATATATATACATATATATATATATATATATATATAATGGCACGTGGACGTACACAGCAACTGTCTCCAATACTCAGAGAAACACATATATATATATATATATATATATATATATTGGCACGTGGACGTACACAGCAACTGTCTCCAATACTCAGAAAAACATATATATATATATATATATATATATAAACAGCACATGTATGTAGGCTACACAGAAACTGCCCCCAATAGTCAGAGAAACAATACTAGAGTTAAGACTCGTTAAAACCAACACCATCACATCCAAACGATGTACCAAAAACTTAAACTTAAATATGTCGAGTGTGGACACCATCGTCCACACAAAGCCGAACTATGTCTTTCAAGATACACTACCGAAGCTCTGTGGTTAAAAGTAGCCTACACTAGGTGCCAATTTGCCACTACGGCCTTCTTCATTGTGGTCGTGGTTATCATCATCATCATTAACATCCTCATCATCATCAATCGAAACTTATATCAGGTCTGGTCATCAACAATAGATCCAAAAAATACTTTCCAAAGGAGGAATTACGGCCTACAATATAAAAAAGAAAAACGCTTTCGAACACTCCTAGGTAACTAAACTATCGCACTATAATCAAAGATAAATAATAAACTTCCTATCATTCATGAACGCGCCTAACATATATAAATCAAAACAGTACTTATGCTAATACAAAAAAATCACTTCCAAGCGGGCTGATCGATGAACAAAAAACATACAAAGAAGTCTGTGCTACAGTCAAATAGAAAATGCTTTCGCCCAAAACATTCATCACCGTCCTAACCTAGCTAAAAATGTAAACAAACAAACTCAATTATACCAACAGTCTTTCCCACTACAAACAATCATTACGCTAACGACCCCTCGTTCGGCGTCGCGCACCGCGCACATACACACACATACATACCCGCTCTCTCTCTCTCTCTCTCTCTCTCTCTCTCTCTCTCTTGTGATTTGGAAAAACTTAAGCAAATAAAATAAAAATTAATCCTCCACATGGTGCTAAAATAAACAATTTGTTGTGGAAGGAAAAAACCGCCAAGAAGACTATCGAGATGGTAAATGCAGAAAAAATGTTCTTAATATTCCCCATGATGAAAGATGCCTGGGAACCGGATGACTGTCCTATGGCAATGCATGCTTTAAATGCTTAAATGAAAAAAACAAGAATATATTCCTCTTGATTTTGGAAGCTGAATATTTCTTGTGGTTTCGGATACTAAGAGTGTCTGGTTCCCAGTCTAGGAAAGTCGGATTCCGACTCTGCCCTCCTCTGTTAATCTTCAACCATGTAAGTTTTTTTTTTTTCTTCTTTTTTTATAAACAGACGGAGGAGCTAGTTAAGTGATTTAACAACTTTTAACAGCCACGGGAAAAACACTTCAGAGTACCAAGCATTTAAATAAACAGTCAAATTTGAAAATTAGAAGTCCTACTTGCCGTCATAAGAAACTTTAAGTAAAAATTTAATAGAAAAGGGTTATAAGTAATTCTATACTCATGACGCGGATTTATTTTCAGAATAGGGGATAAACCTCTCGTTCTCGCAGTTGTCTATGCACGGGAATTGGTTTTAACAATCTTTCTGTTTTCATTACCTCGCCCTAGCCTTTGAGAAAGCCTCAGCCAAGGTGCTGACTCTCAAGATCGTCTCTTCTGCCTTATAATTAGTAAAAACATTAGGCGAGTGACATGGTTTCCCTATCATAGTCTCCCACTCTTAGATGTGTAGAAGCTTCTAGTCTAATGCCAGGGCCCATGGTCAAATTTGGAACCTGCCGGTGCACGAACCAAGGTTCGAGCCCTGCTCCATCCCATCTCTACGTGAAGCGTAGTGTGTCACAGAGAGAAGAGGTCTTTCGCCCTACGAGGGCTATGTAGGGCTATCTGAAGAACACCAGGCATCTCGAACTTGAGTGTTGGTAGCTCTTCTTTAACACAGGCAAAACCAAGAAATAGGTGTCTAAAACACGATCCCTTTCTGACTTCCGGTAGTCAATCCGTAATGCACAATGTAAGTCTCAACTGCTGAGAGAGTGATGTGTTGATATTGTTATGAACACTTCCTGTAAGGAAGCTTAGTTTGTCTTCCAACTTGGCTATTTAAGTTAATTTGTCATTTTGATGAAAACCCTATATCATTTCCCTTTTTTATCACAAGGAACGCATTTTTTTGTCTGAGTATCAAATCCTTTGTATAAGATCATTTGTTTTATCTTTTTGCTGTTCTTCGTGATATTTTATATATTTTATTTCCTTAAGATTAATCCACATTCTATTACATATGTTAAGACTTTAATCTTAAAAGAATTCATAAGAATTATTTGCAAAATAGTTGTGTTTGGAGCGCATGCTCAATACCTGTCCGTTTCTGTTGCATCACTTTTATAAACAAACTTAATTTGCTAATCTAATTAAAATTCATAAGTTTTGTATCATCTGTGTGAATGTTTATTTTATGTAAGCCAACTATGTCCGTCCCAAGTGAGCATGGTAGTGAAAAATCTTAGATAGGATCATTGATTTAATGTTAAATGTACCCATACGAACGTTTCTATCTCCGAATATTTTCACAGATACGTTGCAAACAACAGGGCGCCCTCTCGCCCAGAAGGACCCATAGAAGACGGATCTGTTATGATCTGTATCAAAAAGTTAAGTTGTCCTACCACCCACTTAATGAGATCTTATTGAAGTTATTGAAGCCCAGCATACCTGGTGAAGTATACATTATTCTCAACAAGCGTGGACTGCTTTTGGATCTTTTCGTTGCAAAATAAGCCGTCTTCTGTGTAATTTTCGTTGCCCTTGTGAATCGGGATCTGTTAACATGTGAATCATGATCCATATTCTACGACCTTGAACTTGGACACGGAGTGTTTGACAGTGCCTTATAAACTTTGTTTGCTTGTTTAATTTTGGTATCCGTACTGTAGCCAATATGTTTTGTTTATTACCATTTGCTATCAATGCTTATTTAAAGTAAATAATCAGTTTCGTTTTGTTATTAAGAAACAAAGTATAGATATTATTTAATTCTCAATCAAGTTTGTTTTCCTTTTTCTTTAAATTTCGTATGGTTACATTAATAAATAATTGTTAAGTTTTTGTGCGATTGATTGAATCCATTTATTATTTACCACATACCTTTATATCTATTATACAGTCCACTTTATTCTTTTATGTATGCGATCTAGCGTGAATTCATTCCCTATCGAATGCTAGGTTGTTGTCTTTTAAGTGTGAGAGCGGGAACACACATATGCAATCTTGAGGCAACAATTAGTAAGTGTTAAAATCGATACCATTCACCACAGATATCTCCCCAAACTTTGAGTGTGATGCCGTATTCCTTACACCCACTTTCGTCTTTTTTTTTTCTATCTCTCTCACTCGCTTGCTAACTGTATCAACTCCGCAACGTGCTCTTCGGTCAGTTTAGCATCATGCCTATTAAGCGATTCCAAGACATCCTATTCAGGTACTTCCTGAAAGCCTGCTACAGTCGCTCTCTGTGCCAGTTCCATGATCATAGTTTCATTGAAAGCGTTGTTAGGATTATAATCCTTGTATTTTGTGATGCAGTCAGGCCCTTGAAGTTTTCAGCAGACATGCATTGTCTGTTATTATTATTATTATTATTATTATTATTATTATTATTATTATTATTATTATTATTGTCACGAACGAAGTAGTGACCTTATATGAAATGTCAAAATTTCCGCGAATGAAACTCACCCAACCCATAATTCAGTTAACCCATAGCCCATTCATTCCTTATCATCATCGCCGGGTGGGGGGGGGGTCCGCAGATATTTTCGGCGGCGGGGTTAATAACTCCTATACCAATAAATATATTCAAAACAGATTCTAAGGGATCCTTTAGATATATATAAGCTTTGTTCCTGCCAATATTCATGATCATATCTGTTATAGGTATGCCCATAGCCAAGTCATTTACTTAATTATTATCGCCGGGTGGGAGGGGAAGCATCTGGTATCTTCGGCCACGGGGTCAATAACTCCAATACCAGTAAATATATTCAAATTAAATATTAAGGTTATATATATATATATATATATATATATATATATATATATATACATATATATACTGTAAGCTTTGTTTCTGCCAATTTTCATGCTCATACCTGTAATAGGCATGCCATGGCGGTAATTTTTATTCGTAAATAACGAATTTTAGCTAAAAAATCAGTTAATTCCTTCGTGAGTTTTACAGATATCCAAATAATTTTCTCATTGTTTAATGCATGTTATATAAACTACATGGATACCAATTTTTGTATTGATTCTTTCTTGCCATAGAAAAGTCACTGCAGACATTTTTTCGAAATGGTGGGAAGGCTATTCACCGGGTGGGGTGGGGGAGCAGCTGATATTTTCGGCGGGGGGGGTCAATAACTGCTATACTAGTAAATATGTTCAAATGAATTTTTAAGCGATTATATATATATACACACACACACACACACATATATATATATATATATACATATATATATATATATATATATATATATATATATATATATATATATATACATATATATACATATATAAGTTTTATTTCTGCTAATTTTTATGTTCAATACCTGCCATAGGCATACCCTGGCTATCACTTTTGTTTGTAAGTGACGGTATTTAGCTGAAAAATCAGTGAGGAACACCATACCACTCCTAGAGGTTTATAGATGTCCAAATGTTTTCTTACAGGGTTTGATGGGTGTTAGGTGAACTACATTCATATCAGTTTTTTGTATTGATACTTGCCATAGAAAAGTCACAGTAGCTATTTTTCGATATCCACGGGAGGCCGATTTTCGGCGGTGCCGTAAAATACTCATAGAATAATTCACAAATCTAAATGAAATTTTCAGGGATTTATGGGATGAATAATTGCTTTGTTCCTATCAATTTTCATGTTGATATATGCCATAGAAAAGCCAGAGCAAACGTTTATTTTGGCATGGGTTAAATGGTTATTTTTGGTGGTGGAGTAAATTGCTCCTAAAATAATTTACATATTCAAATGAAAATTTAAGGGATTGATGGGAACCATAGTTTCTCTGTTCTTGCCAAATTTTCATGTTAATTTATAAAATTGAAAGGACACAGCTATCATGTAGCCTTCTTGAATATGATGTTATATGTAGCAACATTGCAGTGAACTTAGTGATGGCGAGCGACATCAACGAAGGACAAAGCCGATCTCATCTGTCCCGAGTTGCAGGTAGTATTTATTCACATTGGCCACAAATGTCTTTTGATATTATATTCAGTATCACGGAATCACAGACTTGAATGTAAATTCCTTTTATGATAAGTAGCCTTCTTATGTCCTGCCAAGCAGAATTAAAAGGAAATAATTGACTGTAGAGATAGACATATTCCTGCTGGATGTAGGATTTGAACACATCCCCACCATTTAGATGATTGCCAAGAGTGTAGCGCTTGGTCATTTTATGATAATTTTTGGACAATCTCTCTTTATTTCCATCTATTCAAATAAGCTACATATATCTTTAAATATCAGATTACCTTTGCTCTGAGATTTTGACCCTCAAGTAAATTATTTTTATGTGTACTTCTCCCCAACTAAGGATTTGAACCTTAGTGCTGATTAGAAATAAAAATAAAAAGGGGAGTTAGACTACTTGCCAATAAAGAGAGATACTAGTTAATTCCGTCTCTGATGTATACATTACTGTCGAATTCAGGATTGATATTTAGAATTGATTTCAAACCATATCCACCTTTATAGTTTATTGGTGATTATATAACACTTAGCTTTTTTGTGTAATTTTTTCTCATACTCTCGCGATTTTCATTTATACAAATAAACCACAAATACATTTTGATATCGGAGTACCTCTGTCACAGGGTCCCAGTCCTATAGGAAAACTCAATTTATGGTAAAAGGACACCACTTATACATGGTTATATATATTTGCATAAGAGTGAGAGTGAAAATTCTATATCTTACAATACTTTTATAGTTAGTCTATTAACTCGGTTAATATTCATTGTTTTGGTCTTGCCAATAAGAGAATGTTGCATAGGTCTGGTGGTACTAGCATTGACGCTCATTATATTAGCCCACTTTCAATTCCAAATCAAGTTCTTAACAGATTTTCTCTGAGTTATTTTATTAAAGAGTACATAGGTCCAACCGCTGAATTATCATGGCTTGCTTCTCCCAAGCCTTACATGCCTATGTGCCATAGGTCTGTCAGGATACTTCAGTGACCGTTGTCAGATATCTTTCCTCATCAGTAGTCTTTAAATGTTTAGACCAGTGAAATTGTCTACTTCAGGTGTTTAAATCTTTCTTGAGTGGCAATACAAATATGCTTACGGATGAATGTTTATTGTGAAAGAATATCGTCAAAAAATAGCGATTTCAATCAACTAATTAGAAAAGATTTTTTTTCTTTTTAAACTATGCCCATTGTAATTTTTCCAGTAAAATATTGGCTGTCGTTTTTTTTATAATAAATTATACGTTTATTTCAATACCCTGTCACGTTATTTGTAATATATTTTGCTTCATGAATATAAAAAAAAAAACTGTAAAATATATGTACGTGGCATGTACCATGTGATATTTGAAACAAGCCTTCATTTTAATTAGATAATAGTTGCTATATTCTTTATATCATCGAAAAGGTTGTTTCCAATAATATTTCCAAATAATTTTTTGTTCTTCAAACAGTGACATATAGTATTCTGCCTACAGCCTTATCCTTTGCTGAAAATCTCTACCGCTTACATGGTTGCGTATTTCAGTGTAAAAAAAGATGACCTTTCTATACACTGTCAATCCTCATGTGTTACTGTGATGATAGGATAGTCCTACCTTAATAGGATGATAATCCCGTAGCTTTACTCCTAATGCTTTAATCCTTTCACGCGTGGCATCATTTTCTCAATACGTCAGTGCTACGGTGGACAGTTTACCTATTCTATCCATGTGTCAGACTGAATTCATGAGATGCCGAAAGTTATGGAAAATATTTCCTGAATATTCAAATAATTACTGATATGACACTACAATTGACTGTTCACACAGTATGGTAACAGCTTGAGCCGGTTTTATTAAGAAATAAATTAAAGATAAATAATCAAATAATAGATGAGTGTGTAAAAAAAGTCGACATATCAAAGTTTTAATAAATCTCAAAACCATTTAAGATTTGGTTAACGATTAGTGATAAAGATAAAAAAGAAACATGATAAGTAGTAACAAATGTAAGAGAACATATACTTGAGAACAATGATATTCAGACAGGAAATAAAATTTATCGTGAAATTTAGAAATTAGTAGGTTTTCCTGTACAAAAATGAAATCTCAGGTACACACTAGTATAATCAGTAGAGACACTGAGCATTAAAATTGAAAAACCTTTCCCCTTCATGGGGAATGAATAAAACTTCACGTCGAATCCCTACTTCATTCAACAAACTAAATTTTCAATGAATCACTTAGCCTTTGGAAAACAAGGAACTGAATAATCAAAATACCTCTATCATATTTAGATATCCTTGTTCCATGTAAATTTTTCGATAAAAAACATTCATTGAAAAAATAAATTCATATATATTCTCATTATACTATAAACAGAAAATTCTCAGTACAAAGCTGTAATTTCTTTCTATTATAATTGTGGAGATCAAAAATAAAGAGAGCAATGCCGATTCTTTATTATCAGAAGAATATTTCACCTACAATGTTGCATTTATATAATTGACCAATCTGTGCAAGGAAAAGAAATGGATATATCTAAAGGACTACTTATGCATAATGATCTTTTCATTATGACAAATGCAAATTGATTAGTAAAATAAGTAATCACAAAGATTAAATGGACATTATACATTTACCTTTTTTTATAATGAAAGAAAATTTGATTCATAAAACATGTAGACTATACGTGTTTTGGCAGAATAGCGTGACTACTGTGATAGCAACATTTAAACTATTTTTATGGGTGATGTTACATTACATGTTTTAGTAGTCATTTATAGACGTATTATAAAAAAGAGAAGTAAATCAAAAACACATACTCACTTTTATATATATCATCATTATCTCCTACGCCTATTGACGCAAAAGGCCTCTCTTTTTTGAGCTTTTAATTCAATACTTCTCCATTCATCAGCTCCTACTTCACGCATCATAGTTCTCATCCATGTAGGCTTCGGTCTTCCAATTCTTCTAGTGCCTTGTGGAGCCCAGCTGAACGTTTGGTGAACTAATCAATCTTGGGGAGTACGAAGAGCGTGCCCAAACCATCTCCATCTACCCTTCATCATGATCTCGTCCACATATGACACTCGAGTAATCTCTCTTATAGTCTCATTTCTAATACTGTCTTGCCATTTAACTCCAAATATCCTTCTGAGGGTTTTGTTCTCAAATCTACTAAATCTATTGGAGATTGTTTCATTGTTATACCATGACTCATGTCCATACAGTAATACCGATCTCACTAAACTGATATATAGTCTGATTTGTATATGGAATTTCAGGCAATTTGATTTCCAGCTTTTACTTAACCTAGCCATTGTCTGATTTGCTTTTGTTCAATCTTTCACTAAACTATAATTCTAAAGACCCTGTATTGGAGATCATGGTTACTAAATACTTAAATGATTCTACCTTATTAATCCTTTCTCCTTTCAATAATATTCCAGCTTAACCTCGTGTGATATTTCATGCATTCTGGTGAGTAAGCATTGCAAATCCTATGGTGTTCTGCTAACTAGGACATTATCATCAACACAGTTTAGGTCTACTGAATTACTATCACCAATCCAGTCCAATCCTTCTCCACCATCTCTGAATGTTCTAAAAATTACAAAATCCATGAGAAGGGTGAACAACGTAGGTGACAACATAATCTCTTAGAGTGCTCTGCTGTTCACAGGAAATTCTTTTGATAAGGCTCCATTAACATTAACACACACACACATATATATATAATTATATATATATATATATATATATATATATATATATATATATATATACATATACATATATATATATTTATATATTTACATATATATATATATATATATATATATATGTGTGTGTGTGTATATATATATATATATATATATATATATATATATATATATACATTTATATACCCATATATATATACATATGTAAATATATATATATATATATATATATATATATATATATTTACATTTATATATATGTATATATATATACATTTATTATGCATATATATATATACATATGTAAATATATATATATATATATATATATATATATATGTGTGTGTGTGTGTGTGTATACATATACATATCTATCTTGAGAACAGCGTCCTGTATACATATATACATATTCATATGCCCATGAATGAATTAAGTGTGTTTTAAGTCAAACCTGTTATCAAAACTCAGGCGATGGAGAGCTGGCTGAAAATGAAGTAACACCCTAAATACTTATAAGATTATTTTGTAGAATGCAGCAAGGAGAGGCAAAACCTGATGAGTGGGAGATAAGAGTGTTGGTGAAATGGTAAAAAAGAGACCTGACTGATTTCAATAATTATAGAGGCATCACACTTACGTCAGTTGTCATGAAAATATATAGTGTGCTTATTCTAAAGAGACTAGAGACAAAGATTGATGAATAGCTAAGATATGAACAAGGAGACCTTACTCAGTGGCGTAGCTAAGGGTGGGCATGGGTGGGCACGTGCCCACCCATGAAAACCAGTGCCCACCCAGTTGCCCACCCACTGGCCACGGCCTCACTAAGGCATCTCCATTTACGAAATATGTTCAAATATGATAAATGATTTCCCCCAACAGGAATATGCCTCATGATTTAAGAACTCTGAGAAGTGATAGAATAATATTTATAGTGTAATAAAATGATATCACTTGTGCATATATCTCATTGCAATACGTTTACTTTTTAGAGATAGATATTCATTTTCGCTTTGCGTCATTGTTTTTATATCCGAAATTAAGACGAAATGCTAGTGAGTATTTACACATGAACTCTAACAACAATAAAATATTTTACATTTTTTTAAATATATGTGTATGTATATATATATATATATTGCTGATGGCGATGTCCTTATTAGCTGAACACCACAGGATTTGCAATGGTTGCTTACCAAACTGCATGAAATATTACACGATTTTGGGCTAAAGATAAGTAGAAGAAAGACTGAGATGATGAGAACGGAGTATGCAATGGAAGATGAAATATCATTGGAAGGAGAAAGGATTAATGTGGTGGAATCATTCAAGTATTTAGGAACTATGATCTTCAATACAGGGTCTTTAGAGTTAGAGTTTAGTGAAAGATTGAAAAATCAGACAATGGCTCCGATGAGTAAAATTTGTAAATCAAATCGCCTGAAATTTCATATAAATATCAGACTATACATCAGTTTAGTGAGATCGTTGTTAAT
>NC_090739.1:50385387-50410387 GCF_036898095.1 Palaemon carinicauda
ATTTCTATACGCATATGAATTAATGCATTTTGCATAGATCACTTTATGTTTTTCAGTTTTATATCTGTAATTCTACTAATTTTGTAATTACATATGATAATAATGTACCTGAATGTAACAGAATCACAGATACCTGTATAATGACTGATTATCCACCGATGATCTCAGAATATGTCCTAATACCTTTCTCATACGGTTTTAAAATTCTTTGGCATATATGGGATTGTTCCGATAGCCTACAGTAGTGCCCTCTTATATATAGTTGTGCCCCCTTGGTGCCCACCCACTGACAAACTTCTAGCTACGCCACTAGAAAAGATGGAAGTTGTACTGACAACATTTTCTTTTTGAGACATGGTGTACAACAATAGTAGAATAAAGAAATCCACTTCATATAGCATTTGTAAACTATGAAAAAGACTTTTATATTGAGCACCGGCCAATTTTGTGGAGTCTGGCGTTGTTATGAAATTCCTCGTAAATATACAAATTTGATTAAGTCTATTCATGAGCATAGCAAGTGCAAAGTTAATGTTAGCGGAATCCTATCAAATGAATTCCCAGTGAACAGCAAGTACTGAAAGAGCATGTGTTGTCACCTATGTTGTTTATCCTTTTCGTGGATTATGTAATTTGTATAACAGTTGGAGATGGTGGAGAAGGATTGGACTGCATTGGTGATGGGAAATTAATTGACCTAAAGTATGCTGATGACGTTGTCCTTATTAGCAGAACACCACAGGATTTACAATGCTTGCTTACCAGAATGCATTAAATATCACAGGAGGTTAGGCTCAAGATAAATAGAAGTAAAACAGTGATGATGGGAACAGAACATGCAATGGAAGATGAAATATCATTGGAAGGAGGAAGGATTCATGAGATGGAATCGTTTAAGTATTAGAGAACTATGATATCTAATACAGGGTCTTTAGAACTGAAGTGTAATGAAATATTGAATAAAGCCAAACAAACAATGGCTTGGTAAAGTAAAATTTGGAAATCAAATCGCCTGAAATTATATCTAAAAATCAGGCTAAATATCAGTATAGTAAGATCGGTGTTACAGTGTGGACATGAGTCACGGTTTGACAATGAAACGGTCTCCAACAGATTTAGTAGATTGGAGAACAAAGCCATCAGAAGAATATTGGAAGTTAAATGGAAGGACATGCTCAGAAAGGAAACAATAAGAGAGAATACTGGATTGCCGTATGTGGATGAGATCATGATGATGGGTAGATGGGGATTATTTAGATATGCTCTTTACACTACCCAATAGAAACTAGTTCATCAAACGCTTAACTGGGCTCCACAAGGCACTAGAAGAGTTGGAAGACCCAGGCCTACAGTGCTGAAGACTATAAAGTGTGAAATAGGACATGATAAATGGAAAAATATTGAAATAAAAGCTCAAGATCGAGACGACTGGTGAAATTTAACCGAGGCCCTTCTCACCAATAGACGTTGAAGGAGATGATGGTGGTGATGATATATTTATCTCTATCATCTCCTCCTACGCCTATTGATGCAAAGGGCATCGGTTAGATTTCGCCAGTTGTCTCTATCTGGAGCATCTAAATCAATACCACTTCATTCATCATCTCTTACCTTACGCTTCATTGTCCTCAGCCAGGTATGCCTGGGTCTTTCAAATCTTATAGTGCCTAATGGAGCCCAGTTCAACGATTGGTGAACTAATCTCTCTAGGGGAGTACGAAGAGCATGCCCAGACCATCTCCATCAACCCCTCAATATATACAGTATATATATATATATATATATATATATATATATATATATATACATACATACATACATACATATGTGTGTGTATGTATAACCCTTTCTGAGTGAGGATACCTTATCGAGGTGAAAGGGTTTTTGCATCACCATGATCAGCAGTCATACTAGTCAGGGGCACCAATAATAGTTTGGTTTACTTTGGTGTATCAGACGAAACTCTCCTACCATCACCAATCTGCAGTGACCAACTTGGTTATGAAAACTGTCCAAAACTCAGACACGTATATCGAAACCTCGTTTCGGCACCCAGTCCCCAGCGGCAGTGGAACAACTGCCCAAGAAGGCCGGCAGCTACATCCCAATGAAGATGGTGCTAAATAAATCTGGACAAAAATAGGCCACCTTTGGAATCTGAACCTTGTAACATACAAAGTCTTGCTGTGCTACTAGCAGCGTTGAATGAAATAAATTAGAACATAATAGGATTGAGTGAAATTAGAAGAACTGGGTGATCTAATATAGATGTAACATGAAAGGAGCAAAGAAAATTTTAGTGGGTATTGGTATTAATAAAAACCTTCCAGGTAACATAAAAGAATTTTGTATTACTAGTGATAAAATTGCAGGATAATTAGAAAATTGAATAAGCAGTTTAAACTGAAGATCATTCAAACGTATGCACTAACAACATCCCATACAGAGGAAGAAATAGAAAATATTTATGAAGTTTTAGATATATCTAAGAAAAAACATACGACTCATTTTACATTTGTTTTGAGTAATTTCAACGGAAATGTAGACCAAAGGAAGCGAGGAGAATCATCATGGGGTAAATTTTGAGTAGGTACACAGATTGACAGAGGAGACATGCTTGCAGAATTTGCTTAAAGAAACAATTTTAAAATTATTAACATCTTATTTTATGAAAAGGAACATAGGAAATGGACATGGCGAAGAGCAAAGTAAGAAACGAAAAATAAAAAAGACTTTATTCTCTGCGAATAAATTAATTCAGTCAAAGATGTAACTGTGTTATAAAGTTGAAGTCATGACACCATAGAATGGTGTGAAGCATTTTTTTTTTTTTTTCTTGAAATGAGGAAAGAAGGAGAAAAATTTATTTCAAGAAAGAAAATAAGCACTCCTGTAATAAGAAGAAAATGTGATGAGTTTAGTTTATCAATACAAAATAGGCACTCCCAGCTACAGGATGAAATGAAAGCAAGTAAAGAAGAAACAAACAGTAATTTCACTAAATTTATATCAGAACTAGCACAATAAATCGGTGGAAAAGTTCCTAAACGAAATCAAGGAAAACTATCAGAAAATATAAAAAAAAAAAAAAAACATGAGAAGAAGAATTTGGAAATGAAGGTAAAAATAAAAGAGAGATTAAATAGAATAAGAAGAACTATCCAAAACAATAAACATAATATTCGATTAAAATTGCAGAGAATTTCTATACAACGCCATACAATAGTGATATAAGAAATAACGTCACCCACAGAAATAATGAAACACCTGAGCCGGTACCGAACGTATCAGTAGGAGAAGTCAAGAAACCATTCAAAAGCATGAAGAGAGGCGAAGTAGCAGAAGAAGATACCCTAACAATTGATTTAATAAGAGATGGATAAGATTTCATATTAGTAAATCTGGCCGAACTTTTACACAAAATTTCTGCAAGAATGCTCTATATCTACACCTTCGAAAAGCTTTATCATTATACTAAATCACAAAAAGAAAAAGGAAGATAAAAAGACCTAAAAAATTACCGCACTATGAGTTCATTTTCCGTAATATATAACATATTTGCAAAAATCATATTAGACTGAATAAAAAGAAAGCTAGACTTTAATAATCCAAGAGAGCAGTAACGAAAGCCCTTCAAAGCCAGGGAATAGATGAATCTTATGTTAGAACAGGAAGTACAGCAATCCTAAAACTACATAAAAATAGTGCAAAAATTCCGATTAAGAAAGGAGTTAGACATAGAAACCCAATCTCTCCTAAAGTTTTAAGAATTTTTAAATGGGAAATGTAAAAATTAATATCAATGGATAATACCTTAACAACTTAAGTTTTGCAGATGATATAGTTGGGTTTAGTGAATCATGGGAGAAATTGCAAAAGATGATAGAAGGTCTGAATAGAGAATGCAGAAATGTATGAATTAAAATGAATATGATTAAAACTAAGATAATGTTCAATGAAAATGCAGATATATCAAATAAGAGTTACAGACGAACTACTACAGAGTTTTAATGAATATACGCAATTAGGAAAGAAATTGAGTGTTACCCAAGGACACGAAACTGAAATTAAAAGAAGGCTAAGCATGGGATGGAAATCATTTTGGTATAAAAATCAGATTTGGAAAAGTTAGAGGCCACTTTCTCTAGAACGATAGAATTTAACTAGATGGTCCTACCAGTATTAACTTATGCATCAGAAACTTAGAGCCTTACTAAAAAGCCTTATAACATAAGCTAATTACAACTAAAAGAGCTATGGAAAGAATAATGATGGGAATTAAATCAAGAAACAGAAAAAAGAGCAACATGGATACGAGAGGAAACTAAAGTAGAGGATATTCTAATATGTAAGAAAAAGAAATTAACTTTAGCAGGACATATAATGAGAATGGCAGATAATAGATGGACATTGAGAATAACAGAATAGAGGAGAATGTGTGAAGAATAGACCACACTATTCAGTGTATGTGTAGGCAAAGGAAAAATAAGCCGTAACCAGAGAGGGATGCAATATAGTATTATCTGGGCCACCAAATACGAATATGAACAGTGCAAACCACAATTTGATTCTAACTTGTATCTCTGGAAAATAAAACGTTTCGCTTACTATTTTACATGATAGATAATCTCCAACACATAGCCTAATATAACACTAAGACATTTTGAAAAGATGCCTTTCTAACAAAAAGGCCTCATAAACTTAGAAAATATTTAAAACAAAAGATGCCCACCACCCCTATATTGATATCATTATCTATATCTCTCGTAGTTAGTGAAGGAGATGCCATTTAAGGAGATAAATATCGTTTGTGCAGTTACAAAAATGAGTTCCTGTACCCAGTGTGGTAAGTTTTCCTTCCAACCAGCAATGTCACCAAAGAATTACCCAAGTAGGGCTGTGAATGAACGGTGTTCCATGTGTTCGGGTGTGAGTGGCAGAGAGGTTCACTTCTATTCAGGGAGTGTATGGAAGGCTTTATCCATAATTAAGAGGTGGAAATAAGTGTATTGCGTGTATTTAACACCTGTTAAACCAAGATATCACTACTAAATAAAAACTGCAGAGAGAAAGCTACCGGAAAAAATATAAACAAGGCCACAATGATATTGATTTGGACTCTTATATCCAAAAAAGAATTTCACAGTGATGAAATTAAACGTTAGAAACCCTTTTGTAAATACATTTTGAAAACAAAATTGATTTGAACACAAATTTTATTTTCTTTTTAGTTAAAGGAGTGTTGATAATATAGAGTTCTCGACATTTTATCGATTTTAACAAGACTTGATTTTCAGGAACAACAATTTGAAATGAAAAAATATAAGACGTTCTGGGTGATGTAGCTTAAGAAGGCAATAATCTAAAGGAGAATAGATGCTATCATATCACTGAGAAGTTCATGAAAAATTACTTGTATAATGTCAAACGCCTTGCTATATAAAAGTTCTTAAGTTGCAATAACACATCTCTTTATAAGTGTTATGTAATTAAGGGAAACTTGGGAAATCATTTTAACTTATAGTATTTCTGTAAAAAAAAATAAAAAAAAAAAAGTACCTGCTGAGTCCGTTAATTATTGATTGGCATGCGAAGCGTAAGGTTCTGGATAATCATAGGGTAAAGATATTTCAGCCGAGAAAAGCTAAACAAAAATTACAAGTCGGCTGTATTAGGGTAATGGAATAAATACCCGCAAGTCAAGAAATCTATAAATTCTAATATAGTTATACAATCAATAAAAGATTCCCTTTCAAGAACAAACAAAAGAAACTATATTTTTGAGGAATCCCGGGGCTCGAATAAGAGGTTACCTATAACTGTTAATTTCCAGGGAAGAATAAAGCAAGAGCAAAACATAATACATTAATCTGCATAGAAAAATAATTGAAATTTAAAAAAAAAAAAAAAAAACATTTTTTATTGGATACATCTACAGCTATTGGCAGACAAGTTCACTGTAATATTGCAAAAGTTTTGACTTAAAAATATACTGAATTTATGTCTAATCATTTGAGAAGGATAATTTAACATCAACGAAGAGATATGAATGAGAAGTAGAAGACTCATGAATAGTACTGAACCTATAAAAAAGTGAACAAATTATATAGAAAGACTAGCCAAGGCTAAAATGGAAGATGATCGTATTGATCGCCACATATGGTAAAACCATCTTTAGAATTAAGACTCTAATAGTCAGGCCTTCTTCATCATAAAGCTCAGTACTACAATATTCTTGAAGTTTTATTCCAGGTATGACCAAGTTCTGGAATGATCTTCCTAATCGGGTAGTTAAATCGGTAGAACTTCAAAAGTTCAAACTTGCAGCAAATGTTTTGATGTTGAACGGCTGGTATAAGTCTTTTATAGTTCATATATGAAATGTCTGTTTTGATTTTGTTACTGTTTTTAAAATATCTTATTAATTGTTAATTATTTTTCATATCATTTATTTATTTCCTAATTTCCTTTCCTCACTGGGCCATTTTTCCTTGTTGGAGCCCTTGGGCTTATAGTATCTTGCATTTCCAACTACTACTACTACTACTACTAATAATAATAATAATAATAATAATAATAATAATAATAGTGAAAGATGAGCTAAAATATTTGAATACTGTATGCAATCCTATTTTTACAGACTAAAATATACAGCCCCCAAAAGTGTAACTGATAAACTCCTTTATGAAATATCGAGTATTCTTTGCGCGCCCGTGGATTAAAATATTCTGAAATGTTTATTCCTTTTCACAAGACAAATATTGCCAATTGCTGAACAATTTGGGTTGATATTAGCAATTAATGGCATGAAAATGTTTCGTGTAAATCATGATCAAATTCTTAATTAGACGCAGTTCCTAATGCTTAAGTGATTGACTAGTTGATGAGAGGATGCAAATATATTTCTAGCCATGCTATAATTGTTAAGTCAATTGTTATTTATGCAAGTTTTCTAAGAATTGAAACAATAAATTACTGTTATTATCATCGCTCAATGATGTGCATTATTGACCTCATTGTTCGAATTACTTGGCTGAATTTGCAAATTGCAGAGGTGATAAGAATTTCCATATTGGTATGAAGACCTTTTAATCACTCGTAGCTTTACTTGTTTTGGTAATTTTAACTTATGAAGCATATTTATGACTCTGTGCTGATAAAATTCTATTTATTACTTTGATGTTTATCTATCATTTTAGAAAGTTTCACATATATGAGCAGGTTTCACTATTTAACCTTATATTATTTCATTGTCATATCTCGAATTTTTTAGAAAAAAATAATGGTTACTTTTATATTACATGAAATCAAAATCAGGTTAGTGTCCATAAAGAAAAACTGAGTAAGGATTATTATTATTATTATTATTATTATTATTATTATTATTATCTTGCTAAGCTACATCCATAATTGGACAAGCAGGATGCTATAAGCCCAAGTACTCCAACAAGGGAAATAGCCCAGGGAGGAAAGGAAAAAAGCAAAAACACCAAAATAAATATCTCGCATATAAACTATACAAACTTCAAAAAAACAAGAGGAAGAAAAATAAGATAGAATAGCGTGCCCGAATGTAACCTCAAGCAAGTAAACTCTAGCCCAAGACGGTGGAAGACCTTGGTACAGAGGCTGTGGCATTGGCATTACCTAAGACTAGAGAACAATGGTTTGATTTTGAAGTATTCTTCTCCTAGAAGAGCTGCTTGCCATAGCTAAAGAGTCTCTTCTACTCTTACCTAGAGGAAAGTGGTCACTGAACAATGTTACTACAATAACCTCTTGGGTGAGGAAGAATTGTATGGTAATCTCTGGGTTGCCACGTGTATGAGGACAGAGGAAAACAGATAAAGAATAGGCCAGACTATTCAATGTATGTGTAGACAAAGGGAAAATGAACTGTAACCAGAAAGAAGAATCCAATATAGTGCTGTCTAGTCAGTCAAAGGACCCCATAACTCTAGCGGTAGTATAATTTGTATTACATAAATGTTTAGTAAACTTTAGTTCATTCCTAAATTTGCTTATGTTTTTACTCTGACAAACTAATACTCCAGGTATATATTTAGTTATAGCCTCATTTTGGAAGCTGTTAAGAGACATTCGATTTTTTAAGATCACTCTGAGGAACATATAAGCATTATTTAGATGGATACTTTTAAACATGCAAGGACCAAAGCTATCAATTAAGATAAATGGGATAATCAAGGTGTCTGTTTGTGTTGCGAATGACATGAAAATTAGATGAGAACAAAAAGATCTTAGGCAATATGCTAAATTTAATTTTAGAAATATCCCTTCCTAATCGCCAAACTGCTTGTTACTAGGATAACTTTCTCCGAAAGTTCAATTTATTAGCCTTTTAATCAATTTAAAATTGTTTAGGTATGGTTTCACTCCTTTAGATACTTTGCCCTTTTCACTTTACCCGTCCAGTGTGAAGATTATTTCCTGCTTACTAGGATAGACTAAACATATTTATAACTCACAATAGAAAATTATTCCGAGTCGAACAGAATAACTTTAAAATGCGATAACATTTTGATAAATCAAATGAAATATATTTACAAATACACATTTAATTGAAATAGGGTTTATAGGTTAGAGGTTGTTCATGAATGGGCAAGGGACAGTGACAATGCCCTAGCAGGATAATACCCTAGAGATTTACCATATATCCATATGTTCAGCGCCTAGGGTTCTCTCTACACAAGCTATGAACTCGGAGAGCCAGGCATTGGCTGATAGTGACTAAGCAGGTAGACTTATAAGCTCCCCATCGTTAGGTCACAAGGATGGTGAGGTTGCAGAATGCCAGGCAGGGACGTTTCCAATATTACTCTAATGAACTGGATTAACAACACATATAGCAAGATTATATCAAGTCCAAAATTTGCTAGGGAAAATTCAAATAAAAATCCAGTCTGATCTTCTTGGTTGAACATTGGCGAACATACAATCGCTATCCAAAATCCCCTTACACCTCTCGTCGTAAATGAGGTCGAAGTCAGCGGCGAAGAACTGGCATACGATCTCTCTCTCTCTCTCTCTCTCTCTCTCTCTCTCTCTCTCTCTCTCTCTCCTAAGACTACTACTACTTATTTGCTCTCCTATCAGATATACTTTACAACACCTTTCTTCAATTTCCAATAATAGTAATAGTAGTACTAGTAGTAGTAGTAATAGTAGTAGTACTAATAGTAGTATCAGTAGCACCAGTAGTAGTAGTAGTAGTAGTTTCCAAACGAGGGACGTGAGGCCATCTATCAAATATGGTTAATTTACACGAAAATGAACTTGATCAGCACGGTGCAGACATGAAGAAAATTTTATCTCATTTGCGTAATTTTCCAGATATTAACATGGAAAACGTTACTTGGTAGCTAATGCAAAATTCATTCAATATTAATCTGAACTTTCTGGGCGGTCTTCTGCAAGAAGAAGACATAGATTGGAAGAGAGTCTCAACTGTGACAAACAATTTCCAGACCATGAAAATATAAGAATTTTGGGTGAAATATCTCCCTATATATCCAAATCTTGGAGAAGAAGCACTTTGCTTGTGGATTTTCTTATCATCAACTCATTTCTGTGAAGTGGTTTTGTTGACTCTAGTTGTGCTGGAACCCAAACAGCGAAATTGACTACTCGTAAGAGGTGATTTGTGTTGTGCACGGTCTTCTTTGAAACCTGGAATTACTGATCTAGTGAACAGAAATAACATCCATCCTACTCATAAGTGAAAGGATTTAAGCTTCTATTTCTTTTATCGATGTATTTCTTTCAGTAATAGATTTACAGTTATAAGTTTTTTATATATATATTTTTTTACAGTATAACAATTTGGCAATATATGTGCTTGAACGTGTAATAATTACTGCTGCTTGATAGATGTCATGTTCCTACGAAGTTAGGATTTAACTGTTTTTGTCCATGTACACCAATCAGGGTTGTATTCCTCCTAAAAATATTAAAAATATGAAATGAAACTAAAATGAACATTATGAATTACTGGTAATGTATCATGCATAAGTTATAGATGTGTTTGTTCGAGAAAGGGAGATGATTTTTTAGAAGTCAAAACACTGTCAGATAATTAGTAACAGTAGCAGTTGTAGTAGCAGTATTTGTAGTAGTAGTTGTAGTAGTAGCAGCAGTAGATGGAGTCGTAGTAGTAATAGGAGGATGAGGATGATGATGAAGAGAACGAGAAAGAGATGAAGGAGGAGAGAAAGAGAGAGAAGATAAATAGTAACTGTTAAGTGTACTAAGTCTATTCAGGGTGGAGGTGATGAGGTCGTTTACCTCTAGTCATCTTCAAATATACGTCCCTCTCTCTTATTTCCCACCCACGTGCTATTTGAAATTAATGTTCTATAGACTTTATATGCAGTAAAGGATGATACATACCACAATGTGTGGTGAAATTTAGAATTATTTTAACGATTTAAAAAAAAAAAAAAAAATATATATATATATATATATATATATATATATATATATATATATATATATATATATATATACAGTATATATGACATGTGATTCATTGATTGGTTTTGAGTTTTCTGGCTTCCAGGCATCAAAGGTCATTAACGCAAGCAGATTTTTTCCACGTGCCACAGCGTGAAGTCCTGATCTGAAAGAAATATCACTTCTAGTGGCTGTAAAACCTCTCTTCATAATATTTTTAGATGGATTGACAAATATGCAAGGTTGATGGCTGCAAATTATTAATATCAATATTATTATTATTACTATTATTATTAATATCATTATTAGTTAAGACACAACCCTAGTTAGAAAAGAGAGATTCTATAATCCCAAGGACACCAACAGGGATAATAGCCAAGGAGGAAACGAAATAAGGAACCAGATAGATTAGTATGCCAAGAGAACTCTGACCCAGGACAGCAGATGAACATGGTACAAAGGCTAGGACATAATTCAAATTAAAATTCAAATAATTTATTGACAAAAAGTGGTCAAAAGAAGCTGTTAGTCTTGCTAGACAGCCCGCTCTATCTTTAATCTACATAAATGAACAAAAGCTAAGTACAAATCCAAAAGCTAGTAATAATTTGCATAAACCAAAAAATACATTTAGTTACAACTAGTTTTTACAAATGAAAATACCCTCTACAAAAATAATTGAAAATATACACAAAGTAAATTAACACAAACCTTATATGATTATTTCCCAGTACTGAAATTACATGATACTTAATCATAGTTATAATTTTCATAAAAAAAAAAAACATTTTAGCAAAGTCTGCAAGTTTTAAACTAAATACACGTCTGTTATGATTGATAACATTGGCACTTCAAATTGAGTTAACATGTTTGAACTAACCGAAATTCTATATACATAAAACACATTCTATAAACTTTTCACATTAAAAAGGAGAGGCATTTCTTATAAAGGTACAGAGAAAAACCACTCTCCTCTCACATCATATTACAAATTAGAAATTTTTCATGAAACATGGGTGTATACATATTGCAGCAATTAATAATCATACTACAAATTAAAAGAGTAATAAAGTAAATCATCAATTTTAATACCTTATATCAATAATTTTATACTTTCGTACAATGTTCTAGTAAAAATCATTAATAATGAAAAAACACACTATTTGCTCAAAACAATCACTAATATTTCTAAATTCTGCCAAAAAACTGCATTCCATAATTTGATGGTGCAGTGTGTGCGAATTAAAGAAGCGTCACAAAAATTAAAAGGGATACCCTCTCCACTCTTATATTCCCAGTAGTACTGTATTTGTAGCCCAGTTTAAGTGTCATGACAATTCCATTGCATTTAGCCGAAGACTTGCAAAAAGTAAAACATGTATTGTTACTAATATAATCATAATGAGATATACTCCTACTGCCAATAACGTTCTTAACGTTCCATCCATCACGTATTCTTGCCATGTGTGACTTTATTTTCTCATACTAACTGGAGAGGCATAATCTATATATTTCTTATTACACCCATCCTTAGCTAACTCATCAGCACAATGTGATGGAATCCACACGAATTTTACACTGTCGTTTGACGCTTTTACAATAGAAATGTACTTTTTACATTTGGTAACTATTTCATCTTCAGAAGGTACTTTAGAATTTAAAGCCAAGAGAGCTCTCTGTCAACAAACCCTAATATAGATTTTCCCTATTCATTCTAAACTTCAAACACTCGTATATAGCAAACGGCTCAGCAGTGGTAAATGAGCTGTGATTACCAATACGTTTGAATATTCTCCACTCTCTGCTAATTACAACACCAAGACAAGCTCGACATCCGTTGACAGAACCATCACAATATGCATGAATCACCTTATTCATTGGGTACTAAGATATCTTCTTCAAAAACATATCTTTAAGTTCATATGAATTGTTGTCCCTTTTTCTCAAATCAAGTTGTTTTACACTTACATCTTCTTGCTCAGCAATCCATAGTTTTATTGAACGTGAATTTGGCAAAGGTACACAGAAATCAAAATCATCATCGCCATTCAAAGATTTCGTGAATATTTATTCTGTCTGCAGAATACTGGAACACTTGTCACATATATATTTAAAACAGTTTTTAGAAGCCATTCAAATTTGTCTAATCAATTCCATCCCACTCGTAATACTAGGCAGGCAGTTAATTCTAATAGTCATGCCTTCTCCATCATGAGGCTCAATACTACACAGTATTCTAGAAGTTTTATTCCAACTGTGTCAAAGTTGTGGAATGATCTTCCTAATCGGATAGTTGAATTAGTAGAACTTCAAAAGTTCAAAGTTACAGCAAATTTGTTCGTGTTGAACAGGCTGACATAGTTTTTTTATAGTTTATATATGACATATCTGTTTTGACGGTTACTGTTTTTAGAATGATTTATTGTTAATTTGTTCTCATCATTTATTTATTTACTTATTTCCTTTCCTCACTGGGCAATTTATCCCTGTTGGAGCCCTTGGGCTTATAACATCTTGCTTTACCAACTAGGGTTATAGCTTGGCTAATAATAATAATAATAATAATAATAATAATAATAATAATAATAATCAGCCGTATTGTTGGGAACACTGTTAACTCTCCTACTCTTTGAGCGAAACTTGGAAAATTTAGTCCTTACGATTCTAGGTCAACCTAATATTACCCTTAGCTTCATTTTGCAACAATTTCAATGGCCAAAGATCTTTATCTGTATAACAGCATAAGACTCGAGCTCAGTAGTTTATCATTCTTCTAATGGTGGTAAGATATACAGACCTTAATATTGGAATACCAACACCATTACCAAAATTAGACAAAACACGTAAAGGCTTAAGACGGGATGTACATATTCTCTTCACATAGGTGATTTGATCCCTTATCTTACCAAAACCAATATACCTACCCAAATATTTATAGCTTGTTACTTTTTCTGGTTTTACTCCATTCAGCCAGAATTCTTTATCATTTACCAGTCGTGATTGATGATGTGTTTTACTCTCATTCACCACATTACCCAAAGATATACAAAGATCTGATATTTAGGCTAACACGATACTCAAAGTCTCCTCTGGTTCACATTATATGAGAATATCATATGCATATATGATTACTTTCATTAAATTCCTAAATTGCAATTTCATCCATTGATATATTAGAAAAGCATGGGGCTAAAACCACCCCTTTGTGGAGTACCAAGTTCAAAATATTTTTCCGTCGATTTGTATCCCTCGAACATAACAGTTCCTCTTCTGTTACACAAATATTGTGAAATCCACATCAGCAGCTTGTCTTTTATACCTTTTTAACGAGGTTCTCCAATATCACATCCTTATTGGCTTCATCAAAAGCTTCCTTTAAATCTAAAAACAATCTGCAATTGAGACTAGCAATACTAAGACATTTCAATATGCAATCGAAGGTACCCTTGTTCCTTAACAAACACAAAGATTCGAAGAAAGGAGCCCGTCAACTTTATACAACAGCCTATTTAGAACCATACGTTCCATAGTTTTGGATAAACAAGAAGTCAAGGAGATAGGTCTATAATCATTATTTCCTTTAGGTAAGGATATCATATGTGCAATGGTTCATTTAATAGGTAATCGATCATTACTGTATGATAAATTGAATAAAGCTAAAAGAGGACTGCCCTCCATTGTTATAAGACAGTTTATATCATATGTTATGCCATCCTTACCTGGAGCCGTTGGCTTCCTTTTCTTAACAGTATTTAACATTTCATCCCTGGTGAAAGATATACAGGTGTCCTTCATTAGGTTCTGCATACCAACCAGTTTGTGTCTTTGTTTCTGTAACTTCCCCAAGGCTTTCCTGAATATTTCGAGGGAGGGAATCTAAGCTCGTCGCATACGACCATTTGACGGCTAATACCTCTGCATTTTCTCTTGCATTAGGGTGTGCATTAGTCTTTCTTTTAACCTTCCTTACCTTACTGACCCAATTCTAAATTTGACCTAATGATTTTGAGAGAGATGTCCCGTAAAAAACCTTCCCAATACTTGCTTCTAACCTTTTACCTCTTTTCTGTAGCATGATCAGCCATGGTAACTATCGTTTCCCTGTTTTGCATATTATTATGGTCTTTAGCCTGTTTCTTATGACATTTTCGTAACTTATTCCAGCCTTTCCCTATTTTATCGTTATGATACCTAGGTTTCTGATTACTGGCAGAATTTTTTTTTTTTTTTTTTTTTTTTTTTTTTTTTTTTTTTTTTTTTTTTTTTTTTTTTTTTTTTTTGTCAATTCCTAACAGTTTGTATCCTTTGTACCAGTCACTTACTTTTTCTATGAAATTATCTTTCTGCCTATCATGTAATACACATAGCTTTCGATTATTGGTAAAGGGAATCTTTTCTAAATACAAAAGAATTCTTACTGCAAATGATTACTTAATAAAGTGGTTACAACAGAGATATCTGTCTGTATTCCAGGCATGTTGAAAAGGATTTCATAATGAACATAAATAATGACTCGGTGCCGATATCTAGTAAGTTCGTGATCTAAGTGCATTTCTTGACTGTAACCTGTCTCTCAATGCCCAAATAGAGGATGTAATAAAAACTGCTGGTTATCAACTAAGAAATATTGTGTTTATAAAAAAGTACTTGCATGAAAATTCTGTAAAGAAACTTGTGATAAACTGTGTTATTGCCAGGATTGACTACTACAACTCCATCTATTACAATTTACCAAAAGTGTAACTTAGAAAATTACAAAACATGATAAACAGAGGAACAAGACTGATAAAAGGCGTCCCACCGAGAGAAATGATCACCCCTATACTAATTAATTTACACTTGCTGCCGATTAATGCGAGAATTGAGATTATGTACAATAACCCATCAACTTATCAGAACCGGTCGTCCAAAATACTTAAGAGAATTGCTACATATTGTGCAGCCAACAAATCGTGTCGTCACGAGAATAGTTACAGATGGTTTTAAACTATTGGTACATAGATATATGTCTACTGTAGGCTTCAGAGCCTTTAAATATGCGGCCCCAAGACTATATAATAAGCTCCTACGAGACATCAGAATGATTGAAGACATTAAGGCTTTCAAGAGGAAACTGAAGACTTTCTTATTCCGTGAGTCGTATAACAGTAATGATTCAACAGTAAATGAACAATACGTGATATGAAACATTAAATACTCTGAACGAACAAGGTAAAACAACAGTGGAAGTCCTGTAGAGAGTGAGGTTCCCCTGCTGTATGGGACCGGAAAAGGAGCAGTCAAAGTTAAGTAAAAGTAATCAAGCCCGCCTTTTCTAGCATGTGCTGCTTCACTATTACCAAGTACAAATGCATTTTCAACCGAATCTAAAAGTCTATGAGATTTTCAAAATCTTACTTGTTCGTGTCTTAGCTTTTCTTCAATCTTTGTCTCTATTCTCTTTAGAATAAGCATATTATATAAATTCATGACAGCTGACATAAGTGTGATGCCTTTGTAATTATTGTAATCGGTCAGATCTCCTTTTTTTTGCCATTTTCACCAACACTCCTAGCTCCCATTCATCAGGTTTTGCCTCTCCATGACATATTCTACAAAATAATCTTGTAAGTATTCAGAGAGTCACTTCATTTTCGGTCAATATTATCTCAGCAGTTATTTCATCATACCCAGGGGCTTTCCATCTGTGTTTTATGATTGATGATTTCAAGCGCACTGAATTCATTCATGGGCACATTAAAGTCTTCCTCAGCTTCATGTATATCAATCAAATTATTCCCTTCATATCTCCTATTAATGACTTCACTAAAGTGTTTCATCCAAAGTTGCCTTTATTCATCTTCTGTTGTTATAACAAACCCATCTCTCTATTTGATGTGTATATTCTTCTTCTCTTTTGTCTTAGAAGAGGTTTCATTAATAATTCTATGAGCAATTCTTAAGCCATAGCTACTACCTAAAGTTAATATATACAAAAAAGAGAAATATCGTTACTATGTATGATCGTGTAACACACGGGTGGTCCATGTCAAACACGGTATTTATCACCACATGTACCACCCGTGTGTCACACGATCGTACTTAGTAACGAAATTTCTTTATATATATATATATATATATATATATATATATATATATATATATATATGTATATATATATATATATAATATCCTTTGTATCTTTGCTCTCCCCTTGCACTGACAGCAACTTGTATTAACCTGTCTGCCTAGTGTTTGGCGAAGTTCTGGACAGATCACTACGCCCACCTCCACACGTCGTACCCGGAAGTTTTCCGTCCAGAACTTCGCCAAAAATCAGGCAGCCAGGTTAATACAAGTTGCTGTCAGTGCGAGGGGAGAGCGAAGATACAAAGGATAATATATACAAAAAAGAGAAATGTCGTTACTATGTACGATCGTGTGACACACGGGTAGTACATGTCAAACACGGTATTTATCACCACATGCACCACCCGTGTGTCACACGATCGTACATAGTAACGAAATTTCTCTTTTTTGTATATATTATCCTTTTTCGCTCTCCCCTTGCACTAACAGCAACTTGTATTTACCTGTGTGCCTGGTGTTTGGCGAAGATCTGAACGGATCACTACGCCCACCTCCACACGTCGTACCCGGAAGTTTTCCGTCCAGAACTTCGCCAAACACCAGGCAGCCGGGTTAATGCAAGTTGCTGTCAGTGCAAAGGGAGAGGGAAGATACAAAGGATAATATATACAAAAAAGAGAAATGTTACTATGTACGATCATGTGACACACGGGTGGTACAATATCATTCCATTCTTTGTTAATTATCTTTTTTTCGTCTCTTAAAATCTCTAAGATTGCAAACCAATTCCCATATTCATTTCCAAATGTTTATCTGTGCTCATTTTCTAGAAGCTTAGTTGTATCAAACCTAAGTATTCTATCTCCATTTCTGTTGGGTGCTTTCACTTTTAATTTCAGTGTGGCTATGAGGAACGGATAATCATTGCCAACATCTGCTCCTCTATAGCTTCTTACATTTCCTAGAGTCCTCTTTTTCTCTTTATTAATGACAATGTGATCAACTTTATTTTGGTAATTGCTACTTGGTAAAGTACATTTATATTTGTGCATGTCCTTATGCTGGAAAAGAGTACCTCCAGTGACAAGATTTATTGTTGAACAGAAACTTATGAAATGTACTCCATTTTTATTTGGAACTTTGCCAAGACCCTCGACACCCATCACATTTTCTTTACCTTAACTATTCCTTCAACTTTAAAATTAAAATTTTCATCTCTCTCTCTCTCTCTCTCTCTCTCTCTCTCTCTCTCTCTCTCTCTCTCTCTCTCTCTCTCTCTCTCTCTGGAATCTCATCTATTAGATTCGGCAGATCTTCATAGTATTCATCTTAACTTTCTTTAGGAGAATCGTTTTGCTGGTGCATAGCAAACTTTAATATTCATACTGCACTGCTTTGATTCGAACTTGGCAAATAACAATCTACTATTTACAGCTCTCCACTCGGTTAATGCCTTCTTTCCTCTTGGTGCCATTATCATTCCTACCCCTTCTCTTCCAACTCCATCTGTTCCTCCTGAATAGATGTATACATTGCTTTTATCTAAAGTCTTCTTACCAATCCCGTTACCACGTGTTTCAGTTTGAGCTAGGATATCCAAACTATATTTCACAAATGCACTCTCCACTTACAGTAACATCCCAATCTGATTCATGGTTCTTATATTACAATTACCAATTTTCAATTTTTCTTTAGTATTTATAAACCTGGAGATTCTTAGCACCCTGCTATGCCCGAGACTTGGGGCCATCCTGTCATCTTCTCTTTCCATTGACTGACTAAATCCATAGAGGAGTCATTGGCTAAATTCATCAAAGGATAGCAAGTTCCTTGTGAAGTGCAGTGCTTACCTAATTAAGGCAAGTGACTCTTGCCGGTCTATACTAATTCCAGTAGCATCAACTGCCAGGTATCAAGAGTAAAGGGCCAAAAGACAGTTTCCGATCACCTCAAACCCAACTTGTTACCCTGCTGCCAGTGACTCCATCAAGATTTGGGGATTCCTTTCCTCACACCCAAACTTCTTGTTACTCCACCAGCTTGCTCATCCGCTTATACGAGTATAACCGTTGACAAACATGGATTGCTATGAAATACACCCAAGCACGGTTTATATCACCTAGCACGGAAATACCGCCTAGCACAGTATATATATATATATATATATATATATATATATATATATATATATATATATATATATATATATATATATATATTCATATATATATGTATACACATATCTATCTATCTATATATATATACAGTATATATATATATGTATATATGTGTATATATATATATATATATATATATATATATATATATATATATATATATGTATATATATATATATATATATATATATATATATATATAAATATATATATTCATATATATGTATACACATATCTATCTATCTATATATATACAGTATATATATATATATATATATATATATATATATATATATGCATATATATATATATATATATATATATATATATATATATATATATACATATATATATACATATATATATATATATATATATATATATATATATATATTTATATATATACATATTCATATTGGAGTAGGGAGACGCGTTCTGTCTTTCATCCATTTATTAGCGCCGACGTTCCGTATCAGCTTGATACAATTTCCAGGCTGAAACGATTAGAAATCAATTACGTATAAGTAAAAAGATACACACAACGTTTACAACACCAAAATTAAAAACCTTTTTAATAAATTAAGAATAAAAACAGAGTAAAAACAGAATCACAGAATAACAGTGAAAGGGATAGGGGTGAATACAGAGAAACAAATTAATTAAAAAACAATAATAATAATAATAGAAAAATATACAATAATAATGATGATAATAATAATAATAATAATAATAATAATAATAATAATAATAATAATAATAATAATAATAATAATAATAATAATATGTTTATCCCTGAGTAATTGCTCCTGTCTCCATACTTATATATATATATATATATATATATATATATATATATATATATATATATATATATATATATATTTATATATATATATTTATATATATACAGTATACATATGGCTTTGGAGATGTTTTGTTATGTTTACACCATATATAATGTCTTACTGTCATTTGAAAATCGAAGACATCTTTCCTACTAACCGAGCTCCAGTTAGTTTTACCATAAGATGATAACTGCATTTGCATTTTAAAATTAATTAAAAGAGGAATGAAATTTTGTATAATCTACAGTATGTCTTGATAAAGCTGATTGTAACTGAAGTGGGTGCCTGACCGGGATCTTGAATTGTTATTTTATTTGAAATGCAAAGATTGTTCATAATTTAGATTTTGTCCTTTATACAAAATAATCAGCACACATGTCAGAATTTAATACACACAGGATTTTCCAAAAATCGGTGAGGACTCACGAATGGAAAAGTTAAATGATTTTTAAAAAATGCAACTCAGTAAATTTATGCAAACATCTTGAACTTAATGTTAAAAATTAAAATGGAAGGATAATATTAAACATGTATTAGTTCAACATTTAGTTTAAGACGAAGTGTTACCTCGAGATGTGCTGAATGCAATCAGTAGTTTTAGGCATGATGTTCATTTAAGTGAGAAAGAATTAGAATTATAAGCTGAGCGGTGAGATAAGGATATGGAAGCTCAGATAAAACTTGATAAAAACAAACAGATTATTTTAGCAAAGATAGAGTTGTGCCTTCATTCAATGAAAAGGATTTGGATGAATATTTTGTCTGTTTTGACAGAAAAGCAAAGAAATGTAAGTGACAGACAGAAAACTGGTCATATTCGTATGAACTCAGGTGTTTTGTGTGACACTACACAAAAAGTCTTTGCTTCCATTCCTGAGGATAGCGTTGATGGATATAAGTTCTTGAAAAATGCTATTTGCAGGCATATGAATTAACTCAGGAAGCTTATAAAAGGACATTTAGAAGTTGGAAAAACAAGACAAGTAGCCATATGTTGAATTTAGTAGAGAACTATCAGGTTGGTTTGATAAATGGTGTAAAGTGGCAGAGTGTAAGGATGATTTCAAAAGATTAAGGTAGATCATCTTAACTGAGCTGTTTAGAAATCGTGTTACTGAAAACATCAAGCTTTATTTAAATGAGAAAAACGTTATCCACCCTTCGTGAAACTAGTAACTGGGCTGGTGATTATGTACTGTCTTCCAAAGAGTCAAGGTTATATGATAAAAGATTTAATAGGCCTAAACGCAATAGGGACACTGATAAACATACTACTTTAGATGATATAGATCAAAGGTCTAGTTCTGATTATCATACCAAGTCTCAAAGAAGCAGTTTCAATAGTAAGTCAATTAGTAGCAGTTTTTTTAATGTGTAATTATTGTAAAAAACCAGGTCACATAGTGGCAAGTTGAGGAAGAAAGAATGACCTAAAACTGTGGCTCTTACTCTGCAAACGCCTCAGTATAGTTTGCTACTATTAGAGCTTAACACTGTAGATGACCACGTTTTTGACAGGAAACATGTTAATTCCAGTGTTTGTTCCAGATCTGTTGATAAGGTTTTCCGACAATACTCTTTGTTGGGACTGGTTATTAGGGCCGTTGTTTTTGGTGTGGTTTCCAAGTTTCCCATGAATGGTGCTCAATTTTTACTTGGTAAGGATTTAGTACATGAGAAAGTTGATGTCCGACGGATGATGGTTAAAGAGCCAAATATTTATCAGGAGCTGCGGGTTCTCATTCCTGATTTGTCCATAATGACTTTTTTTTTTTTCCCACTGTTGATTGTTTTGCCGACTTGCCTCATGAATGAGCACAGCGGACTGTTCTACTAACCTGTCTTATGAAGATATGTTAATTTGTGATGAATTACTTATCGAGAATTATAATGATCTGTCTTTTGTAGATACTTTAGTTTGTAACGATATCTCTACTGTTGATGATGTTAACTTGTGTGACACATTTCTTTTTCTAATCAGTTAAATACTGATTTGTTTGATTGGAGTCATGGGTCAGAAATAATTAGTAGTTTGTCATCCAACGGTTGCCGTGATCCTGGCGTTCAAAGTCGATTGTAGATCAGAAATCTGACCATAATATGGCTCAGATTGTTATCCCTGAAAATATTATTGTTGGTGCTCTCAGTCTCGCTCAGGAATCACCAATTATTGGTCAATTTGAAATGAGTAAAACTTGGAATTATGCTATCAGGCATTTTTATTGGTACCTTGAGTTTTTCACAGGGTAAGCAACTACGGTAACCCCTTAGTAGCTAAGGCTGTAAGCGCTGCCACCCCCCCCCCCCCCACCGAAGGGAAATATTGAACACTTGACGGGATTCTAACTATACGCTCCCTTCAAGCAAAAAGTGATACAAATCTCTATAGTGGTGCAGGTCGGAGAAAATGTCTATGTGTGTGTGCGCATGTCTTTATATATATATATATATATATATATATATATATATATATATATATATATATATGCGTGTATATATATATATATTTATATATATGTGTATATATATATATATATATATATATATGCATGTATATATATACATATAGATAGATAGATATAGATATATATATATATATATATATATAGATATATACTGTATATGTATATATATATATATATACATATATATATAAATATATATATATATATATGTATATATATATATATATATATATATATATGTATATATATAACTATATAATCAGCCATTATCCTCTTTATAATCTAAGAATCTCTGAATTTTAAAACATTAGACCTTTCCATTTTTAATTTCTAATTATCTTAATTTTTATAGAATATAATCTCAAAATAATTAACCATAATATTTGCAGAACATCATATATAACAGGAATTGTAAACTCATGTTTATAAATAAGAACTTGATAAAGAGATATTTTTGTCAAAACAGTGTGATAATGATAGAACAAATGAAGGAGAAAAGTAGTCATATGTTCTTTAACCAAAGGCTCACTCCTGAGAATTCAAAGAAGCTGAGAAAATATGAGGATTCTTATAGGAAACACATTGACGCCACAAAGGTAATTATCTTCGATGATGAATATATATATATATATATATATATATATATATATATATATATATATATATATATATATATATATATATGTATATATATATATATATATATAAATTTATATATATGACATATATATATATGTATATATATATATATATACATACATATATATATATATATATATATATATATATATATATATATATATATATATATATACATATATATATACTGTATATATATATATATATATATATATATATATATATATATATATATATATATATATATATATATATATATATTAAATGAATTATGCCAGATAATTCAAAATTTCTCATCGCAGTTAAGAACCTTAAATCATCGATATTTTAATGATAACCAATGTAGCTATAATCTTTTAATCATTTTATTTTAGGTAATAGTCAAAGGGATGTTAACGCAACAAAAGAAGCAAATATATGGCAAAATTTCCCATATTCCTGGGATAATTTTGATAAGTGTCCCATTTCAGGACCATCTAGCTATACGGAAGACTCCATATTTTATATTCTTACACCATCAAGCCGGCTCCTTCCGTGATATATTGTAGTTGGATATTTTACGAAAGTAAAATATTCTCTCCTCCCGGTGGTCATAAGCCCCTTTTCTCATGGATGGGCTTAAGAAAATGGCGAGTGGGTTGGTGAATTTGGGGATATAAAGCCTTTCTTACTAATCCCAGGAAAAAAATTTCTTTAAGGTTGAAATTCATTTACACTCCAGCTCAAACACCAGATGAAAAAAAAATGTCAATTAAGATTTAGGAAGTAATAGTAATGCTGAAGAAAGGAAATTAGAGTATATTTTCTTATATAAGTAATATCAGCCTATTCAGAGTGGAATGAAAAGAAATTGAACTTAGTTATATAACAAAGATTGCTATACGAATATGACGGACGAACAAATGTCTTTTACTGTATCTCTGGATATAAATCATCTTATGTCTAGAAATGTTATTATGTAAAATCTTAATTTAGTAATTTAATCGAATGTAAACAAAAGGATATTGTTTGCTAATTACTTTGAAATAAATTAAGTAATTGATTTTTATATATCCAATCACCATTGAAGTTTAATTAAAAACTATTACCTGTATTACTGCTGCACAAATGAAATCATTATTTATTCATTGATTATTGAAAATGCTGTTGACCTATGAAACATATGTCCATTGGTCAAATCTCCTTATACTGATATAATTTCAATGTTCATGTTAATAGAATGTTCACAGGATAAGCGAAAAACTACATAGTTTGATTTCTTACTAAAACTAAAATACACTAATTCTCTGTAATGTATATTTATGCCCACACAAACACCCAAATATTTACACACACACACACACACACACACACACACACACACACATATATATATATATATATATATATATATATATATATATATATACATATATATATACCTATATATATATATATATAGGTATATATATATGTATATATATATATATATATATATATATATATATATATTTACATATTTATATATATATATACATATATATATATATATATATATATATATATACATATATATATATATATATATATATATATATATATATATATATATATATATATATTTACGTATATATATATATATATATATATATATATATATACATATATATATATATATATATATATATATATATATATATATATATATATATATATATGCATGTATGTATATATATATATATATATATATATATATATATATATATATATATATATATATATAAAGCCTCGGGGTAACTGAAAGTAGAAACATTTTAAACTGCATTTATTGAAGAGTTCACCAAGTTTTCAGGAAATCCTCTATCCCTTCGTCAGGGATAACTATCATGAATGTAATCTAATTGATAATCATTGATTGATAAGATTTAAAAATCAAATTTAACGGCTTAAGATTAATATACAACTTAAATGAAACTATATGCTTGACAATACAGAGACAAAAAGTCTGTTATGCAAAGTAGAATAGATACATAAATTACCACAAATTTAACTTTACAGAGATCATAGAAAAATGTTAAAGAATATCACAACACAAGGAGAGATCTTACTCAGTAAAGTTAACTAAGTACTAGAATGAGTTACAAGTGTCGTAGGATCCAACGTCAAATTGTTTATTCAATAGAAAAAAAATGATGGAGAAATGAACTATTAAGCAAATGTAAAGGAACAAAGTAGGCTGAGTGATTTAGTGTGGTTGATAGTTGTTTGAGGAAGAGACTCGATATAAGGTAGAGAATAGTTGTTTGTTTGCATACATTAGCATGATTCCAAATGGATGGAAACCCTATCTTTATTC
>NC_090739.1:50415387-50452887 GCF_036898095.1 Palaemon carinicauda
TGGTAGTTTGGGTAACAATGAACAATTACGAAAGGAGAAATGGTAATTTGGGTAATATTGAACAATTACTATTACGAAAGCAGAAATGATAGTTTTAAGTAAGATTGAACAATTATAAAAGTTGAAATGATATAATTTTATCAATTATCAATTATATTGTCGTGGTGTCTTATTTAAAATCAATAATTTTCTTTTCTTTAAATTCTTATGCCTTCAATTAAAAAAAGTAATAAAATGGGCAATGGCAATCTTCCGCCTGGCAATATTCTGCATGGAAATTTTCCTTACTGATAATTATCCGCATGGCAATTTTCCGCCAGGAAATTTTCCAACTGGAAATTTTCCTAGAGCCTATATATATGTATATATATATATATATATATATATATATATATATATATATATATATATATATATATATGTAATGTGTGTATATATCTATATATATTTGTATGTATGTATATATATATATATATATATATATATATATATATATGTGTGTGTGTGTGTGTGTGTGTGTGTGTGTGTGTGTAAATGAATACATAAATTGATATTGTACCGCATGTGTATTATACATGCTCATACACCATAACAGTATTTCTCATTTTTTGTATGTTGTTGTTATCGCTCTCCCCTCTCACTCATAAATTTTTCATTCCTATATTTTCCTGCACCATTGTTTCTTATTTTTTTGTGCCGTTCTTGACTAGAACGGGTTTTATAAATGCTCAAGCCTCTGAGTTACAACTGAGTCTTCAACTGAGTGTTCAACTTCCTCCCCCTTTCCCCCTTATTGCCATGACTTATTGTTTGATAATACCACCCTCGGACACTGTCTGTTATCAGTGGCACGCCCCTGAAACCAAAGTCCTTCACTAGAGTAGAGGTGTTCACCTGGTTCCAGCGTGCTGAAGTCCAGTTTCGCATAAAAGTGCGTGACTTGGTCAAGCATCAAAGCAGATTACATTCCCGCAGCAATCCCTATGGACACTTGGTCAAGCATTAAAGCAGATTACATTCTCGCAGCAATGCCTATGGACACAACTAAGTCTTCAACTGAGTGTTCAACTTCCTCCCCCTTTCCCCCTTACTTCCGTGACTTATTGTTTGATAATACCGCCCTCGGACACTGTCTGTTATCAGTGCCACGCCGCTGAAACCAAAGTCCTTCACTAGAGTAGAAGTGTTCGCCTGGTTCCAGCGTGCTGAAGTTCAGTTTCGCATAAAAGTGCGTGACTTTGTTAAGCATCAAAGCAGATTACATTCTTGCAGCAATCCCTATGGACACTTTCCTGGAAATCTGCGATTGGCTTTGCAAACAAAGGGTCAATCCTGTAACGAACGAGGACCTCAAATCTTACCTCCTGGAGCAGTACTTGCCATCACCAGCCACCAGCATAGTGAAACGTTTTCAGCTCTCTAAACAACCGTTGGGAGACCAAAAGTCTTTGCTCGCCCTAAGGGAAAGGACCAGTATTGCTCGCCAGGAACCTGCTGCTGACGGCTCTCCTCATGAAGTGAATTTGTTTCATACACTTTGGGTACGGCGTCTGCCCGAACCTGTATATGCTGCCATCCATTGATATTTTGCCAACAAAGGACCTGATGACCAAAGTCAACGCCCTTATGGACAGCCACTTCATCACGTTCCAGACCGCCATCAACGCCTCCACTCCTGATAAATAAAGCTGCCCACCATCCACATATAGCACCCCTCGCTTACGCCCCAATCACCAACCTCTTAAGTCACTTACCAACACCCATCCGCTGCAGTTATGCTACTACTACTCCAAAATTAAAACAGCTGATAAGAAATGTGCAAAAGGTTATCAATAGCCACAAAGGTATAAGTAGGCCATCGCTTGTCGTAGTGTCCTCCCCTGTCACCAATATTTTTGTTTTTACCTGACGCAGGTATGGGAATGCCATTTTTGGTAGACACGGGTGCTTGTTGTTCTCTTCTGCCAAGACCACTCTCCAGGACACAACGTAGTCTGTCTAAATTTACTGATATCTGCTTGGTAGCTGCCAACGGATCTGCGAGACCCACCCATGGTTATGAAACCCTTACATTATGGTTTGCAAGCACCAAATATATTTGGAAGCTTCTCGTTGCTGACGTCACATTGCCAATCCTCGGTGCAGATTTCCTATCATACCTCCACCTCCTAGTTGATATAGCCCACTAACGGTTAGTCAATGGTAATTCGTACTCCTCAACGCCTCTCCAAACTGCCTTGTCCAACCTCGCTTTCCACATCAGTGCACCTATGGAGTCTATGCCCACCTCTTTGCATTTTATCTGGAAGTTTTTCATTCGGAACTTTGTCAAATGCCCACGGTTCCAGCGAAACAAGGTATTTATCACTATATCAAGACAACGGGCTCCCCGGCGTTCATCAAATTCAGACGTCTGGCAAAGGATCGTTTAGCAGCCGCTAAACGAACATTTGCCGGAATGGAAGAACTAGGCCTTTGCAAAAAGGTCTCAGGCCTCAGGCTGATACATATCGTCCTGAAGAAAGATGGCTCTCTAGGTCCCTTTGGTGATTATAGGTACCTGAACATGCAGACAGAAAAGGATCACTATCCCCCCCCCGCCCAAAACATCGCCGAAGGGACCTAGACTTGCACAAAGTGAAGGTTTTCTCAGCGATTGACCTCCTGAAGGGGTATTCAGGAGTATATGAACCCAAAAGACATCGCCAAGACCGCCATCACCACCAGCTTTGGTACATACACCTTCAATTACTGCTGTTTTGGTCTTCGTAATTCTAGGGCCACTTTTCAAAGTCTCTCCTTCTGTGTATGCTACGTGGACGACATACTTGTGTTCTCTTCCTACAAAGAGGAACACCTTCATCATCTACATATCATGCTCGACCACCTACAACAGAACAGCCTAGTAGTTCGGGTGTCCGGTAATTACATCGCGGCAATTTCATCGTGGCAATTTCATCGTGGTAATTACATCGTGGTAATTACATCGCATGGTAATTACATCTCATGCATTTTCACCGCATTATAAATACATTGCAATATATCACATCGTCTGTAATTTCATCGTCAGGTAAGTAAACTGCTCAAAGCCAAAAATAAATGAACATTTAATTGACAATACTGATTTTCCCGAAGAAGCCCAGTCTGTCTTAGATTACTTTGAGGATACATGGATTGGACGGGCAAACCGTCGGTTAATACGTCGACCGCCTCGCTTTAATCGTGTTCTTTGGAATTGCTTCGATGCTGCTAAATTATGTACTTCTAAGACAAACAATGCCTGTGAAGGGTGGCATCGCTAATTCAGCGAATTAATTGGGGCTTCACATCCTACAATTTGGAAATTTTTGGAAACCTTGAAGGACGAACAAGCGAGAAATGAAGCAATAAGGGAACAATATATAGCAGGTGCGGAACCTCCCCGTAAAAAAAGAAGTATAAGGATATAGCATTAAGAATTCAAGGAATAGTCAATGATTTTGAAAATTGCGAACTATTGGATTATCTGAGAGGAATCGCTCATAACTTGTCGTTTTGAGTACAATGAAGACCGTTTGTCAGATTTTTTGTTTTTAAAATGGTGTGTTTATTTTATTTTGCTTTGTTTTTAGAATGACTTTTGTGCTTGAATTACTTTGTTTTAATAAGTGCTGCTTTGCATTGTATGTATTAGTATATATATATATATATATATATATATATATATATATATATATATATATATATATAGATATATATATATATATATATATATATATATATCTATATCTATATATATATATATATATATATATATATATATATACATATATATATATATATATATATAAATAGAATAAAATTTTAATGGATGTTGCATTCTTTTTCTTTCTTTAAAATGAATGAATGAATTTATGAAATTTAGGCTCAAAAGCTAAGCATTGGGCAGCAAAGGCCATTCAGCGCTTAAACCTAAATTAAATATATATCAAAGTTTGTTAAAATATATATATATATATATATATATATAAAAACATATATATATATATATATATATATATATATATATATATATATATATATATATATATATATATATATATATATATATATATATATATATATATATATATATATATGTATATATATATATATATATATATATATATATATATATGTTCTAAAATCTATCATAAACTTCGTATTGAAAATATACTATTATAAAACCATAAAAGCAACTATAATTTGTAAAATACATCTATTTTCTTTAAAAAGTTTACGAGGGAATCTACTGGGAAATTATCGTCTATTTCAAATAAGACTGGCGTCAAACAGTTAATAGTTCTCGAAGCCGAACAAAAAATTAAAAGCTTATTTAAAACCCTATTAATACTAAATATTTAGTTTTTCTTTTTAGAATAAAAATTTTCGTGGTTAATATAAAGACAATCATAAAAATAAAAAATTTAAGACGATGAAATTACAGACGAAGTGATATATTACGATGTATTTTTAATGTGGTGAAAATGCATGAGATGTAATTACCATGCGATGTAATTACCACGATGTAATTACCGAGATGAAATTGCGGCGATGTAATTGCGGCGATGTAATTGCGGCGATGTAATTACAGTGAATCAGTAGTTCGGTATGACAAGTGTACCTTTGGAGCCCACGAAGTATCGTTCTTAGGGTACCACATCACTCCTGAAGGAGTCCACCTACTCCCTGAGTAGGTAACAGACGTCCAGAACTTCCCCATGCCCTCGACTGTCAAAGCACTGCAGGAATTCTAGGGCATGATCACCTATTATCACAGTTTCTTTCCAGCCATTACCGCCATTCTTAACCCCCTCTATGTCTCCCTGAAGGGCAAGCCAATAAACCTGAAGTGGGGTCCCCTTCAAGAAGCAGCTTTCTGCAACACGAAGAATGCCCTATCAACCATTGTTTCTCTCGCTTTCCCTGTGCCCCATGCACCTCTTCTTCTCTCTACCAATGGCAGCGACATCGCTATTGGGGCAGTCCTCTAGCAGGTGGTCAACGGCTCGCCCACACATTGGCCTTCTTCAGTAAAAAACTGTTCAAAGCAGAATCCAGCTACTCTACCTTCGATCATGAATTGCTGGCAGTGCAATATATACTTCTTAGAAGGTATGCCCTTCATTATTCGCACGGACCACGGCCTTCTGGCGTGCGCCTTCACTCGACAGTTCGACACCCAATCCGTCCGTGAACACTGACATCTCTCCGCCGTGGCTGTAAACAATTGTACACTTCAGCACATCCCTGGAAAACTGAATCCCGTTGCCGATGCCCTGTCATGGAACAAATTGGTCGTCATTTACCTGGGATTGGATTACAATGCCTTGGCAAAAGCCCAACGAAAAGATCCAGGGTACCAATTCAATAGGGTATCTTGCACATCCCTCTGTTGAGAGGACATACCTTTCAACGACTCCTCTGTAACGTCAGTACTAGTAGACCCAGACCGTAGTTACCTTCTCCCATGCGCTGACAGGTGTTTGTTTCATTCATGGCCTTACATATCCCTTGCGCCATGCTACTGCACAGCTACTAAAGACAATGTTCATTTGGCACGGCCTTACTAAGGATGCTAAGGGTAGGGTCCGTGCCTGTACTTCATGCCAAACTTCAAAAGTACATCGACACATAGATTTAGGAGTGGGCAGCTTTCATCAACCTCAGTGGCGCTTTGCCCACAATCATGCTCCACTGGTTGGTCTGAAGCCATTCCCATGGAAACTGCAACGTCCGCCTAGTGTACATATGTCGTACTCTCCGACCAAATAAAGTTCTGTTGCAATCTAACAGCTTACCGGCACAATATTTTACATACATATTTATACAGTATATATATATATATATATATATATATATATATATATATATATATATGTATATATATATATATATATATATATATATATATATATATATATATATATATATATATGTATATATACATATATATATATATATATATATATATATATACATATATATATATATATATATATATATATATATATATATATATATGTATATATATATAAATATAACTTTCGTGATTATATGCGTGTGTGTGTGTGTGTCTGCGTGATGTTATAGAAAAATTTGTACAAGGAACTTACAGAATATTTAATGATCGAAGCTTTTATGATTTTTATCAACAAAGCTAACACCGCTATTTCCATCTTGAGCAAGATCCACTTTGGGGATCTGAGGGCCCATAATTATAGACCACCTAAAATGGTAGTTCATGAAATCAGGTAAAATATGGCAGGCTGTCGCCGTAGAATTCATCTTAGATATATATATATATATATATATATATATATATATATATATATATATATATACATATGAATTTAGAAATATAACGTCTCTAACCTTATTTTCATTAAGACCCACCTTGGAGGTTCTTCGAGCCTTATAATTACTAACACCCAAAAACTGAATTTGATAATAATGAACCAATTCCAATGAATTTCGACATAGAGATTTCATGAACATAGGAGATTACTCACGGCTATATTAATTTGGAAATTTGTCCTAAAAAAGGGAGTCCTTAGGTGTTACCCCCACACGCATAGCATACACTGATTTCATTTTCCATGTGATGAGATGTACAAAAATTTACAGATTATTTTACTGATTAACTCTAATATAATTTTTTATATTCTTTTCAGTTTTCTACAAAATGATGCAACCTAAAAAGAGATTTTACTGAATATTTAATAGTTGAGTCTTAAGTATATATATATATATATATATATATATATATGTATATATATATGATATATATATATATATATATATATATATACATTTACAAAATGATGCCACCTAGAAAGAGGTTCTCATTCAGTAAACCCAATAAAGCAAATTCGCGGAAAAGAAGATAGAAGGAAACAGAAGAGCAGAGTAATTTATGGAGATAAACCAATCTAAGGAGAATGGCAGCTAGACGTGAGACACAGGATGAAGAACAAAGAAAAGCTCATGCAAGTAGAACGGCAGCTAGCCATAAAGCAGAAAAAGAAGAGCAAATGGATTTAAGAAGGTACACTAATGCAAGCAGAATAGCAACTAGATGTGAGGTAAAAGACGGAGAGGAGATGGATTTGAGAAGGAGCACTGATACAAGCAGAATGCCAGCTATACATGAAGCAGAAGATGAAGAACAGAGGAATTTCAGAAGGAACACTGATACAAGTAGAATGGTGCTACCTAAAAAGAGATTCTACAGAATATTCAATGGTTAAGTCTTATATATTTAATTTTTCTTTATTTCTTTTTTAGTTTTCTACAATATGCTGCCACCAAAAAGAGGTTCCCATTTGGTATATCCGATGAAGCAAATTTGGTGAAAAGATAAAGACAGCAGGAAACAGAAAAGCAGAGGAATTTACGAAGGGAAACAAATGCACGAGTAATGCCAGCTAGACGTGAGACACAGTAAGAAGAAGAAGAAGAAAAATCATGCAAGTAGAATGGCAGGTAACCATAAAGCCGAAAATGTATATTTTTTAGGTTTTATATTCAGTTTCTACAAAATGATGCCACCCAAAAAGAGGTTCTCATTCGGTATATCCGATGAAGTAAATTCGATGAAAAGAAAAAGATAACAGGAAACAAAAGAGCAGAGGAATTTACGAAGGGGAATAAATTTTTCAAAAATGGCACCTAGATGCAAGACACTAAATGAAGAACAAAGAAAAACTCATGAAAGTAGAATGGCAGCCAACCAAAAAGCAGAAAATGAAGAGCAGATGGATTTAAGAAGGAATACTAATGAAAGCAGAATGGCAACTACATGTAAGGCAGAAGATGAAGAACAGATGAATTTGTGAAGGAACACTAATACAAGAAGAATGGCAGCTAGACGTGAAGCCGAAGGTGGAGAACAGAGGAATTTGAGAAGGAACACCAATGCAAGAATGTCAGCTAGACGTGAAGCAGAGGACGAAAAGCAGATGAATTTATGAAGGAACACAAATGCTACCAGAATGGCAGACCTGAACCAGAACACAAAGAGCAGATGGATCTAAGAAGGGACAGTAATACAAACAGAATGGCAAGCAGAAGACAAAGAGCAAAGGAATTCGAGAAGGAGCACTAATATAAGCAGAATGGCAGCTAGACGTGAAGCCGAAAATGAAGAGCGGAGGAATTAAAGAAAGAACACTAATGCAAGCAGATTGTCAGCTAGACGTGAAGCAGAGAACGAAAAGCAGATAAATTTATGAAGGAACATTAATGCAAGCTGAATGGCAGGTAGACAGGAAGCAGAAGACGAAGCACAGATGAATTTAAGAATGGACACTAATGCAAACAGAAAGGCAAGCAGAAGACGAAGAGTAGATGAATTTTAGAAGGAACACTAATACACACAGAATGCCACCTAGACGTGAAGCTGAAGGTGAAGAGCAAAGGAATTTAAGAAGGAACAACAATGCAAGCAAAATGTCCGCTAGACGAGAAGCAGAGGACGAAAAATAGATGAATTTATGAAGGAACACTAATGCCAGCCGAATGGCAGCTAGACGTGAAGCCTAAGACGAAGAGTAGATGAATTTAAAAAGGAACACTATTGCAAACAGAATGGCAAGCAAAAGATGAAGAGCAGATGAATTTGAGAAGGAACACTAATACAAGTAGAATGGCAGCTAGACGTGAAGCTGAAGGTTAAGAGCAGAGGAATTCAAGAAGGAACACCAATGCAAGCAGAATGATTCCGCACAAAAGAGATTCTACAGAATATTTAATGGTTAAACAAGTATTTTTTATATTTTTATTTTTCAGTTTTCTTCAAAATGATACCTCCCAAAGATAGGTTCTCACTCAGTATATCCGATAAAGCAAATTCGGTGAAAAGAAAAAGACAGCAAGAAACAGAAGAGCAGAGTAATTTATGGAAGGAAAAAAATGTATGAAGAGTATCAGCTAGACGTGAGACATATGATGAAGAACAAAAGATAAAAAATCCTGCAAGTAGAATGGCAGCTAGCCATGAAATGAAGCAGATTGATTTAAGAAGGACCACTGATGCAAGTAGAATGGCAGCTAGATGTGAGGCAGAAGACGAAGAGCATATGAATTTGTGAAGGAACGCTAATACAAGCAGAGTGGTGGCTAGACGTGAAGCAGAAGATGAAGAGCAGAAGAATTTAAGAAGGAACACCAATGCAAGCAGAATGTCAGCTAGATGTGAAGCAGTAGACGAAAAGCAGATGGATTTATGAAGAAACAATAATGCAAGCAATATGGCAGCTAGACGTGAAGCAGATGACGAAGAGTAGAGGAATTTAAGAAAGAACACTAATGGAAACAGAATGGCAACTAGACGTGAAGCAAGGGATGAAGACTTAAGAAATTCTCACCTTGAAAATAATCAGCAAAGAATAACAGCTATAAGAAATCAAGAATCAAGAAATCAAAGAAGGATTCGACTTCAGGATAACCAACAAAGAATGATTCTCCATCTAAACCAAGAATCATGGGAAGGAGCTGAGGATAGTTGCCATATTGATATAGTCATGCTTGCAGAAGGAAGAGAATGTCCTTTTATTGCTGTAAAATAGTGTCTTAGTGCCTTCACTTATAATCCAACATACCTCTATGAAACAGAAAACATGCAAATTGGCCTAATGCCATAACAATGTAATCACTGTGATGCTAAGAAATGGAAGACTGAACCTCTAGGATTGTGTTGCAGTGGAGGGGAAAATTAGACTGCCTTTGTTAGTTGAACCTCCTGAATACCTGAAAAAAAATTCTCAATGGAACATCCCAGCATTCAAAACAATTTCTTGAAAACATATTACTATGCAATAATGCTTTCCCGATGACTTCATTTGTAGCAAAATTTGTGAATGAGAGGGAATTTTTGCCCACATTTAAGATCCAAGGGCAAATATACCCGGACAGCGCCAGATAACTCGGCTGGAATACATATGTGTGTGTGCATGTGTGTGTCTGTGTGTAATGATTATTAGTCACAGTTTTTGTCTAACCATCCTTTACATGTATGAAATTCTAATAACCTTGCCTTCTCAATCATAAGTGTGGATACTATACAGTATTCTAGACATTTTATTCTAGCTGTGAGTAAATTGTCAAATAATCTTCCTAATTTTGCAGTAGACTTTCTGAAACTTCAAAGGTTCAAATTTGCAGCAAATTATTTTATGGTGAAGAGTTTGACATAAGTCTCTCTTCTACTTAATATATAGTACATCTACTAAAATGTTATTACTGATCTTAAAACATTTTAGATTTTTAGTTTATTACTTCTCATATATAGTTTATTTATTTCCTTATTTCCTTTCCTCACTGACAATACTGTTTTAATCTATGATAGGACCCGGAGGCTTCAAGGATCTTTGAGCTACTCGACGCCTTCCTTCAACAACTCCCTACCTCCATCCCCACATACCATCATATTTCACGCTCTCTTTTCGTATGATTTATTACAATAATGTTACAAATGAAGTGAATAATGTATACTATTCTTATTTAACACGAAAATAAAAAAAAAAATATAGATCCCTGCTCTTACCGGGTTTCCTAGGATTCAGCCTAGTCAACCTTAGGGATTGTGCGAACCTGCTCACTAGGCTACTTTCCATTTTGAAGTTCTTAAGCATGTTTAGCATAATGCTTTGCTATGTGGGAGGCACACGTCAGTTCATATGTCACGATGCTGAAGCTCACATCAAAATTCTTTCGTTGTATTAAAGCTTGATAGTTGGGCTACTCCTTTGGTATCCAATATTAATTACTGGCAACCGGTTTCTGGAAGTATTTAACTTGCAAAAAAATTATAACAGCATTTTTTTAGAAAAAATTCTAGAACGTTTTTCTCAAATTCAAATTCTGGATAAAACTGTGTTAAAATATTTGGCTAATACACAGTAAATACAAGTCAGATATCTGATATTATTGTTGAAAGATTACATAATCATAAAACAATAAGATTCCTTTCAATATAATAAACGTTTACTTCCTGCAGTTTACATATTCTTTAGTGCCTGATTAGTCTTATTAGATGGAAGGATCTCCTTCATCCTCCCCAATTGCCAAGAGTTCCTGGCTGAAATTAGTGCACACCTACTAGTCAGCTCCATAAATGCACATCTCTGAGCAGTTGAGTCCCTGGGATCGACAGGAACAACGGTACCTTCAACTGATCTTCATGCACCCACACTTGATCAGATGAGTTACTGTGGCTGGAGCTGGAGGATCCCTTGATGGTACTAGCACTAACCTATCCCCTTCTTCCTTCTACCCATAGGCTGGTGCCAGTGGTAGCTGAGGGTAGGTAATATCTCCTTGATATCACATCATGTTCTGGTAATAAGCTTGGTTTATGATTTCATGCAACGCTCTTTGTGTTTGAGGCAACTTTTGAGATTCTAATTGTTTCTTGGTGAAAATATTCCACCTGAGTTTACTAACATCCACAAAAGTTGTACCAGGCTTATAGATCGGGCAAACAAATGTCTCAATGGCATATTCAGTGTCAACTCCCAGGTCCTTGGATGTTCCTAGGGGAGCAAATACACATACTGTGACGTGGTGAGAGAAGGTTGTGACTCAAAGACAGTATGAAAGCAACTGAGTAAATTTATTATAGAACACTCTCCTTTATATACAAAAGCTCAAAGCAACAAGAAATTTCATGTTAAAAAACAGACACTGTTACAGAGGAGAAAAGCAGACATGTTTATTCTGGTTCTTTTTAGTGCGAGGGAACAGCGAAGATACAATCATAATATATACACAAAATGAACTATGTACGATCGTGTGACACACGGTTGGTACAATACTTTATCATTTCCATGGACCATCTATTCAGTACCTACCAGCAGGTAAGCTTCCTGTAGCCATGAAATCGCACTGTTGTGTCTGCTCCAGAAGAGGCATGAAATCCTAGTTAGGCTTCAGCCTTTGTACCCCCAAGTGCATTCACCACTAGCCCCAGGGTGATTACTGTCTTATGGTTTCCCACACCAGTGGCAAAATATGTGTTCCTGCAGAAGTGATGGTAACAGTGGATTGCAAGGACAAACACATCAGTATCAGGTGAATGAAGGTAAATTTCTATTGTTCCTCCTTGGGGAGCACCCAGTATGTGGAGAATAAGCCTTGTGTTAACATCTTCATGGGACCTGCAGAGATGTTAAACATCCATAGAGTTTCAGAGCACCAAGACTGTGGACGTATCCTCAAAATAGTGGGATGCTTTCTATCCAAGATAAACCATCAGTTAATCTTTGGTTGTGTTGCTGGACAAGAACTGATTTCTTGACACCTTACCAATTTGCATGTTATCAGCAACAGGATAAACGGCGGCTGGTTTGCCTCTTTGATATCTCTCTCTTGTGGTCTCCTTCAGTAAAGGGAGAACACCATAGCAGTCGAAGATTAGATGGCCCCCATCAAGTTGTAGCACTTGCTGCTCAGTGTGGCTGTGAAGTGGCTAGCCCATTGGGCACATGTCTTGATCCAAGGAAGTTTATTCATTTCCCGGGCAACTGCCGTGCCATCAATGACAGTCACCTTCCTTGGTGACAATAAATCAATGTCATTAGTGGCATCCTCAGGCTACAGATCACCACCAGTTTTGTTTGGTCACTCCTCAAATATAGACATCAGCTTGCTCTTGTTTGTGCTTGGTCGGATCTCCCCCACTTACTGTGAGCAAGGCTCGTTGGAAGGCAATAAACTCCTGGTGACCAATGCCCTCTTTTAGATTTATCTCCGGGCATGAATGGGCAACAATTAACATGTGGGCAAAGCGTGACTTGCCATCCTTAACCACAACTACTTGATTATCCTGTTTGTATTTTACTGACTTATTGACACTTTTCCACGTCTTGAGTTGAATCTCCTTCATTCTGTCCCAGACACTGACTTCATTTTTTTTATCCACTACTCAATAAACTTAGCAAAGTTCTCCTGCCCAATGTATTTTTGTATGCATATATCTTTCTTCACCTCGGCTGGCATGACAACCTTTGTGATGATATTAATCCGGTCTTCCCCTCTCCTATTTCACAGGATTCATGGATGAACTAGGCACACTCTTCAGTCCAGTAATGTTCTTTCCTTGCCATGTCCAGAAAGCCATTACTGTGCAATTTCTTTTTCCTCACTGCTGCTGGCTGCACCTCGCTGGACATTCTAATCCCAGCATGGCAAGAGCATCATCCTCAGAAATAGTAGCACCAAGCCTCATCTTCAAAGTCTAATTCTTGCTTGTATCAGCAACCTTTTGTAGTTGTTTCAATGCACTGAATGTACACACCTCATGAACTAACTCGTTGTTGTCTTGGTGGCAGAAAAATAACACAAGATTGCAATGAAAGATGTTGCTGAACGTGTGAAGTAGAGTCTTGCTTTCAACAGAGTTTGGTACACTAGTGGTAGCTGCAGAGGGTCGTTCACGTCTTTTTTTTATTATGCTGAATCTCTATTTGTTGGTAGGCTTCCTGGAATCATATCCTGTCCTGTTCTACAATAGGTGATCACTGTAACATGTCAACCCATAACATTTTTCTGTGCCACTTTGCTTTCTTTCTTACAAATCAGTTGCAGAATATCCTAGGAATCGTCTGCAGTTTTCTGAATATTCACCATCTCCATACTGTTCTCTTTCATGTACAAACTGGAAGACCTTTTATGCTTCCTCTGATGGATTAATCACTAGGTTAGGAATCTGGTTCCTGACACTGAATTAACAGTTTGAAGTAATTTTCTGGTTTTAGGTCTCTTATTGGTGCTTGGCTCCCTCGTGTGACTGCTTCATGCAACACACCAAATTTAGGGACCCCCGGGATGACTATATATACGTATTTATTATTCTAAGGCTTTAACTAGGAAGTTAAAGTCAGATATGATATATCATGGGTCATCTTCCGGAAAAGAAAGAAATGACATTGTACATATTGGTTTAAGTCGATAGTGGCATAGTTGATAAGAAATATTATAGCAAAAGCTATATTTTGTTATACATTTAATCAACTATTCTGTAATGAAGACATTATTATTTCTGATTGAATATTTGCAAAGAAACACTAGATAAACATAATTTCATATTTTGGTACTACAGACACTTCAGACTTTAAAACAAAACTTCCTTAATGCAATGTTTCCGACCAAATATGATTTTTCAACCTTGATGCTTCGTTAAGGTCACTAAAGCTTAATAAAAAAAAATGGCGGCACAATTTTTCCACTTCTCAGCAGTGCAAAGAACACATTCATAATAAAAATCTATGATTGTTTCTGGTGTGCAAAAAACTTATGAAATATGTCATTGATGCTTTCCTTTTTGTGAATATCAGAGGTAATACGAATAAAATTAGATGATGAGATTTTCAAGTCCTATAAAGAAGAAAGATTGGAATCGAAATCAACAATTATTGGCAATTATCCATATTCAACAGAAATAATATTGTCTAAGTAGATTATGCCGAGTAGCTAGAGATAGATATGTTTCTCTAGGCCTTCAGTACGGCCATTGTCTCAAAGTCATAAGGAAGTCTCTCTCTCTCTCTCTCTCTCTCTCTCTCTCTCTCTCTCTAGACCCTTCCCTAACCTCACCATGGCTATTCCAACAAGCACCAAACAACGACAGCGAGATCGCATTCAGAAAATAAATGTCACGATAGCTATTATCAAAGGAGGAGTAGAACGGAAAAGATGTGCTATAAAGAGGCGGGTGATATCCGCCTCAGGAATTTCAGACGGGCATCTTATTCTAATACTATTTGTCCCTTTCTGCATTCATAAGGTAGTAGTAAAGGCTTGGCTGTCATGGAGTCAGTCGAAGAGTTCTCCAAGAAGAAACGTATGTATATTTGGCGCCAGCATGGGGTAATATGTGGAAAAGTTGCTACCGAATGCTACAATCCATGTGGATAGTAGTTATTGATATCAAAGGACAGTAAGTTTGCGTCGGATTTTCCGGTAATATAAGAAAGCCCTCTGAATTATATTCTGGCTATCATCATTTCATAATTTTAGGATCTACATATGGCAGGAGTCCAGGAATTAGAACAGTTTTATTTGTGTTACTGGATTTTTCTTAAATAATACTTACCGGTATATAATTAAAAAGAGAAAAAGAATAAAACACTTCTGATAATGTGTAAATGCTGTAACAGGGAGCTTTGGAAGAGCTGCTACTCAGGAAGTATTTGGTGGGCTGGATGAATATTAGCAATGAACATGCTTTGTGTGTACTAAATATATGAAATATCTGAAGATTAAAACCTTCCCGGAATCAAGTATTTCCAAACAAACATGACAAACAATCAGCAAGTATACTATCCCCTTGCAAATCGCTTCTTTTGTCTATAGCTTCAATGCTGTTCATATATAATCACTACTTTTGTTACTCATTCCTGTCCTTGACCGAATATTAGAGTAACAGGTGGTTTCATTTTTTTATGCAGACAATATACATGTCTAGTGCTGAAAGAAATGAGAAAATATGTAAACAAGTGGTTGCTTTTATAGGGAAGTTCTATCCTATTTAGCTTTGTGCATGATATCCACGAAAAGAAGAGCTTTTTTATGACTAATCTAACATTAATTCTTAAGAGTAGACATTTTTGATCCCTTAGGGACTAAATAATTATATCTTACTTTATCATCCATTTTCTCTGTATCAAATTTTCATTTCAGTTTACTGCTATCTAATATCTATCCAATGGTGGGCAAAAAATCATTATAAAAACCCATACTACCTACTTTATCACACCGGCATTCTAAGCTCCCTTCCAGCGACGCCCCTATATAATAAAGTATCTATCTGTACTATATATATAAATACATGGTGCTGTTTTGCTATGCCATCTCATTTATGGCGTGATGTCAGAAATTATTCTTTTGCCTTAGTATGAGATCTCAATATTTTTAATAGGTAAAATAAAAAAATAATAATAGAAAATATGATGGTTTAACTTCACCGTGCGCACGCTTCGCTCAACCTCAATGATTGAATATATTTTTTTAGAAATTTACTCCCGGGATATATACATTCTTTTTTAGAAAATCTAATGGTTCTTCCTTCGTTGTGAAGTGAAACAAGATCGCTACTATCAGTTGATATCACATACCAAAGCAAAAGCACGACTTTGAGATTGCATACCAAAACCACACCAAATACATCTATATATATACACACACACACACACACACACATATATATATATATATATATATAGATAGATAGATAGATAGATAGATAGATAGATATATATATATATATATATATGTATATGTGTGTGTAATATATATATATATATATATGTGTGTGTGTGTGTGTACATGTATGAATATATGTATATATATATATATATATATATGCCTATGTATATATATATATATACATTCATTTATACATATACATATATATATGTATATATATATATATATATATACAGTATATATATATATGTGTGTGTATATTTATCTATATATATATATATATATATATGTATATTCATATATATATATATATATATATTTAGCTATATACATATATATGTATATGTGTGTATATATATATATATATATATATATTTATATATATACATATATATATGTATATATATATATATATATATATATCTATGTATATATATATATATATATATATATATATATATATATATATATATATATATTATATGATATAGCTCCTAAAGTGTGGGGACTATAAATATACTATAATATGGCTTGTGACTGGTAACCAAACATATTATATATACTACGGCTGGAAAGTTAATCAACCTCTCGAATTCCAAACTCATTTGTTTGCTTTTACATTAAAGTTGTTACACTTCAAAACATTAATACACGAATTCTGAAACCGTTAAATAACTCACAGACAGTAATATATAAAACACTGAATATCCAAAGGACTCTAAAGCAGACTCAAAATCAAACTGGGTAATTAATCATAAGTATTTATAAAACGTATTCAACCTACTATGGTTCTTAACAGGAGTCGAGCAGAAGCTGGCTCCTAACAATGATGATTGGAATAATACTCCTTACAAAAATAAATAGATTCTACATAAATTACAACACTTTGAAAGAATTTACATAACAAAATCATTCACAGGAAAAAATTCAATCTGAACAAAACTTACATCAAGACAAAATATGTTATGTTCTGAGATTACATAGTAATTTCACTTGAACCAGTATATCTGAATAAATCTTAGTGTAACAGAAGAAATAATGCAAGAAAATTATGCAAAAGCTTGAAATAAATCTGAATAATATAATGTTCAAGTTTGACACTTGATGAGTAATATATAACCTAATCATGTAACAAAATCTATCTTCCCTACAGGGCCATTTACAAATATGTTACACATTGCCAACACTCACCCTAATACAGTTCATTCAATATCACCTTTTAGTCTTGTGTATCTTTTCGAAACACGATTTGCTTGGGGCACAGTATCACTTAGGAGAGGACACACTAAAACCTACTAAACACTTTCAACAATACAATGGATTGCGAGCGGGAAAGAGAGGGAAAAGGGAAGGAGGCTATCTTCAGGCTGCAGTTCTGAGCTGTAACCTAGATGTCCCCTTTTTATATAAAACCTAACTGAAATTTCCAGAAGTTTCCAAAGGATTTGGCAAGTGTGTCTAAGGGCGTTAGAGTTTCCAACTAGATGAAAATGTCAAGAGGCGAATCAGGAGGTTTTATGCAACTCTCAAATGCATACCAATGCACCCATGAGGCGACTCTCCCAACTAACTCCATCCACCCTTTGTCCCCGAAATAAAAAAAAAAAAAATAACATCCTCTCACCAGGCCTTCGCTGCATTTCTAAAGCACATGGTAGAGAATCTTTCAAAGCACATGTATCGAAACAATCTCTCAAACATGATGCAAGATAAAAATATAAAAGAACATTACCTAAGCCCTTGTTCATATCTTGCACGAATCCCACAACACTCTCAAATATATTACGTAAGACTTCATAACAAAAATACGTGAATAAAATATATACAATGAAATACATGGCGAAAGTCTGACTTAATTTACTTAAAATACTTATATCTACATGAGAGGGGCTCATTTTACAGGCTGGGGATCATCTCTTTAATACACAAATGAAAACAATATATGAAAGATAAATAAAATCATTAATAAACTATGGTATTTACTATACTTTAGACCAGCTGTTTAAATATATACATATATATATATATATATATATATATTTGTATATATATATATATATATATATATATATATATATATATATATGTCTGTATATACATATATATATATATATATACATATACATATATATATATATATATATATATATATATATATATATATATATATATATATATATATATATATATATATATACATACGTCTTAGTGGCGTCCAGAATTCGAAGACAGCTTCTCTTCGGACAGATCTTCATGCAGATAATTTTCAGGATAATAAGGCCCTCCTTAAGTCGAAACTAGGCAGTCGCCTAGGGTATAAGAATGAAGGGGGTGCAAGAACTGGGAACTAAATAGATAAACAAATAGATAAACAAATAAATATATATGCAAAGCAATTATATATACAGAACAATTATAAATATACAGAACAATTATACATAAATTTATATATATATATATATATATATATATATATATATATATATATATATATGTATATATATACATATATATATATATATATATATATATATATATATATATTACAATAAAGAAAAATATAGAGAAAGCTACAATGACTATTTTTCATAGTTCCATATACTGTTCAACTGAAATTAAATATTTTTCTAAAGAATGACGCAGTTTTATACTACATACAAATACAATAAAGCAAGGGTACATTTAGTTTACTTGAACTGAGTAATACTGAATAGAAGGAAAACAAAGTAATGTAGTTAAATGTTCGAGTCAGTTGACAAATATTTCTGCATTAATTCTTTAAAAAGAGAATTATTTACTTTTAATAATCTAATAATATTATTTTTAGAATGAATTATTGATCGTTTGGTATGACATTCTTTTAAAAAAAAAATTAACAGGAAGCAACTACAAGCAAAAGAAAATGATATTTCATCAGCATTAAAATAACTGGAATGCACTAGAATGTTTCTAGAAGAGAGAAGAAGTGATACAGAGTTTGAAAAGGTACTAGTTGATGCTACTGAATTGGCTAATGATTTGGAGATAGACCCAGTTTTTGTTGCAGATTCCGTTCGTCTTAGGAAAAAGAAAAGGCAGTTTGACTATGAAGGAGAAGACACACCAGTGCAGAATGCAAAAGTGAACTTTAAAGTTAACTTCTATTTTGCTATACTCGATGTTGCCATCAATTCTGTACTGGAACGTTTTCAGCAACTGCAGCAGATGAAGTCTGTTTTTGGTTTCCTGTATTATGTGAAATCACTTAATGGGATAACAAACACACAACTTGTGGAACATTGCACCAAGCTGGAAACAGCACTACGAGATGGAGAAAGCAAGGGCATAGACGCCACTGACTTGTGTCATGAACTTCAGGCAGTTGAACGCCTCCTTCAGCCTGACACTGTCACTCCCATGGATGTTTTAAAGTTCATTTGTGAACAAGGGCTGGTTCATAGTGTACCCAACACATTTGTTGCCTTGCGCATTCTGCTAACTTTGCCTGTTACTGTGGCAAGCGGTGAGAGGAGCTTATCAAAATTAAAATTAGTTAAGACGTATTTGCGGTGTACAATGACAGAAGAAAGACTTGTAGGTCTAGCTATGGTCTCTATTGAGAACGAGATCGCACAGAAATTGATCTAAAGAATCTAGTGGCTGATTTTGCCATGAAAAAGGCACGGAAAGCACATTTTTAGTTATCTGTAGTTGTAGCCAAGAATCTAGAAAGACTCAGTGCTCACTGAAATTGAATTTCTCATTTCTGCCATTGACAGATATTGATAAATTTTAGTATAAAGTTACAATTACATTATAATTGAATGTTGTAATTGTAAACAGTTCCTAATAATATCAAATTTAAACAATTGTTTCTGAGTTATCTTCATGTTTACTTCAGAATTATTAATTATTCTCACTAATTTGATTTCTAGTCTTTTTGTTAATGATTCAATTCGTAGTTATGAAGAGAATATCTCATTCTCTTCAATAACTGAGATTAATATTATACGTTTTCTACGTAGCCTACATAGCTTTCAGTTCCTTTCAGTACATTAAATTCTAGTTTTTTTTTTTTTTAATATTTTAGTTAGGGGATTTTAGTTACTTAAGATTTGTTCTATTAATGAATGAAAAAATATGTTGTAGGGGCCATGTTTTATTTTTTCCCCCTTTTTCAGCTAAGGATACACTCAAATGGAAGGAAAATGAGTCCTATTTTCTTCACCACTTACATTTTCTTATCCCTGATTGAAGTTTTAAAGAACTAATAACTCAAAACATTCATTTTCATATTTGTATAATTGATTGTTAATTTCTTATATACTCAATCATAACTTCACTATCAGATGCACATTTCCCTTATTAAATGAATTTTTTTAAATATATTATAAGCAAATATAATTGCTTTGCTCTATTTAATGCCATTTTCAATATAATGTTATGAATACATTAATTGTTTAATGCAATACTGTAAAACATTACTCTTAATACCCAGTACAAAATACATAACAAGCAGCATTAGTGGCCCCAAATTGGTCCGAGAGCAATTGGTACCCTGTTGTTCTGAAACTCAAACCTTTCCAGATTCCTCTGCCGACACCAACGCTGTGCCAGGAGACAGTCTTCGCTTCCTCTTGAATAACGAACAACCTTGAGGTCATGATTTTCTCGTCCTAGCTGCTAAAAGAAAATACGGATTTTCGAAGAAAAGGATTAATTTTATAGAAAAATACAAGTCTTCTACTACAAAAAAACAATACTTGTCCTCATGGAAGAAGTTTGTGGAGTTTGTTAAGAAACATAAGCCCACTTCGATTACAATGGACTTCTGTTTACTATTCTCTATTACATTACCTGAATAAGGTCTGGCCTCCACACCTATTGCTTACACTTTCGATATAGAACTCAACAGCCAACTATTCAATAAGATCCCGAAGACTTGTGCTAAACTGAAACCAAATGTTCCCCCAATACAATCTCATGGTCTTTGGACAAAGTCTTACACGTAAACACATCCCTATTATATACACGATATCTTTCGAGATATTGTTCAGTAAATCTTGTGATGCCTATACAGGTAAAATTCACTGGAACATCACTCGCAGGATATATCCCAAGTAGAAAGCTGCTGAGAGGTAGTTCTATCAGGTCGACATTACTATCTATCTTATATATATATATATATATATATATATATATATATATATATATGTGTGTGTGTGTGTGTGTGTGTGTGTGTGTGTGTGTGTGTGTGTGTGTGTGTGTGTGTGTGTATTAATTTCATTCTGATTATACTCAATGACCATAGTTGTTTTGGCTAATTTTCCATGGCCAGATGCCTTTCCAGCCGCCAATCCTCCCCCATTTACCCGGGCTTGGGACCAGCACCAAGTTGAGGCTGGCTTGGCCCCTCCCCTCAGATTTTCTGCTGTGTAAGAGAGACCATCTGATGGAAGTTAGAAATTGCAAGGTGATAAATGGGTAGAGTTTAGCAGCGCAACACAGGTTAGTGGTACTTGATTGCAGACTAAGGAATTGTAGAAGTAAAAAGACGAGAATGGACCCAAAGATTAAGTGGTGAAAATTGAAAGAGGAAGAACTGAGAGTCTTGCTTAAGGAAAGAGTGCTGAAGCAGTAAGGTTACATGAGGATGTACAAGAATGGTGGACCGAGAATAGTAAAGTGATTCTAAGGATTGGTGAGGAAGTCCCTTGAAAGTCATCAGGAAGAAGACCCCCAAATGATGAAGACTAGATCTGGTGGAATAATGAGGTGCAAGAATGGGTAAAAACGAAGAAAGGAGCCAAGAAGAAGGCAGATCTATCAAGACAAGAGTAGGATAAAGAAAACTATAAACAAGCAAAGAAAGAAGCAAGAAGAGCAGTAGCAAAGGAAAAGGCAGAGACATTAAAGGGAGTCTATAAAGAGATGGAAACACCAGAAGGAGAGATGAAAATATCACGAATTGTTAAGGCCCGAGATGCTGCATCTAAAGACCTGACACAGATAAGGCAAATAAAAGATAGCAATGGTATAGTTCTAGCAGAAGAGAATGAAATTAAAAGAAGGTGGGAAACTTATTTTGAAGGACTATTGAATGAGGAGAACCCAAGAACAGTATTTGAAGATGGACTCCCAAACGAGACAGTTACCATAGGAGTGACTAGCTGAGAAGTAGAACAAGCAGTAAAGAAGATGAAAAATAATAAAGCTGCAGGACCGGATAATATACCAGTAGAGGTATAGAAGAGTCTTGGAGAGGAAGGCATAGATATCTTGTGGGACCTGTTGTAGAAGATCTTCAATCAAGAAAAGATGCAAGGGGAATGGAGAAGAAGACTAATCATTCCCATCTATAAAGGGAAGGGAGACATCCAGGAATGTGGCAACTACAGAGGCATAAAGCTGATAAGCCATACTATGAAAATATGGAAGAAGATCATTGAGAAGAGACCCATAGATGAAACAACAATTGGTGAGGAACAATTTGGATTCATGCCTGGAAGAGGGACTGTAGAAGCAATATATGCTTTGAGGCAGTCGATAGAAAAACATCGGGAGAAACAGAGAGGATTACATATGGGCTTTATTGACATGGAGAAGGCAAACGATAGAGATGGAGATGTATGAAAGAAAAGGAAGTCCCTGAGAAATACGTAAGAATCACCCAAGATATGTATGAGAGGGCAGAAGCAAATGTTAAGAGCAGTATAGGCCTAACCTAAAGTTTCCTAGTAAATGTGGGACTACATCAGGGGTCTGCATTGAGCCCTTACCTATTTGATCTGGTCATGGATGTAGTAACGCAAGGTATTAGAGATCAGTCTCCTTGGTGTATGCTTTTTGCTGATGATGTTATACTGTGTAGCACTAGCCGAGGGGTAGTAGAAGAGAAACTGGAGGAGTGGAGAAGAGAAATGGAAAACAGAGGATTGAAGATCAGCAGGAAAAAGAGTATTTGAGATTGAATAATGGGGAGAAAGGGGAGGTTAGTTTATATGGAGAGAAATTGAAAAGAGTTGAAAATTTCAAGTATTTAGGATCAACAGTTGCAGAGGATGGTGATCTGGGGGCAGAAATAAACCAAAGAATACCAGCAGGATAGAAGAATCGGAAAAAGAGTGTGGAGTACTATCCGACAGAAAAATAGGGATTAAGTTGAAAGGTAAAGTACACAGGACAGTTGTGAGACCAGCAATGATGTATGGAGTGGACACATTGGCAATAAAGAAGACAGAAGAAAAGAAGATGGATGTGGCTGAGATGAGAATGTTAAGATGGATTTGTGGGATAACAAGAAGAGATAAGATACGGAAAGAGGTAATTAGAAGTACCACAGGAGTTAGAAAACTATCAGATAAGATCCAAGAAAGTAGATTGAGGTGGTATGGTTATGTCTTGAGAAGAGATGAACAGTATATTGGGAGGAGAGTGATGGAAATGGAGGTACAGGGAACGAGAAGAAGAGGAAGACCAAAGCGAAGGTGGATGGATTGTATCAAAGATGACCTTCGATCAAAGGGATTAACCGGTGATGAGGTGTGGGACAGAGGTAGATGGAGAAAGCTGACCAGAAACATCGACCCCACATAGAAGCGGGAAATGATGTAGACAAAGACGAAGAAGAATACATACATACATATATATATATATATATATATATATATATATATATATATATATATATATATATATATATATATATGTATATATATATATATATATATATATATATGTATATATATATGTATATATATATATATACATATATATATATATATATATATATATATATATATATATATATATATATACATACATATATATATATATATATATATATATATATATATATATATATATATATATATAAAGGATTTTGACATAAGAAAAATCTATTTTTGAGAGGGATAGTAATGTCGTCCTGATAGAAATTCCTTTTGGCAGTTCTCTACTTGGGATATTTCCTGCGATTGATATACCAGAAAATTTTACGTGCAGAGGCATCACAGGGTTACTATCCTCACTGCTTCCCGATCTAAATTAGATTCTACATATTGGGGAAGCTTCTTGAAGCTCATCTCAAAGAGATTTATTTGCAATCCTAGAACTTGCTCCAGAATAAAACAGAATAATTTTTCTGCCAGAGACCATTCTGTTTCCAGGGGCTTGAATCTTGACAGGGCATCATCCGCTGTCACATTGCGAACCCCTTCTAAGTGAAGCGCTGAAAGATGCTAATTTCTACACTTTGACAAATGGAGAAAGGCCAAAAATACATGGTTGATATGTGGAGATCCTGAACACTGTCTGTTGATGCAGTGGACTATCGTCTTGCTGTCGAAAACAAATTTGATGTGTAATTTTTTCTTCGGGTTCAGTCTCTACAGGGAAAAGAACACTGCCATGGCTTCCAGAATGTTAATATGGAATTTTTGAAATATGACTGACCACTGACCCTATATCTTCTTGGTAGGGGTATGACCCCCCACAATGCTGCTCTGAGGCATCAGTGTGGAGGAAACTGAAGAGGAAGGATGACGACAAGCTCTTGGCAGTGGACCACGGCTTGAGATGTTTGTAGAGTAAAGACAGGATCTTGTGGCGAAGATATCTCTGAGCATTTGATGGCTCTCTTCTCCAGACCCTGTAGGCAACCTTGAGTCTTGCTTTTGACACTGGATTTGTAACTGTTGCAAATTGTAGCGAGCCCAAGACTCTTTCCTGATGACGTCTGGTGACTGTCTTAGACTGAAGTAAACACCTGACTGAACTTTTTATTTCCTTCCTCTTGCCCTGAGGTAGAAAGAGGATATGTGACTTAAGTTTCCAGTGCAGGCCTAGCCACTGCAATTCTTAAGCTGGAGATAGCCTGAGCTTTTTGAGGTTGAGTTGGAACAAGGTGATTGTAGAAATTTCATAACTTCCAGAGCTGCCACTAGACATTCTGACTTCGTTGCAGCCGAAATTAACCAGTCATTGAGGAATACCATCACTTGAAGACCTTCGTTCCTGAGTTGTTTATCAATGGTCTTGACTAGTTTCGTGAAAATCCTTGGAGCTATGCTGAGTCCGAAGGGAATAGTTTTGAATATGTAGGCTTTTCTTGCCAATCTGAAACCAAGGTGGGGGGAAAATGCCGACCTATCGGAAGATGCCAATAAGATTCGGTAACATCTATGTAGACAGTGTAAGACCCCTGGGGTAGTAGGTCTGTATTTGCAAGATAGTTAGCATCTGAAACTTGTCACTCTGAATGAATTTGTTAAGAGGGGATAAGTCCTGCATAGTTCAAAGAATGTTCGAATCTTTCTTTGGTGCTCCAAATAGCCGTCCTAGAAAGTTCATGGATTTTCTGCCACAGATAACTTCAATCAGGAGAATATCCTGTACATATTCCTCCAAGAATGGTGTTATGGGTTGAAAGAACTTCTTGAACTTTTGGTGGTTTGTCTCCATTTCCAGCCTAGTTCCTTTGAGACTATGCTGTGTGCCCAAGGACTGAATTTCCACTGATCCTTGAAGTGATGGAGTCGTCCCCTACCGGAAGCTCCCCATTGTGGTTTTAAAGGGCCTGCTCCTTTATGTAACTTGCATCTGTTTCCACAGACCCTTGATTGGTTACTTCTTCCAGACTTTCCCTTCCCACTTGCATTTTCCGCTGAGCTTCAATAGGGTAAATTATTAAACTGGTCTGTTCGTAGATGGGATTGAATGCCAGGGACTTTATCACATACTGCTGAGGAACCATGTACACCATCTGGGGAATAGTGGCAACTGTGTATGTTGTGGCAGGAAAAGTTTTCTTGCCCTTAAATGGTCTCCTAGGCTTTTAGCCTTTAGGTTGATGTCCTTTTTTAGGGTGGTGAATTTCCTCTAAGAAGACATAACTCATTTCTGCATAAGGCTCTTATTCTCTTGAGCCACCCTGTCCATGACTTATTTAACTGCCTTTTGAGGAAAAAGATCTTTCCCCCAGATGTTCGAGTCGATCAACTTTTTAGGCTCCTGCCTGATAGTTGCCACTACAAGGATATGCTCTTTGCAGGCTCTCCTGTCTAAAAAGAACACATACAGATCCCTATGGAGGGTAGCCAAATGGGTTTTTGCCAGAATTCAGAAGAGGTCAGACTTCGAGTAGTTCCCGATCAACATCTCAAGATAAGACTGGTGCAAAAAAGAAGCAGCCACTCTTTCTTTGGCCTCCAATTCCGTCTTTAGTATGAATTCTGGAATTCTGGGCAGTTTCTCATTCAACTGCTTGCCTACGATATCCCAATCCAGTTTTTCAACTATGAAGGGGTGTTGGATATATCTCCAACTATCGGAGTCATAGGAGAGGGCCTGTGAAACAGGTTTGCATTCCTCTAGCACTGGCATAAGCTAACCTTCCATTTCTGCCTTTTTAACAGCCTCTAAATTCTTTGAGGTAAAAGGAAAGACAGTATCCTTTGGAGCTACAAAGGTTGCCTGGAAGCTTACCTTCCATTACTCCCTTTATTAACAGCCTCTAAACTCTTTGGGGCAAAAGGAAAGACAGTATCCATTAGAGCTACAAAAGTTGCTTGCTTCCTGCTGAAAGCAGAAAGCTGATTGTTGGTAAACTTGCCTGTCTTGATCTCCTTCACCAATAGAGTTTAAGCCTTACTGGAAAATTCTAAAATTAGCAAGATAGGGCCAAAGTTGAAAGACAAAGAAAATCAGAGAAAGAATACGTTGAAGCTTGGTCATAGGAAATTGCCGAACTCTAATGCTCACAAATATCAGAATTAGACCTATACGCAGAAGCAACAGGAAAAACCCAAACGCTATAGGTGTGGTAAAACGGATCATCTTACATACGAAGCAAGGAAATTCCCTGCTACAGGACAAACATTCCAGAATTGTAGAAAGGTGGGAAATTTTTCAAATGGTTGTAGATTTCCAAAGCAGTACGCAAAGAAAATAAATACAGCAGTTGATACTATAGGCCAAGAGAATAATGCGGAAAATGTTCATGATCATCAGGTTAGGTCTGAAACTGATTTTGCGTTTCGCTTTAATTCTGTCAACAAAGGTGCAAAGAATCACATATTGCTAGAAGTGATCATAAATGGTAAACCAATTGTAATGCAAGTTGACACAGCAGCTGATGTATCAATTATGTCAGAGAAGACATCTAAAACCATTTCTAATTTGTTATTAGAAGGTACAAATAGAGTTTTGAAAGGTTATGATGGTTTTGAGATTCAAGTAATAGAAACTTCGAACGTAGAAGTACAGTATAAAGATCAGATTGATTGATTGATTGATTGATTTGGAGTTCTCTGGCATCCTGACATCGAAAGTCATTGATACCAATATTGTTTATTATAAATAAAGATTAAAAGAATATTCAATTAAAACCAGAAAATTAGATATTTTAGAAAAGTTGAATATCATTAAGAAGAACTACTTCTGATATAAATTCTAAAATGCGACTATCATTGTACGACACATTATGTCCAAGGATTTTGGCAAGGATGAACCTGCCATCCTCACCCCGAGCCTCCAACAGATATCTATTTCTTTCTGTGCTATAAGTGGGGCATTTAGTCAACACATGCCTCACAGTCAAGGGTATTAAAAAGTTTTCACAATATGGTTGGTGTTGGCCAGCCAGCAGAAACTCATGTGTCATCCGAGTGAGACCAATGCGGAGATGACAAAGAGTAGTCTCCCATTTTCGGGGCATCCCATTATATCTCCAAGGGGATATAAGAATCGCAATTCCTCGCATCCTATTTTCGTTTAAACTATCCCAATGATGTTGCCAATTGCAATGAATAGAATTCTTAATTGCGGGCAAAAAATCATTACAAAGAATGGGATACCTTCTTGGTAGCAGCTCTGCTGCAGCACTCCTTGCCAGTGAATCCGCCTCTTCATTTCCAGACACACCTACGTGGGCCGGAACCCAACAAAATAGAACTATTATACCTTTCAGGCCAATGATTAAAACTCACTCTAAAAGCTATAAAACTAAAGGGTTACTAGAATTGAAACCTTCTAAAGCTTGAAGAACATATCTTGAGTCACTAAAAATGGTTAAATTGCCCTCCTCTTTTAACGCTATTTTCTCAATAGTGGTTAGTATGCCATATAATTCCGCAGTAAATATGGAAGATATTGGAGGAAGTGCACCTCTACAGTTAAAAGAACTACTATATACTCCAAATCCAATGCCAGCATCAGATTTGGAACCATCAGTATATATAAAAGTGGATTCCTTATGTTCCTCAAAATGTTCCATAAAAAGAGACCTAGCTTCTAAGTCAGTCATATTTTTCTTAACACCAATAAAATATTTACAAAAAGATATCTCAGATAATTTCCACGGAGGGGTTGATGATATCTTAAATGGAAGCACCTTACCTCTAATTATGTCAACCCTGTTTAATGATTGTTTTACCCGAAAGCCATAAGGTTGAGGAGATTTTGGGTGCAACCCAAAGTATGTTGAGTGCCTTACAAGGCTTGTAGTCTGAAAGGCTAAAGAGTTAGGGAGTCTTTGTAACCTAAACCAATACCGAATAATGGAACACATTCGGTAACTCTCCGGCATCATCAAGGAGACTTGGGATAGGTGAGGTTGTAAATGCTCCTGTAGACAATCTAATACCAGCATGATGTATTGAATCTAATATTTTTAACCAGCTTGGGTTGGCGGAGGAGTATATTTCACACCCATAACTAATCTTTGAAAAAATTAAGGCCTTGTATAATTTTAAAATAGTTTTACAGTCTGCCCCCATGATATATGGGACAATACTTTTAAAAGATTTAGAGCCTCAAGACATTTAGCTTCTAATGCCTTTAAGTGTGGAACCCATGTCAACCTACAATCTAAAATTAATCCTAAAAATATAGCTTCCCCTACACATGGAATCCGTTGTCCTTTCATGTATATATCATGGTCTGGATGTAATCCCCGGATACGACAGAAATGGACATTAGTAGTTTTGCTTGTTGAAAACCTAAACCCATTCATATTAGCCCACTGGATAATTCTATCAATTGTGAGTTGTAGTTTTCTCTCAACCATAGCCATCCTACCTCCAGCAAATGATAAAGAGATCCTCCACAAATAGTGTAGACAGGATATCTTGGCGAATGACTGAGGATATCCCATTAATTGCTAGTGCGAATAGAGTCACACTTAGCACACTACCCTGGGGAACTCCTTCTTCCTGACATTTATTCTCTGATAGAGTTTCCCCACTCTCACTTGGAAAACTCCATCTGAAAGAAATGACCAACTAAATAGTAGTAGCTATCCTCTTAATCCAAACTCATGGATTCTTTTAAGTATACCATATCTCCATGAGGTATCATATGCCTTTTCAAGATAAAAAAAAAAAAACTGTCACATGGTGCTGTTTGTAAGCAAAGGCTTCCCAAATGGAGGACTCAAGTCTTATCAGTTCATTAGTCCTTGAATGCATTTTTTTCTGAATTCACATTGAATGGGTGATAAAATACCCTTCTTTTCAAGGTACCACATCAGTCTTACATTGACCATCTTCTCCATGATTTTGCATAAACAACATGTCAATGCAATTGGCCTATAATTTGCTGCTAAAAACTTGTCCTTACTGGGTTTTAAAAAGGCTAAAATAATGGCTAGTTCCCAAACACTTGGATAACTATGATCATGCCATGTTCTATTAAAAATGCTTAAAATAAATAACTTTGTATTAAAAGGTACATGTTCAGTCATTGCATATGGAATTCCATTGGGTCCAAGGGCTGTATCGTTACACGTAGCAAGTGAAGAATCAAATTCTCTTTCAGTAAAAGGAGAATTGTATGACTCTTGCTTTCTTGTTGCAAAATTTAAAACTATATTTTCTTCAATGTTCCTATACTGGTGACCAGGAGCTGCTTCACACATGCACAATACATTTGAAAAATGATCAGCCAGGGCATTGCTAACTTCGGTTACTCCAGTCATATACTGACCATTTACCAATAACACTGGTGGTGGGTTTGGGGTGAATTTGCCTGCTATCTTTTTGACTTCCCTCCACACAGATGATGTTGGCGTTCTACTGTTAAATGACATTCAAGACTGGTACCTAGCTTCTTTCATGGCATGACGGAACTGTGCTCACCGTTCCTTGTATATGACTATATTCCCCTCAGTACGGTGCATGCGCAATTGAGTTGAAGACTTTCTTGTGACTCTGTGCAGGGCAGTTAGATCTGATGACCACCAAGGGACTGGTCGTCGTCTGAATATCCCTGTTGTTTTAGGATTGAAATTGACTCCTGCTGTGTGAAGAGTTCCATTAAGTAAGTCTATGGCATCATCAACAATTTCAAACTGTTCTGCATTTCCTTCAATTTCACTTAGCTCCCAAAATCTATCCCAGTCCGCCTTATCAAGATTCCATCGAGGCGATCTTTGTAAAGGTGGACCATTGTTGCTGTTTATAATGATTGGTGCATGATCACTAGTATGCCAATCATCTAACGTCCTCTAATTAAAATCGAGAAGACAGTTAGAGCTTGCAACTGATAGGTCAATGCAGGACAAGGTACCTGTCTGAACATGAAAGTGTGTGGGCTCTCCTGTATTAAGGAGTCCTACATCTTCATTCTCTAAAATTGATGATATAATATTACCCCTTGCGTTTGCCAAAACATCACCCCATAAAGGATGTCTACTATTAAGATCTCCTAGTAAGAGAAAAGGTTGTGGGAGTTGTTTAATCACCTTTATTATATTATCATATGAGATGTTATCATTTGGAGGTAAGTAAAGAGAACAGATTGTGTATTTTCTCCCTATAGCAATCTGTACAAGCACTGCCTGCAGAAGGGTACAGATAGACAGAGATATTTAGGGAACATCTCGACGAACGTATATAGGACTTACCACATGGCTCCCTGCTCGTTGATCATATGGTGTCCTATAGTTAACATACTATCGAAGCCAAGGGGTATTAACATCGAGCTTAAGTTGTTCATTTTTCGCCCTTAAACCCTGGCAATTCCATTGCAGAATGGAGGAAAAAACTATGGTTTATTTTTTGGAAGACACCTTAGATGAAGTCTTCCCATTGGGACTATTTGATCTAACAATATTTCCCGGTGGTATCTCTAGAAAGTATCTTGATATAGTGGGTTTTGTGTTCGTCTTTTCTTTGTGTCCTTTTGATCTAATTGTTGAGGAGGATGGTGGACCTTAACTTGAATTTCTGATTTGTTCAATTTACCTTCCAGTTGATCAGAAACATCAGCAGACAAGACATCATATATATTTGAAGTCGTGACTTTATTATTTCTTATGGTAGGAGGCAAGAGAGATGGAGGTCTCTCTCATTTTCGATTAAAAAGCTGTGATCAGTCAGGATTTTGCACCTTCCCCATCACAGGTTCACCGGGTAAATTTGTTTGAGGTGGAACCTCCATCAGATCAGGCAAGGGCACGGCCTGAGAGAGGTTTGTACTATTTTTTAGAATGGGAGTAGATGGTTTTTTAATACCTTTCAGATATTTAAATATCTGTTTTGATTTTTCTACAATTTCTGTATATAGATTTTAGATGGGACTTTCAACCTCTTTAACTACTTTCATATGCTTCTTTATATTAGAAGTGGGAATATAATTTTCATCCATGTGCTTTGGCAAGTTTTTCTTCAAAACCATTGAAAAAGCTTGCCCTGGTCTTATCAGTTTTTCAAGAGCTCTTTTACGAGCCTCTCTAAAAGTAACCCTTGCCATGCTCCTAATGGCCTGAATTTCTTTTTCAAAAATAAACTTAACACAGCTTTTAGATGTAGCTGGGTGTGCTTCCCCACAATGTATGCAATTTGGATTTTCTAAGCATACTCCATGACTATTTTCTCCACAGTTGGCACAAACAGCTGGATCATTATTTAGTTTTTCCTTGCATTTCTGGCTTAAATAGCCATACATTTGGCAATGATAACATCGCAATGGTGAAGGGATATAAGATTTCACCTTCAGAGATAGCCAACCTGCTTTAATAACATTTGGTAATCTGTATTGATCAAATGTTATAACCAAAGTAGCAAGAGGAATACGTTGTTCTCCAACTCTCTCATTCTGACTACTTTTACTACTCCTTGACTCCTCAGTTCATCCTCAATTTCTTTTTCCTCTATGTCAAGCAATTCTGGAGCATATATCACACCTCTACTCTGGTTGAAAGAGGGGTGCGAAATGCATTTGACACTATGACCACCCAATGTTGTAAGTGTTTTCAATCTTTCGCCTTGTATTGAGGATAGTGTCTATCAAGAAGAATTTTTGGCTGCCCTCCATATATTATTATTATTATTATTATTACTATCCAAGCTACAACCCTAGTTGGAAAAGCAAGATGTTATAAGCCCAGGGGCTCCAACAGGTAAAAATAGCCCAGTGAGGAAAGGAAATAAGGAAATAAATAAATGAAGAGAACAAATTAACAATAAATCATTCTAAAATAAGTAACAACGTCAAAACAGACATGTCTATATAAACTATTAACAACATCAAAAACAAATATGTCATAAATAAACTATAAAAAGACTCATGTCCGCCTGGTCAACAAAAAAGCATTTGCTCCAACTTTGAACTTTTGAAGTTCTACTGATTCAACCACCCGATTAGGAAGATCATTCCACAACTTGGTAACAGCTGGAATAAAACTTCTAGAGTACTGCGTAGTATTGAGCCTCGTGATGGAGAAGGCCTGGCTATTAGAATTAACTGCCTGCTTAGTATTACGAACAGGATAGAATTGTCCAGGGAGATCTGAATGTAAAGGATGGTCAGAGTTATGAAAAATCTTATGCAACATGCATAATGAACTAATTGAACGACAGTGCCAGAGATTAATATCTAGATCAGGAATAAGAAATTTAATAGACCGTAAGTTTCTGTCCAACAAATTAAGATGAGAATCAGCAGCTGAAGACCAGACAGGAGAACAATACTCAAAACAAGGTAGAATGAAAGAATTAAAACACTTCTTCAGAATAGATTGATCACCGAAAATCTTGAAAGACTTTCTCAATAAGCCTATTTTTTGTGCAATTGAAGAAGACACAGACCTTATATGTTTCTCAAAAGTAAATTTACTGTCGAGAATCACACCTGAAATTTTGAAAGAGTCATACATATTTAAAGAAACATTATCAATACTGAGATCCGGATGTTGAGGAGCCACCGTCCTTGACCTACTTACAATCATACTTTGAGTTTTGTTAGGATTCAACTTCATACCCCATAATTTGCCCCATGCACTAATTCTAGCTAAATCTCTATTAAGGGATTCACCAACCCTAGATCTACATTCAGGGGATGGAATTGATGCAAAGAGAGTAGCATCATCTGCATATGCAACAAGCTTGTTTTCTAGGTCAAACCCCATGTCATGTGTATATAGTATGAAAAGTAATGGGCCAAGAACACTACCCTGTGGAACACCGGATATCACATTCCTATAATCACTATGGTGCCCATCAACAACAACTCTTTGAGATCTATTGCTTAAAAAATCAATAATAATGCTACGAAACGACCCACCCACTCCCAACTGTTTCAGTTTGAAAACAAGGGCCTCATGATTAACACGGTCAAAGGCAGCACTAAAATCACGGCCAATCATACGAGCTTCCCGACCACAATCAAGGGATTTCTGTACAGCATTGGAGATTGTGAGAAGGGCATCACATGCTCCAAGGCCTTTACGAAAACCAAATTGCAAACTAGGGAGTAGATGATTACCTTCAGCAAACCTATTAAGACGTTTTGCCAGAAGACGTTCAAAAACTTTAGATAATATGGGAGTTATGGAAATTGGGCGGTAATCAGTGGGATTTGAGCTACCACAAACACATTTACATAGAGGAGTAACATTACCAATTCTCCAACTAGTGCTAAAAGCTCCTCTTCTTGCTAACTTGCGCAAAATAACAGATAACTTTGGAGCTAAGAAATCTGCTGTCTTTATAAAAAACAAAGGAAAAATACCATTTGGGTCTACACCTCCATAAGCATCAAGGTCCACCAACAGAGCTTTAATCTCACGAGATCGAAAAGCTAAATTAGTTAGTTTAGCCTCAGGAAAACAGGAATGAGGAAGTTCAAGTTTTTTATTACTCTGTTTACTGTCAAAAACATCAGCCAAAAGGGTTGCCTTTTCCTTTGGACAGTGAGTGACTAAGCCATCTGGTTTAAGTAAAGGAGGAACTGTTGCATCTACACCAAAGAGTGCAGATTTAAGGGTAGACCACCATTTATGTTCCTGAGTTGTACCAGAAAGTGTTTCTTTTATGGTTAAATTGTACTCCTTTTCAGTTGAGGCATAAACTCTCTGAGCAAAAGCTCGAAGCTGAGTATAGTTGTTCCAGGTCAAATCTGATCTGTTACCCTTCCAAAGATGATAGGTCTCCTGTTTCTCCAAATAAGCACGTCTACAATCATCATTGAACCACGGTTTGTCCTTCACTCGGTACCTTAGCACACGAGAAAGGATACGCCTATCAATTATGTTGACTAGATTCTCATTCAAAGGGACAACAGGATCTACACTATTATATAATTGTGACCAATTCAAGCACAAAAGATCATGTAAAATCCCATTCCAGTCTGCTTGGGATTTCATATAAATTTTACAAGAATATGATATATCAGAGACAGGCTGCTCAGTCTTCACTAATAATGAAATCAAGGCATGATGAGATGTCCCGACTGGAGAACCAACCTTACTAATTACAACGCCAGGGGAGTCAGTGTATACGAGGTCCAACCAATTACCAGACCTGTGAGTAGCTTCATTTATGATTTGCTCACAGCCTGATTCAGAGGCAAAGTCTAAAGCTCTTGAGCCATGGCGATCGGTAGGAGAGATAGAACTTAACCACTCCCTATGGTGAGCATTAAAATCACCAACAAAGACAAAAGAAGCCTATAGCAACTATTTACCTGTTAGCTTTAAAAACATTTACACGTTCATATCTTCCATTTTCAAATTCTAAAATAAAAAATTTCTCATAATTCACTACTTCATAGTGACCAGGTAATACTTCTACTTTTCTATATTTTTCTTTACTGTCATCATTTCTCGCTCTCTCTCTCTTCTTGCCTAGTGTTTTCTTATCATTATTCTCATGACATGAATAAGGTTCTAATGTAACAATATCAGAACCCGAGTTGGAGCTGTCTATACCGAGGTCCATGTTTGTATTTTCCTGGTCGTCAACAGGGGGGTTGGGTTTCTTGGAAAGAGCAAGCCGGGTTATCCACCTCTTATCGGAGGATGTCATTTTTCCTATCCCATGTGGACCAACACAAGAAGAGGCTTCAGTGGGGACCAGTCCTCTATTAGAGAGAGGCTGCCTCTCTTTAGGTGGGCTTACACTGGTCAGTGGGGGTAGTTAGACCCTCCTACCGGCGACTCCAATGCCTGGCGTCACCCATTACCCGAAAATATGGGTGACTTACAACCGGATCACTGGAGCCCGACTCTTAACAGACTTGGTCTGCACCCAATGGGGTCTGCTAGAGGGTGATGGCATCTAAATGGGCACAGGTTGAAATGGAATGCCGTCCATCCCACACTGTGCCAGATCCAAAGAAGCAGCCAAAGTATAATCAAACAAGCCAAAATCGTCAACAAGTTCAAGCCCAAAAGGAAGAGATTGGAGAATAAAAGATATAACCCAAAATGAAAAGAGAATGTTCTGACTGATTTAGTTGGATCAACAGTTGGGCACCGAGGTCCAATGGGAAAGTAGTTCCCACTGTTCATTAGAGCCCAGCTGCTAATCCCTAAGCCCCCATCCTCATCAAGGCTTCAGCATCTGGGGGGTATAGAGATCAGAAGTTAGACAGAATGCCATTAACCGTAGTGGAAGGTAGAGGACAAACTTTACTAGGTTTGGACTGGTTACATTATATAAAGTTAGATTGGTCTAGTATTTTGAAGGTTACAGGTACACAAGATGAATACAAGAATGAAATGTCTATGGATAATATTCTATCAGAGTTTCAAGACACATTTGAAGATAAAGTTGGCACAGTAAAGAAAGCAAAGGCCATTTTAGTTTAGAAATCAGATAGTACTCCTAAATTTTTGGCTCCAAGACCAGTACCATATGCATTGAAAACTGCAGTTGAAACAGAAATCGAAAGGTTCGAAAGTGAAGGTTCTTGGGAAAATTTTCATACTTAGATTGGGCTACTCCATTATTTCCTATTGTGAAGGAAAACGGGCAGGTTAGGTTTAGGTTATGTGGAGATTATAAGGTAACGTTGAATCCACTGCTTCAGGTAGCCCACCATCCATTACCAAATCCAAAAGACATTTTTGCAACTACGTCAGGATGTAATATATTTTCTAAGTTAGATTTTAGACAAGCATTTCAACAGCTTCCCATGGATGAAAATTCACAAGAACTATGTACCGTAAATACATCCTTAAGATTGTATAGGTAAAAGAGATTGCCTTATGGAGTAGCAAGCAGTCCAGCTATATGGTAACAAACTATTGATAAGATTTTTTCAGGAATGTAAGGTGTATTTATTTTCATAGATGACATTTTAGTCCCTGGTAAAGATAAAAGAGAACATAGTGAAAGATTACGGGCAATTCCGAAGAAGATAAAGGAACATAATATTAGAGTAAATAGGTGCAAATATAATTTAGAAGTTGATTCAGTGGAATACTTAGGTTTTGTAATCAATTGTAAAGGTATCTTTAAGGCTAAGAAGAAACCTAATGTAGTGATATCAACTAAGGTACCAGAAAATTTTTAGGAATTACTATAATTTTTAGGTTTAGTAACTTTTTATGGAAATTTCATTCAGAATTTATCTTATAACTTACTAAATAAGGGTGTAGAGTAGAATTGGACAATAGATTGCCAGGAATATTTTGTAAGAATAAAGAATGAAATAACATCACCTACATTTATAGTACATTATCAAATGGATTTACCAGTTAAAGTAGTCTGTGATGCATCGAACATAGGTTTAGGCGCAGTATTATATCATGTATTGCCGGATGGAACAGAAAAGCCAATTGCTTTCACTTCTAGAGTATTAAACACGGCAGAAAGGAATTACTCTCAAATAGAAAAAGGTTTAGCACTAGTGTATGGAGTTAAGAAATTTCATATGTATCTTTATGGAAGGAATAGGTTCACTCTTGTTACAGATCATAAACCTCTATTAGCAATATTGGGTCCAAAAACAAGTTTACCTACATTGGTAGCTGCAAGATTACAACGTTGGGCAATTATGTTAGCCGCATAGCAT
>NC_090739.1:50457887-50462887 GCF_036898095.1 Palaemon carinicauda
TTGTAGATAGTGGGACAGAGCCACTCTAGGTCGACAGTATCCCATCTTGGCCTTAGTTTTTTGATAGGCAACACTGGTTGAGGGAGCTTCTTCCCTATGTTTACACTGTTGATCCCTTGGAATGCCTCCTCCAACAGTTCACATAGCTGCTACAATATCTTCTTCCAACAATTTCCCCGAGTTTATCAACGCTTCTAAGGCTGGACTATTGGTTTTGGCTTCAATCATTCCACTCAGATCTTGGCCACCACATGCCATCAAAAAAGAGGCAATGAGCTTTAGTTTCATTAGCTTCTGATAATTCCTGAACGTTTGGGTTTTTTAAAAACTCTTGGATATTAAACTGTGCCATCTTGTACTTTATAAAAAAAAGATTGTGTCCAAAAATGTATCTTAACAATACACAGAATCCTATCAACACTAAATTAGTCAAATCTTTAATGAAAACACCAATATTTAAAACAGACTCACTCAATACCAGGGGTCTGGGCACCAAAAAATATATTTTATTATGGTCCTGTCTCCTAGAAACCAAAAATATTATATTATGGTCCCGTCTCTGGGTACCAAAAATATACATTATATATTACGGCTGGCAAGCTACACAAACTCTCTAGTTCAAAACTCACTTGTTTGTTTTTACATAAATCTGTTATATTTGAATAATACCCGAACTCTGAGAAAATCACATAATCCCAGATGGCAATATATAAAAACACTAAATATCAAAATGTTTCTTAAGTAGACTCAAAACAAAACTGGGTAATTATTATTTAGAAGTATTCAAAACAACATCTTACTTTGATTCTTTAACACGGATAGGAGAGAGTTCTGAAATAAACACTGGTGATCGAAATAATACACTTTGCAAAACTAAATATACTAAATTCTATAAATATTACAACACCTTGAAAGAATTGACATGAAAAGTAAGTGACTCGAAATATTAAGTCTGAGCCAAACTAAGATTAAGAAAAAAAGAATGTTTACACTGAAAATTATATAATCACTTGTTTCACTGGAAATTGAATTTTTCACTAAAATATACTCTGGAAAACTAATGAAAATAGATAACCTTTCACAATTTAAAGATTAAACTCAAAGAAATTACAAAAAGTAATTGATAAACTTACAAGATTTAGCTCACATGAACTACAGCCAAATCGAATACACTTCACATATCTTACTTGCACAGGGCTAGGTATAAAAATTTATATAACACCAGCACGCATAATGACACAATAAATTGAAATCACGGTGAATGTCATCAGTAACGTTTCAACAAACTACACACGATATATGGTGTATTTAAACTTATACGCTATGGAGAGGACACACTAGACGAACTTGAGAGAAAGAGGATGAACATTGGCTCTTTCACGGGACAGGCTGTTTCTCTTCCGCCCTACACATCCCTAGGGGCACATATGGGCACTTAGTAATTTCTAGATTATTCTGGGTCCGGAGTCTAGAAGCTTCGGGGCTGGCTCAGCGACGCCAGAGTTACCAACAATTACCTTTCAGGCACCTACCAACGCACCAGCGAGGCGACTCTCGTTCAGCTAGCTCCACCCACCTTCATCCTCAAACAATCAAAATAAGATAAGGAATGACACTAGCTTTTGAAAAACTTCCAAAAAACGTGGCCAATATAAGAATTGCATATTTTCTCACAAACATGACACAATGCCTCATGGAAAAAATTAAAATTATATAAACCCTCGTTCATACCTCGTAGGGCCATATAGCACTCTTAAACAGATTACGTAACACTTTATAACAAAATACATGAAATCAAACGCTATTTCTTAAAAAAATTATAAATTTACATATACTGACTTGAATGATGAATACAATGGAGTTAACAACGAAAGTCTTACGTAATTTGCATACAAAACTTACACCTTTATGAAAGGAACTCACTATGAGAGCTGGCTATTCATCTCTTAGATACACAACTGAAATACATAGATAAAATACTTACTCTACACTAGACCAGCTTCAGAAGAATATATATATATATATATATATATATATATATATATATATATATATATATATATATATATATATATATATATATATATATGTTACAGGCAAACTATGTAACCAGGCATTTTGTGAAATGCCTAAATACTTTAGGCATTTCGTGGAATGACTGAGTCACTTAGGGATTTTGCAAAATGACTAAAATATCTAGACATTACGAGAAATGACTGGGTTTATGGCCCAGGAATCTCGCACAATGTCTGGATAATAAGAATTTTAGGTCAATAGTGTATATTTGCTGGTATGTTGTATATGCTTAGGGCAGGGGTCGGCAAACTATGGCACGCGTGCCAGACTTGGCACGAGGAGTGCATGTTTACGGCACGGCATTTGATTTGAAGGAGCAAAGCAAAAGAAACTTCCTAAAAATACCTAGAGAGAGAGAGAGAGAGAGAGAGAGAGAGAGAGAGAGAGAGAGAGAGAGATAGCCCCAATCCCGTTATCCAACACATCCACTTGGATAATGAATTTCTCGTTGAAATCCGGTGCTTGAAGTATCGGTATTGAAGTTTATATGGCCTTTATATTTTTCCTTTTTCCTGACATCTCGATAACGTAGGTCCGGTCACTGCTCTTCTCCAAAATCCGGAATGGTTCTTGGAACTCATTGGCAATAGGCAAGCTCTTAATCGGTGAATAAATTACCAACACCTGCCGTTCTGCCTCAAACTATCTGTTCGTGGTCTTCATACCAAACATTTCCTCCGTTCGTCCTACACTCGTTTTCCCGCCTTCTAGGGAAAATTTTCTTAACTCGCTGATCCTGTTCCTCAAATCTTTGACATTTTCTCCTTCCGTTTCAAGTCTATCAACCTTTTCCAACTCACTTGTCCTACTTCTAACGCTGAGTTTTCTATTTCTTCTTAGGTCAATTTCTTCTTTGTCTTCTTATCTTCTCATCTGTCGTTCCTCCTCGCTTGGGCTTACTCGAGAGTTCTCTTCTTACGTATCATCAAGGAAATCCTCCTCTTCGGAAAACAAATCCTCCAAGTTCATCGCTCTTTCAATTTCTTTGTCTTCATCAGCAGTCACTTTCTTTGTCATACTCATAGTAGTCACACAACTAGGAAACAGATAAGGGTAGTCTTTTTCGAGTTCAGTCGTAGGACTATTGTTTAATGGTTTCTCCGTTACAATGGGACAAGGCACAAACGCCGCTCCACCAACCTCTTTATCCAGCAGGACGTCAACTTCTTCAACAGCCAATGAATCCTTTACCAACTCACACGGCAGTTTCAAATGGCAAATAGAGGTAATAGAGGTAACCTCTTCACCTCCTATTCCCTTCAAAATAACCGAGACTCCTGTGAGAAACTGTTCCACGAACGTGTGTACTCCTCATATCACCACACTATGGTTGCAACCTGTGTCGCGCAATATCCTGACTGACGTTCACGCACTCTCGTCTATTGTTGCTAACATACCTTCATAAATATGTGATTTAAAGGCATCCAGACTGTTTGGGTTTTTCCTGTTCATCAAGTAAACGTTGGCTGATTTATTTTCCTTTTTGACCTTTCCCAATTGTTTCTTCGTCTTCACAGTCGGTGAAGTCGAATTATCCTTAATCTCTTGGGCGAGTGCATTCCGTTGGTACGACCAGCATTCCTTACTGATATGGCCTCTCTTGCCAGACTTAAAACAGACAATATTAACCTTATGCACGGCAATTATTGCTGTAGTACTATCATATTCTGATTAGGAGCACTAACAGTGCTATTTCCACTGTAATTGTTGAATTTGTTCATGGAGTTATTACTGAACTAGTTTCCATGGTTCGGCGAATAACTGACACTTGGTCGGAGCAACGGTTAGAACTTCATGCCCGAGGATTGTTAACGACTGAAAATATTATAATCTTCACTCAGCGAAGCGGCTTTATCAAGTTGCTTCACCTCTCCCACTATCATGTACGTTCGGATATGTTCAGGAATTCCTCATTGATACCGTTCTAGTACTATTAATTCTTTTAAACAAGCCATTTCCCTCATGTTAGCAGCCTCTGTCTATCTCTTAAAACAACGTCGTTCCTTATAAGCGTAATCCAGGAAAGTAATTTTTTCGACCTTCATCAAACTTTGTAACCTTTCATTATAATATTCAGGTGTCATCTGATACACTTACAGCACGCTCCTCTTCACTTCTTGCTACTCCTTCCTCTGGTCCTGTGATAAGGAAAGGTATGCACTGCAGCCTTTCCCAATGAATACACTCTGCAACAACACAGACCATTTATTTTCGGGCCATTGCATTGTTGATTTAACCATTTCAAAATGATCAAAGAATTCATCGGAAGCTTCTTCTGTGAACTTTTAAATTAACCTTTAGGCGTTCAACACATTAAACATGGGATCATGCATAGCAGGGGCTGTCATTGTCTGCATTACCAACTTTGTATGGGCGTTCAACAGCTCCAACTTCCTCGTATGTTGTGCAATCTCTCTCGCCGTCTCTTTCTCTTTTTCTTCTATTCTACTCCTATATCTTGTGACTTCTCTGGCTTCTTCTCTTTCTTTTTCTTCTTGTTCTACCTCTCATTCTCTCGCACGTGTGGCTTATTCTTCCGCCATCATCTTCAACTTGATCAAATTCTCTCCACTACAATTCGTTGAATCTCAGCCTCTACATCCCTATCTCCTTCCATGCCTTCACTTTGTGAGTCAACTGGTCCTTGCTTCACTACAAATTCTTCCACAGCTTCCTGGAACAGTTCACGAGCTGCTACAATATTTTCTTCTGACAACTTTCCCGAGTTTATCACTTGATTTCGGCTTTAATCATTCCATTTGGTGCATGGCCACCACATGCCACTAAAATAGAGCCACAGAGCTTTAGTTATATTAACTTCTGATAATTCTTGAACATTTAGGTTATTCAAAAACTCTTGGATATCAAACTGTACCATCTTGTACTTTACAATATTTAATACCTCTCTAAAAAACATATATCCT
>NC_090739.1:50467887-50517887 GCF_036898095.1 Palaemon carinicauda
TCCCCTATGAAGCCATCCATGAAACGTTGAAAAGTGCCCCCAGCATTATGAAGGCCACAACAGTAGTAATTAAAGGTGTATGTACCGATGGGTGTGGTGATGGCAGTCTTAGGGATAGCTTCTGGGTTCATTGGCACCTTATAATATCCCTTCAGAAGATCAGGTGTGGAGAAAACCTTCGCCTTGTTAAAGTAGGAGGTCACTTCAGTGATGTTTGGGAGTGTGTAGTGAGCCAGTGCTGTCTGCTTGTTCAGGCGCCTGTAATCCCCACATGGATGCAAAGAGCCATTTTTCTTCAGGACGATGTGTAACAGTGATGACCATGAGCTTGAGGCTTTTTGGCAATGGCCCATTTCTTCCATTTCGGCAAACTTTCGTTTAGCGGCTGCCAAACAATCCGGTGTCAGATGCTTGATTCAGGTGAACCCTGGGGTTCTCGTCATCTTGCTATGATGATAATTGCTCTGTTGGGCAGGAACCATAAGCATTTGGCAAAGTTCTGGACAGAAGACATCTGGATATGACATGAGGTGGTGGGCGTAGGCAACTGTGGGTGTACTGATTTGGAGAGTAAGGTCGGAGGGACAGGCTGAACAATTGTTGACGAGTAAGAGCCTGCGGTGAGTAACCATCAGTGAGCAACATCAACCAGCTGGTGGAAATTGGATTAGCAATGTGATGGCAGCAGTGAGAAACTTCCAATGATATTTAGTGTTTCCAAAGGATGTGAGGTGCTCGTAACCATGAGTGGGAATTGTACATGCGTTAGCAGCTACTAGGCGGATGTTGTCAGACTAGGACAGACTACGTCGTGTCCTGGAGAGTGGCCTGGGCAGAAGAGAACAGCAAGCACCTGTGTCTACCAAAAATCATAGGCCCATACCTGCACCACATAAAGAGTAAAGATAAGTGACAGGAGAGGCCAGAGCACCAAGTATTGATCTACTTACATGTTTTTAGGCCACTGACAACCGTTCGCACATTTCTTCGCAACAGCCCCAAATCTGGAGTGGTAGTAGCATAACTGTTGCCGATTGGCATCAGTATATAGTTTTAGAGGTCGTTGGTTGGATAATGAGCAAGTGGTGGGCGACTTTGTCACCGATCTAGCATCTGTGTCCTACTGCATTCAGGTCAGCTCCACTCCTGACGAGTGGAGGCATTGTTGGAGATCTGGAAGGTGGTGAATTGACTGTCCAAGGGCGTTGACCTTTGTTCTCAGGTTCTCCATGGTCAAAATATTGTAATTGTGTGTGGCAGTGCATACAGGTTTGGGTAAATGTCGTCCCCGAAGGGCACGAAGTAGGTTCACCTCACGAGGAGTGGTGTCTGCAGTGGGTTGTAGGCAAGCGATACTGGTCATTTCTCTGAGAGCAAGTGAAGCCTTCTGGCCCAATAACTGTTGTTGAGAGAGCTGAAAAGATTTGGCTATACGGGCAGCTGGCGATGGTGAGTACTGCTCCAGGAGGTATGTTTTGAGGGCATCGTATGCTATTGGGCTATCCCCTTAGTCGCAAAGCCAATCTGAGACTTCTGGTAAACTGTCGTCGGGGATTGCCGCAAAAACATAGTCTGCTTTATTGTTTGAGCAAGTCGTGGCTTTGATGCGAAACTGGACTTATGCACCGTGGAAGCAGACGAACTTTTCTCCGCCGGTGAAGGGCACCAGTTTCATTGAAGCGGCATGTGTTGAAGAGCCAGGATCTGTGGGTGGCATTGTCACAGTAAGGCACAGCAGTGAGGGGGAAGGCAGGAGGAAGCTGGTCCTTCCTCGGTGATCACCCATTTGTGGGATGGCTGTTAGGTTGTAACTGAAAGGGGTGCTGAATGCAACTAAATATATTTAAACAGATAGTGAGTTTATATACAACAAGTTCTGGACAAGAATGTCGCACAAATTCGAACATATTTATTCATGAAAAGGCAGGCTTAAACAGGTTCTGTTAATAGTGAGGGATAGAGTGAGATATATATATATATATATATATATATATATATATACATATATATATATATATATATATATATATATATATATATATATATATATATATATATATATAATGCCATTACAGTGTACAAGCGTGTTTGAAACACATAGGCACAGTGTATTTGTGTGTGTATGGGTATTCCCATTGAAGAGTGTTTCCAAAAATTCCTAACCATTCAAACCGTTCCCAAGGCTTTTGTTATATTGTTACTCCCACATTGCCTTCACCGACCTTTGGTAGTCTGCTATCTAGGATATACCAGGCACATAAATTTCACCTCAATAAAGTCATAAAGGAATTTCTATCGAAAGAAAAATTCAGTTTCCTCTTGCTCATGTTTATTCTAAGAACTCGTCTCGATGGAAAACTTGTTTCAACAGTTAAGGAAGATTTTCTAAGAATTTCGCAAGTGTTTTTAACTTTTTATATACATAATATATTTTTCTTATTGTAAAGTTCAATGTTCTTTGGACGTCATGAAATGCAAGTAAAATATTATCATATTCTTTTTATTTTGTATTACCCAATAACACGATTTTCAATGAAGGCATTTTCTGTTATGGTAAACATTATCGATCATTACCATGATTACAAAAGAAAAAAGTTTTCGAGATGTTTACAAATAGTGTACTCATACCATAATATAATGAGATTAATAAGTTTCACTGCTCAATTAATGGAATAAATATCTATTTGCTAAATATCTGCATCAAAAAATTACCTTTTTTAATCTTGTACTTTGAATGAAGTTGTACACCGTATAATCTAATTTTTTTTTTTTCAAAAATATTTTTTGACAAAATGTAGGCGCCATATATTTGCTTAATCAAATTTATCCTCTTAAAAATTATCTGTACACGGATCGCTTTTCAAGAAGCACTGTATATGACAGTTTTTGATAGTTATGATAAAATTTCGCATAGTTTTCTCCTGTTTCAATTTTCTATAACTAACTGGAATTTTTAATGATATTTGAGTCACTTATTGTAAATCAAATCAAGAGAAAACTATGCAAAATATTATCAACCAAATTTTACAGGGTAGTAAAAAGGCACGACTCCTATACATTAATTTTGTCGTTTGTATTATTGTTTTAAACATTTTTTGCCATTTGCTAATTCTAACCATGTATGTTGATATTTTAGTAATTTTTTCTATGATGTTGCAATAAAGTACTAACACATACACACACACATATATATATATATATATATATATATATATATATATATATATATATATATACATGTATATATATATATATATATATATATATATATATATATACATGTATATATATATATATATATATATATATATATATATGTATATTCATATGTATATATGTATATATATATATATATATATATATATATAAATATATATATATATACATATATATATTATATATATATATATATATATATATATATATATATGTATATTATATATATATATATATATATATATATATATATATATATATATATATATATATATATGTATATATGAGAGAGAGAGAGAGAGAGAGAGAGAGAGAGAGAGAGAGAGAGAGAGGTAGTAGGGGGGCTAGGGCACCAACCACCCGTTGAGATACTACCACTAGAGATTTCTGGGATCTTTTGACGGCCCTGACAGTACTATATTGGATCCTTCTCTCTCTGGTTACGGTGCATTTTCCCTTTGCTTACAGCACACACACACACACACACACACACAAACATGCACACACACATCAAATAGTCTCGCCTATTCTCTACTTATTCTCCTTTGTCTTCATACACCTGACAACACTGAGATTACCAAACAATTCTTTTTCACCCAAGGCCTTACTGCACTGTAATTGTTCTGTGACCACTTTCCTCTTGATAAGGGTAGAAGAGACTCTTTAGCTTTGATTAGCAGCTCTTCTAGGAGAAGGGCACTACTAAATCAAAGCAATGTTCTCTAGTCATGGGTAGTCCCAGAGCCTCTGTACCATGGTATTCCACTGTCTTGGGTTAGAGTTCTCTTGCTTGAGGATACACTCACGCACGCTGTTCTGTCTTGTTTCTCTTCCTCTTGTTTTGTTAAAGTTTTTATAGTTTATATAGGAAATATTTATTTCAATGTTATTCTTCTTAGAAAATATATTTTTCCTTGTTTCCTATCCTCACTGGGCTATTTTCCCTCTTGGAGCCCCTTGGTTTAGAGCATCCTGCTTTTCCAACTAGAGTTGTAGCTTAGTAATAATAATAATAATAATAATAATGATAATAATGATAATAATAATAATATATGTATACATATATATACATATATATACATACATATATATATCTATATATACACACACACACATATATATATATATATATATATATATATATATATATATATATATATATATATATATATATATATATATGTATATATATATGTGTGTGTGCATGTGTGAATGTGTGTGTTACATAGAACTAGGCCTCTAGTCCAGTAAGTTGGAAGCACACTATACTGAAAAATTTCAGTTGTCAATCCTTGTCAACGTCCAAAAATATTAGAACACGATATTTCTAATTCTACTCGACCTCTTTTAACCTAAGCAATAAAAGTTGCATATTATAATTAGTGTATTATTGTTGCATTTATTCCGTTTAAAGTAAGCCATGAGGCTAGTTCAAAACGACCTTTGAGACCTAAAGCCTAACAACACTATCTGCTAACTATTTGCTTAAGGGTTTCTTGGTATCTACAACATTATTTTGTATTGTTAAATTAATTATCCTTTGAATCTCTTTTCTTCAGGATTTTTATTGGAAGTCATTGTTATTCTTTTGGTTTCATGCTACGCTATAAAGTACGCTAGATTTACGGAAGACTAAAGCAATGTAAGCCTTGAAATTGAGATGCATATTCATGAGTAACAATGAACAATTGGGTGAATGAACCATTATCGTAATTAGGATAAAAACTAAAGAAAATCCTAAAGGATGAAATGAAAAACCAAAGTACAAAGACAATGAAGTTAAAAGAAAAAGAAATGTTCAAATTAGATAGGTCTAGATTAAAGCTTAAAGCCATAAGGAGAAATGGGTTTGAACCATAAGGTAGAGATAATAAGCTCTTAGGGAATAGGGAAGGAGACGAAAGCAATTACAAGAGAACATCTGGAATGGAAAGAAATTCAGTGAAGAAAAAAAGCTTAAAGGAGAAAGAAGTAAAAGGAAAGGAAAAGTTAGAAGACTAGGAAATCAAATGAACAAAATAAAATTAAAGGAAATGAAGATAAAGGAAATAGAATATATCCGGTACTTCAAAAGGAATTAACCGTAAAAAGAAAGATAAGCTGAAAGATGATAGAAAAAATATAGAAAATGATAAGGTATGAAAGTGGTGGAAAGATGAAGAGAGAAAAAACTGAAAGGATCTATAAACAGCCTAATAAATGAAAGTTACGGAAAGTCAGAATAAAACGAAAAGGATCTGGAAGGAAAATAAGGCCTGAAAGTAGCAGAACGTTAAAAAGAGAATTAAACTGATAGGATCTGGAAACATGATAAGATAATAAAGTAGTGGAAAGTTTGAGGGAAAAACGCTGACAGGCTCTAGAAACAAAATAAATGAAAGTACCAAAGTTTAAGAAATATGAAAAAAGCTGAAAGGATGAAGGAATAGATTAAATATGAAATTAGCTAAAGGTTGAAGAGAAAAAAAAGAGCTGAAATTATATGAAAGTAACATAAAAAGAAAATTTGAAATTTGGAGAGTGAAAGATAGAAAAAAGCTGAATATGGTAGATGTTACAGAATTATATAACCCTAATGGAGATTGATATAAAAAAACTAATGGGAAGATTCAAATTGAATCATTTAAAAAAAAAAGCGTTGTTATGATTCGATAACAAAAGAAAATGTCAAAGGGAGATAAAAGTAGAATATGAATAACAGTTGAAAGTCATGAAACTAAGAAAGAGGGATATGAAAGCATGTAATTGTAAAAGAAAAGGAAAAGCTGAAAGGAGGGATTTAAAAGAAAGAGTGAGAGTAAAAGAAGACTAATGATAAGAAAAGCTAAGATGATATATATGTAATGTAGGAAAAAAGCAAGAAGGGGATCAAAGCAAAAGAAAGCCTGAAAATAGATGATTGTGATGGAAAGACGAACTACTAGAATAGGCTCCTAAAATAAAAATAAATATGAAATTAAAAAAGAAGTGAGAGAAACCTGTAAGAAGATGACGATAAGAGGAAGAGAAAGCCTGGAAGGAGAAGAGGGCAAAAGAGCACCAAAATGTTAGTTTAAAGCATTTAGTCGGCTGGTCAATGGCGATTCATATTCTATTTTTCATGCTATTTTAGAAGCAAATAGGTAATTTTGAAATTTCTTTCCAAACGATAATCTAAGGAAATGTTATTTATATTTTCTAAGTGACACACTTGCAAGGTTGTTTCACACCACACAAAAAGCCTAATATGAAATAAGGATGAGGCGCCGCTGTTTAAAATTCACTTGATTTTAGCTCAAACGAATATAAAAGACTACACAGCCCGCCGCCCAAAAAACGTAAACGTGATGGTGAATATCGTCATATGAAAATCCACAAAACCCGAAGGTTACCTTGGATGAACCAGAAATAGACTACAGATGATGGTTTCAAAACTAAAACTGACGGGACTCGTATATAAGAGGAAAGTCTTTTGACATTCCTCTTACAATTCTGCCCCTGATGCTTTGCTCATGAAAGTCAAATGTAGCAAGCGCAAAGCACGGTGAGATCAAATTTTTTCCGGGGAAGAGGAGGATTTTGTGAAGGCGACGACGATTTTTTCATTCAAGGTTAAATTTTTTTAGGGCTACCTCGAAACTTGAAAGGAGCATGATTCTTTAAAAAAAAAACTCTCTCTCTCTCTCTCTCTCTCTCTCTCTCTCTCTCTCTCTCTATATATATATATATATATATATATATATATATATATATATATATATATATATATATATATATATATATATATATATATATACATATATATATATATATATATATATATATATATACATATATATACGTATATATATGTATATATATATATATATATATATATATATATATATATATATATATATATTTATGTATATATATATATATATATATATACATAAATATTTATATATATATATATATATATATATATATATATATATATATATACATAAATATTTATATGTATATATATATATATACATAAATATTTATATATATATATATGTGTGTGTGTGTGTGTATATATATGTATCCTGAACTGCAGATTAGCAGTTAGGCTCCGAGTTCTTTTATTGCTTCTAGTGGAGTGGTTGGAAGCGACCATGCCTTTCATTAGAAGGGGCTAGGGTTCGATCCCAAGTATGAGGTAGAAATTTATTTCTATTTGAGCACGATATTGAGTTGATATTTATCAATATTGACTCATTAGGGGTAATTTGAATGAATTACTATCAATTGTGTCACCTAGTGGACCGGGAAGTTGGGGAAAACTCGCTGGTAAGAGACTGATGTTTCGCCAGGAAAATCCTGTACTGCAGATTAGCAGTTAGGTTCCGACTTCTTTTATTGCCACTAGTGGAGTGGTTGGAAGCGACCTGGCGTTTCATTAGAAGGGGCTAGGGTTTGATTCCAAGTATGAGGTAGAAATTTATTTCTATTTGAGCACGATATTGTGTTGATATTTATCCATATTGACTCATTAGGGGTAATTTGAATTAATTACTATCAATTGTGTCACCTGGTGGGCCGGGAAGTCGGGGAAAACTCGCTGGTAAGAGACTGATGTCTCGCCAGGAAAATCCTGAACTGCAGATTAGCATTTAGGTTCCAACTTCTTTTATGGCTTCTAGTGATAGGGTTGGTAGCGACCTGGCCTATCATTAGAAGGGGCTAGGGTTCGATCTCAAGTATGAGGTGGAAATTTATTTCTATTTGAGCACAATATTGTGTTGATATATATCCATATATATGTATATATATATATATATATATATATATATATATATATATATATATATATATATATACATAGTTCTTGTTTCTTATTGGGGAGAATATTTTGTTTTAACTGTAAGTGTAGTTATCAGGTAATAAAAATTAGACTTATTAATCTTTCAATTTATGTATTATTGTCCCTTTATCGTGTCAATTTAGTACTTAAGAAATAACTACTCAAATTTACCAAAGTATTTTTTATCTTGGTAACCTTATCATCTGCGGGTATATTGTCCTCGTGTCATTGTAGTTTTAAGGTTTGAAGACTGCTCATGAATGGCAGAGCCAAGGGACATTTACATTGCCCTATCAAGCAGAACAATGTCCTTGAGACTGTCCATATATACGATCAGCACCCTAGCCCCCTCTTCACCCAAACTTAGACCAAGAAGGTTCAGGCAGTGGCTGTGGATGACTCAGCAGGTAGACCTATAGGCTCCCCCAAACACGCCATCCTCTGCTCACAAGGATGGTGAGGGTGCAGCGAACAAAAGAACTAAAGAGTATGAGCAGGAATTGAACCCCAGTCTAGCGATGACCAGACAGGGACGTTATCACATCGGCCACCACATCCATAAATTTACAGACTCCTGGTGATACCGTTTTCAAAGTCGTTTGTGAATTCTCACAAAAGCGTTTTTGATTATTTGCATGTTCATTAGCAGGTCCCTCAACCAAGTTAGAATATATTCAAATATTCATAACGATAATAATGTGATTTATATTCTATGTACAATCAAAGAAAATTCAATTGCACAAACTTTATAGAGATACTCAAATCTTGCTAAACAGTAGCAAGGATTAGCAAATGCTTCAGTAAAGCTCTTTTGATATGAATAATTAAAGTTTAATTCCTTTTCATGTGTCTATTATTCAGTATACTATTAAATTTTTCATAGATTGAGCAAGAACATGTCAAAAATTATGCCAACTATTAGATTAATATGCTGTTCATCCAGAAAACCGCCTTTTGAGTCCAACTTCACAAGTAAAGCTAATCAATTAGCTTGATGGAGAATGATTATTTGAATAGAATAATGAATCAACACCAAAATGTTGTTCCCTTAATCTTTCACGTTATTACTTTTGATGTAGTTTCTGTATTTATTCAGGCTCATCAGAAATTTTTCCAAATTTCATTATAAGGTATCAAAAGTATACATTTCTTGGAGACTTTATTGTAAAGACTTTAAGAAAAAAACAAATGTGTCTATTTACCCTAGTACACATATTGCCGTTTTCTTAAATTTTACAAATTGGCTGCCATATAAAATGGTTTTCTTCAATCTCAACATCTAAATAACTTATAAATATGATTTTAACAGCTGAACCACTATTTTCAGGGACATAACATGAGATGGGAGGACAATAAATCAACTATTTCCACGACAAACTTATTTGACTGAAATATTCCATTTTACTAGTAATCGGACATGGATGTTCTACTAGTCAGTGTCTATTAAGACACTTTTGACAAAAATTTGTTTAATCTTTAGGCAAACAAAGTAATTACATATCATCACCATCATCGTCATCCTCAGATTCATACTTGTTCTCTTTGTTCTCATCTTTGTGATACTTAATGCTGCTCTGGCAAAGGTCAGTGTAGGATAAGTTCTCTGTTCTGCAAGAAAATTTTGCAGAAGAACAGCGTTTTTTATTAGCAACTAACCTTTGGAGCTGGAAGTGCATTTGTCATAATTAGTTTCTTCTAGACTCTCGAGATATGATTTCTCAGAGGTCCAAGGGTAGAGGTAACTTTTCCCTTACTCCTTTATGCTTGCAGGAGAGATGGCATTGTAGTTTGGATATGGTCTTAATGTAGATGCCTTTTGGAGACTAGGCTGCACAGAAGCAGCCAGCCAGAGTGGCCAACATACATCTACAGAGAACTGAATACATCTTTCTCTGCCTTCGTGTACGCTTGCATTCAAACATAAGAGAATCACTAAGTAAAGTTAGCACGAGTTAATGCATGGAAAGCTAGCAAATCCTTTGTTCTTTCTCCCCCAACTACTGTCCAATTTGTATTCATCCCCATCAACCCAGAGGTCATAGAAATTGACGTGTTTTTCAAAATGAGATCATAGTTTGTTATGACTAACACTAGGACATCTGTGTCTGAAGAGAACCATCTACGCATCCAATGGGTTTTGCTGTCATTCCAGGACAGACTGGTAGATCATCAGCGTGTCTGCTTGTTCATGACTTGTCATGGAGTAGCAAGTCTTCATTGTTCCTGATATGGCCCAAAAATGAGGTGATGACTAGTTTGTATGACGTGCTGGTGTACTCAAGATTCTTGGTAGTAAGATGGTTGGCCAGAGCAGCCTTCTTCTTGTAATGTGAAAGGACCTACCCAATGGGATGTGTTTCGTTTGTGCTATCTCTGAACTGATACTGGATTAGTACTCTTCCTTGCTTTCTTTTATACCAGGAAGTAATCTTCAGAAAATCATCCTTGTATGTTTCAAACACAAGGATGATTTTATCTTTCTCAAGTGAAGGACATCGGCCTTTCCTTGAAACATTAACTGAAAATTTTGATTGTCACTATTAGCCATCTTCTGCAGAAGAACCATTAAATCTACCACTATTTTGCGACTTGAAGCATCTAGTGAGGTGTTTATTCCATCATTTGATCAGGGTCAACAGTCTGCTGCACAAGTCCTTGGTCTCCTTTAGATCCACAGTCTGGTCACGATTCTTGCTTTTTTTTTTTTCAGACAAGAACATCTTGTTCTTCTTTACTGGTGCCCATAGGCTAACGACAAAATGTCTTGATTATGTTTTCATAATTATCAAGACTCTACATCACATACTGAACTACGCTTTCCTCACATGGCTCTAGGGGATAGAGAACAGCTGACTTCGATCAATTTTCTTTTAATTCTGGACTTCAGGTTTAGTAAGGTATTGGGGATCTTTTATTTCAGCCTGTATTGCAGAAGTAACAAGGAATGCACATAAAGATAAATAATGTTCTCTTTCAATTTCTTCTACTGTGTTCAAAGTAACCACCATTGGACTGTAATCAACTTGATTGACAAAAACTGTGTATTGTAATATACACTAAGGACATTACTGTTATCATATTGCCAATTTTTACGCCAATATCCACCCTATTGACTAAAGTCAATGAATGAATATATGCAATTGTTACCCTGATGGGACCCTTTGAGGGTAATAAATACTATTTTTGTTTACTAAATAAAGTTATTCATTTAGAGACTGCCTTTTAGTTCTTATCCCTACCAGGAAGGTCACATTAGTGACCTTCGAGGTATGGTAAACATCCAGTCAACCTGTAAGCTCACCAGTTCATTTGGCATATCCTCTTATGATGTCCACCACCGACCCCAACTCATGCCGTCACAGTGAAAGCCCCTCCCCCCCCCCCCCACCCCCTTTGCTAGTGAAGACATGCTTGTCTGGTTTCAGTGTGCTAAGGCTCAGTTTCACATCAAGAGCATGACCCGCTTAAGCAGAAATGTATATTACGTCATTGTAGCAATCCCAGATGACACTTTCCCAGAATTCTCCTGGAGCAATACTCACAATCACTAGCCACCCAAGTAGCCAAGATTTTTCCGCAAACTGAACAACCATTGAGGGATCAAAGGTGCCCATGTCCCTCCGAGAAAAGATCAGTATTGACACTTCTCGTGAAGTTAACCTACTTTATGCCCTTTAGGTTCAACGCCTGGCAGAACCTGTGCTAGCTGCACTTCCCAGTGTTGCACCTTGACCATGAAGAACCTGAAGACTAGAATCATCGCCCTTATGGACAGCCACTAATCAACCATCAAAACTCCATCAGCATGTCAACTCCTGATCAAGAGAACAAACATTCAATGCCTACTAAAGCTAAGGTAAAAGCTGTGGATTAACGACATCAACTTTGTAATATGCCTGACCAAAGAAGTACACACCCACCACCTACTTATACCGCTCCATGCCCACACTCAAACCACACTTACAACAGCTACTGGAGGATGACCCATACCCTCAGCTGTATTATTATATGTAAGGAGACCATCCCCTGTAGTGGTGGCCTTGCCATTAACCAATATTTTCTTTTCACATGATTCAGGATCTAATGTGCGCTTTCTTGTATATACTGATGCCTGTCATTCCCTTCTGCCACGTTCCCCCTTAACGACACGAATACATTACCCATTATACTAAGCTAGCTGATGTCTGTCTGGTGGCCTTCATCAGCACTACCATCCTTACCCAAGGATATGGAAAGCTGACACTGTCAGTATGGGGCAGAGAAATGTCATTATCACCTATGTTACAATGCCTCTAATCAGCGAAGGTTTCCTCACTATCTCTACCTCCTGGTTGACGTTTCACATTAATGCATAATCAATGCCAGATCTCATTTGTCCTAACCTTCATCATCTGGTCCTTCCAAACTTGCTATTGAATGTACATACTTAATATTCCAAGCTTACTGTGCAAAGCATATTAACATATATAGTTTTGATATCCTTCATAAGTCACTATGCTTTGTTTTGTGTTTGTACATCAGTGGGACTAATCTGCTCGAACAGATTTTCATGCTGTAGCAGAGGTTCTTTGTGTCCTATTCTACTTCCACTGGTGATGGTTTCTCATTGTCAGTGGAAACCATGCTTCGTCCAGCAGATTTTGTTTTACCAAACATTAACTGGATGCACATCACATAATGATATACATGTCTTCAGTGTTGTTTTCAGTGTGCCATTATAAGACCTATCAACAGATTCAGAAGAGTTTTCCAAGCACTAACTATGCTAACCTGGTGGAGCAGCTCATCGTTGTGACAGGATGTAAAAACACAAGCTCCTCATCCGTGACTCAAACTTACTGACAATATTATTCATAATACAAATTTTCCCCCTACGTCATCGGCAATTGGACTCATAGACAAAAGGGATATTCAAACTAATCATAATTGTATAACTATATTTGTTACAACTAACAAAGTATTCACTAAATACCAACACCGACATAAACTTAACATAGAAAATAAACCCAAATCCAATAACCGCTTATATATATATATATATATATATATATATATATATATATATATATATATATATATATATATATATATATATATATATATATATATATGTATATATATATACATTTACGTGTGCATGTGTTTGTGTGCGTATATATATATATATATATATATATATATATATATATATATATATATATATATATATATATATATATATATATATATATATATATATATATATATAATGTATATACATATATATATTATATATATATATTTATACGTATATGTGTGATTATGTGTATGTGTATATATATATATATATATATATATATATATATATATATATATATATATATATATATATATATTCTTACAAAGCTGGTTTAGTGAAAGTAAATAAGTTGTTCAGATATTTTATTTATGTTTTCATATTAGCCTTGAAGAGGTGGATAGCCCGCTCTCAAGATGAGTTCATCTCATGCAGGTATAAGTCTGTTATGTAAATTACGTAAGACTTCCGTCGTTAATTTCATTATATTTTTTTATTCAAGACAGTATATGTAAATTTCTGTTAATTTTAAAAATTAACTTTTTATTTCACGTATTTTGTTACGAAGTCTTACGTAATTTGTTAAGAGTGTTATATGAACCGTACGAGATATGAACAAGGGTTTATGTAAATCTTTTTTATATTTTTATGAGGTATTGCTTCGTGTTCGTGAGAAAATATGCAATTCATATATGTGCCACGTGATTTGGAAGGTTCTCGAAAACCCCAGTGTAAGTTTTTTCTTTTTTTTTTTCATTCCGAGAACAATGGGTGGACGGAGCAGCTCAGAGAGAAAGTTGCTTGAGTCCAAGGTTCGTCTACTGAATTTTTATCTAGTTAATAAGCGTGACGGCGCTAGAGACCAGCCCTCAAGCGCGGAGAAAAATTTATTAGAATATCAGATAAGTTACTATATTCATATATAAGAGCCCGCAGGTATACGTTGGGCAGAAGAGAAACAGCCGTCCTGAGAAAGAGCCAAAGTGGACCCCCTCTCTCTCTCTCTCTCTTCATATGTCTTTAGTGTGTCCTCTCCAAAGTGATTTGCGCCCATAAGTTAATCGTGTTTTTAAACGATACAAAAGACCAAAAAGGTGGTTTTATATTTATTTTGTTGTGGTGAGTGTTGGTAGTATGTAATTTTTTTTAACTGGCCCTGATCAAGTAAATAAGTGAAGTGAGTAAGTTTATCAGATACATTATGTAAGTTCCTTAAGATTTTAAGCATTAGAGTGTAATTATTTCTTTTTTCTTAGTGTAAGGTTTATTCAGATTTAATACTTCGAGTCAAGTAACTATATAATTTTCAGAGTGTAATTATTTCTTTTGTATTGCTGATAAGGTTTTATTCAGATTCGATATTTAAAGTCAAGTTATTATATAATTTTTGAGAGTATAACATTGCTTTTGTCTTACTCTAAGTTTTGTTCATACTTAATATTTCAAGTGATTTAATTTTTATGGAAATTCTTTCAAAGTGATATAATTTATATAGAATATATTCATTTTTGTAGAGAGTGTATTATTTTAATCACCAGTGTTTATTTCATACTCGCTCGTATCTTGTTAATAGATCGAAGTAAGAGATGGTTTATAATAATTCTTAAGAATAATTACCCAGTTTTAATTTGTGTGTACTTTAGAGACCTTGGATATTCAGTGTTTTATATATTGCAGTCTAGGAGTTATATAATTGTCTCAGAGTTCGGGGAATAATATTTTCAAGCGTAACAGATTTAATGTTAAAACAAACAGGTGAGTATGGAACTTGAGTGGTTGTATAGCTTGCTAGCCATAATATATATAATATTATATTTTAATTCCAAGACCACGGGATTATAGTACATATTATTATTATTATTATTATTATTATTATTATTAATATTATCAAATGCTAAGCTACAACCCTAGTTGGAAAAGCAGGATGCTATAAGCCCAGGGGCTCCAACAGGGAAAATAGCCCAGTGAGGAAAGGAAATAAGGAAAAATAAAATATTTTAAGAATAGTAACAACATTAAAACGAATATTTCCTATATAAACTTCAAAAACTATAACAAAACAAGAGGAAGAGAAACTAGATACAACAGTGTGCCCGAGTGTACCCTCAAGCGAGAGAACTGTAACCCAAGACAGTGTAATACCATGATACAGAGGCTATGGCACTACCCAAGACTAGAGAACAAGGGTTTGATTTTGGAGTGTCCTTCTCCTAAAAGACCTGCTTACCAGAGCTGAAGAATCTCTTCTACCCGTACCAAGAGGAAAGTAGCCACTGAAATTAGAGTGCAGTAGTTAACCCCTTGAGAGAAAAAGAATAGTTTGATAATCTCAGTGTTGTCAGGTGTATAAGGACAGAGGAGAATCTGTAAAGAATAGGCCAGACTATTCGGTGTCTGTGTAGGCAAAAGGAAAGAACTGTAACCAGAGAGAAGGGTCCTATGTAGTACTGCCTGGCCAGTCAAAGGACCCCATAACTCTCTAGCGGTAGTTTCTCAATATATATATATATATATATATGTGTGTGTGTGTGTGTGTGTATATATATACATATATACTATATATATATATACATATATATATATATATATACATATATATATATATATATATATGTGTGCGTGTGTGTGTTTGTGTGTATGCATATGTGTGTGGGTGTGTGTGCGCACGTGCATGTATGTGTGTGCATGTAGACACGGAGACGCCATCGTCCGTACAAGAGTAATCACCCAAAATTGTACACTGGCACAGTTCAGGGACAAATAATCACTTTCATCAATTTGATGCTGCCATCAATTATGTGTTGAAAATTCAAGGAGGATCTGATTCAGAGTCAATTAACTGTTATCATCATCATATTCATGATAATCACTCAAAAAGAGGAAATTCCCTTTTCAGGCCGGGTCCTCAACATTCAGGCATTCAAAATCAGGATCTCCAAGAAGGACTTATGGCCTAGAAATAAAATGAGAAAAAACACTTATGAACACACACAGCTGACTAAACTATCACACCATAATAAAAATTAATAATAATCAGACTATCTTTCACAACGAATCCAAGATAAATAGATATTATCCGCTGATAAATAAACAAAACACTTTTCAAGCAAGTAGAAAACAAATATACCCAGCATTCAAAATTACTGACTCCTGATGCAGTTAGAATAGATATAACACACCCAAGACTTTGCTTACTGTCCTGACCTATCTAAAAAGGATAAAGGAACAAGCATCAATTATTTCAAAAGTTGTTATTGCTGCAAAAAATTCATTACATTAACTACCTCCTCTCTCTCTCTCTCTCTCTCTCTCTCTCTCTTTATACATATATATATATATATATATATATATACATATATATATATATTATAATATACTGTATATAATATATATGTATATATATATATATATATATGTATGTATGCATATATATATATATATATAATACATATATATATATATATATATATGTATATATATATACATATATATATATATATATATATCCTTCAGACAGAAGAAACTTTATTCCTTATCCCGTTTGCCTGTATGGGACTTTGTGAGTTGTGCTAAAGAGCCAGATATTGATGGGCTTGATTGATTCACTTAAGTGGCTCCTTTTTATCTGTCCACTTTTCTTGGCAGTGTGGCAGCTAAGTGCTTATGATAAGCGTGGAAGAATTTTTTATACAAAACTACAACCAAATAACTAACTTTATTCCAGAGACAACACAGGTATTCATAGGCATAGAATGAGTCATAGATGGGTTACAACCGCATGTTCACAGTCAATGATAATTATCGTTCAGAGTGACAGTGGCATAGAAATATGTAACAAAACAATGGAATGATAATTAGCTTGGTACATTCAATAGTACTTATGTGAAGTCCATTGACAGTTATAGTATTGAAGAAAATATAGATAGGCCCTCCTTCTTCGTTAGTATATGTGTTGCTTGCTGCACGTGCATTATATGGTTCCCCTAGAGAATCGTACTGTTTGATGGGTAGTCTTGCAGAAGGTAGGTAGGTTTATGGTGGTCCATGGTGATCCAGTCCTCCTTACCACAAAATGTGAGGAGAAAAGCTTTCGGAGAATGGAAGATGACAAGGAATGGACTTGTATATGGGGGCTTGCAATCTTCAATGCGCATGAAGACAAGTGTTGTTGTGTGTAGGTCTTTTAGTGTGTGCTGCCTTCATGGATTGATTGATTCTTTTTGAGTTTTACAGCATACTGGCCTCGAAGTTCATTGATACGATATATTTCATTATAAATAAAGAATAAAAAGAAATTCAATTTAAAACCATAAAAGTGTAGATGTCCTTATAAAAGTTGAATAGCTTTCAGAAGACCTGCTCCGGAAATAAATCTAGAATGCTACAGTTGTACGACACGAGGCTTGTAAGTCTGATTACAGGATGTAAATTTCCCAAGAACATGGTGTAAGCATTTGATATCCTTGGAGGAGGTGAACAGTGGGAAAATAGTCAGAGGAACAATCAACGGGTTGCCGTATGTCATTTCAGCCTCTGAGACATCCGTGGTGTCCTCAGGGATGATCCTCAGTCTGAGGAGGTCCCAAGGAAGTTGTGGAATCCAACTGAAGTTATTGTAGTGAAACGTTGAAGCTGCTTTGATGGTATGGGGGAAACGTCCCGCCATTCTGTTGGTTATGGAATTATAATCGGTAGTCTAATGTAAGTTGATACCGAGAAGATACCTTTATAAAGAAGCCCGCAATTGAGAGATGAAAGTAGCACTCCTGTCCGAAGTGATATGCTATAGGATGCCGAATTTGCTATCCATACAAAAAGTAAGGCAGTATTACATGAGGTGCATGTTGCATCTTGTATAGAGACGGCTTCAGTTTAGCAATTAGAGCAATAGATAATAATGAAAAACAGACAGTGTCCTTATGATGTAGGCAGGGGGCCAACCGCATCAATGTAAATGTAGGCAACACGACCTTGCGGTTGGTGAAATGTTGTCCACAACGGAATCCGGTATCAGTTTGTCAATACACTTTTAAAGTTTGACATGAAATACAGATGCGTACCCAATCCTAGGCATCTTTAGTAGTGCCATGACATATGAACTTAGACTTCAGTAGCTGTTCAGCAGATTGGTGGAAGGATAATGCTATGCCACAGGCGTGGTATACCACTACGAACACCACAGAGGAGGTTGGTATTAGAACCTCTAGGGCACCGTTTCCAAATGGAGGGACATACCAGATGTCATACAGGTATTGTACTTGGGTCCTTTTGTTGGGCTTTTGCCAATGCCTAGTAGTCCATTTGCAGGTGAATAATAGCCAGTGTGCTTCTGGAAGTGGCATTGGCAACGGGATTCAGTTTGTCAGGGTTGTTGTTGAATGGTACAGTTGTATTAAGAATGATGAGATGTCTGCACCGAAGGGCAGACCAGGTATCAAACAGCCAAACAACTGCCAATAATTTACAGTTGAAGGTGAAGTACCTGGATTCTACCTTGGAAAATTTTCTACTGAAGAAGGCCCCAATAGTTGTGTCACCGGCATCGGTGGAGAATAGGAGGGATACAGTTGGCACTGGAAAAGTGAAAGCTGTAGAAGTTAATACGATTTTCTTTGTGTTGAAGAAGGTTTCCTCCTGAATGGGGCCCTACTTCTGGTTTTTGGAATTACCCATGAGGGAGTTATAGAGATAGGCTAGCGTGACGGTGATGGCTAGCAATAACCGGTGATAGTAGTTCAAATATCTGTACTGCGAATACCTTCCCCAGCAGATGGTGAACGCCCTCTGGAGTGATATGATGCTCAAGAATGCCAGTTCTTTTGCCCCAAAGGTACACTTATCATATCTCATTACAAGGTCGTTCTGCTGTACGAAGTCGAAGACGGTGCATAAGCGAAGCAGGAGATCCTGTTTGGAGTAGAAGAATATCATTATATCATAAACTTAACATACGCATAAAGAGAAATCCTCTAACATGCTATCCATAAGTCATTCAAATGTGGTTTCTGAATTACAAAGGCCAAAGTAGGGGTAATTGAAGGTAAATGTGCTGGAAGGGGTTTTGATGGTGGTCTCGGGAATATCATCTGGGTTCACAGGCCCTTGATAATACTCCTTCAGGAGGTCAAGGATCAAGAATACTATAGTGTCGTGAAGGTAGGTGGTAATGTTGTCGATGTTTGGGGATGTGGGTAGTGCTCTGATTCCATCTGTATATTAAGACACCTGTAGTCTCCACAAGGGCATAGGGATCAGTTTCTCTTTAGAGGGATGTACAAGGACAAAGACCATGACCTTGAAGCTTTTGATAAAGCCCCATTTCTTTCATTTCAGCAAATATGTATTTTGCAGTTACCAAATGATCTGGTCCTAAATGTCTTAATGTTGCAAACAATGGGGGCCCTGTTGTCTTGATATGATGATAGATATCGTGCTTGAGGGAAACCATGGGCATCTGGAGTAGTTCTGGCCGAAAAACATTGGGATATAAAGTGACCCCATTTAAATGGGCTAATAATGGTGTAAAGATGAATGCTCATATATGTAAATAATTATGAAAGTGGATACGAAAAGAATATGAAATACCTTCAGGAAATTACTTGCAGTTCCAAAGGTCAAAACATATAAATAAAAATTTTCCAACACTTGTCATAAATTTGTATATATACAATTCTTTTCACGACTAAATGAAATACATGAAAACTTCCTATATTCATAGAATTTTGTCAAGGAATGGAGCTTGCGGGGGAATTCACATAGTCCTGCAGATGGTCACGTTGACCTCTTCCGGTAATGCTTGATGTGTTTCAATCTGGAAGTAAGGCTATGTAAATTTTGGCTAGACCTCCAGCGTGTCAGGAAAGATCTCATGCATCACTGGGCCCTCTTGATCTCCCTCAGTCTTAGCGTTTTAACATCTTGTCAAAACTAAGTTATGCATAACACAACCTGTCAACGCCCCGGACTTGATACAATCTTGACGAACATTAATGGAAGTATAAAACAATATGAATCCCTGATAAATGAATGAAAAATATCAATAAGATTATGAAATTTTATACACAGTGTATTTTCTCATTACACACGTTTCCAGAAAAATAGTTGAAATGTCAGACTGAAAAAAATAAAGATAATGATTAAAAAATATGATAATTTCGAAGAATAATCATCTGCTCACTAAGATCCTAAAGGAATTATCCACTATGCCCTGCCTTGCTCAATCGATAGTTGTAAATTCAATCTGGATGTGTCAGGTTTTCATCAGATAATTCATTAGAGCGAAGGCATCATCATCAATAATAAAATGTTCCTCTTGGGGTTTATCTTCTATTTTGTGTTTATTCAACATTGCCCGTAACTCTGATCCAATGGCTCTATATGGATATACCAAAGCTATAAAACAGCATCAACAACCACAAAAAACGCCATAGAGTAGAATTTCTTTTGGTTAAAGTAATAAGATCTTCCAACGTCTTGATTCTGAATGTGAATGGGTTTCCTGTACATTGCTTCAAGGGTGTACGAGAAATTCAATCGTTCCTCGATTCCATGGGATATCTCCTTCCATTTCTCAGGGATACTTGCAACCTGCATGACCTTATCTCCAAAGGTTTGCACAATAGCTATACAATTCTCAGGTACAAAAATGCTGATGGGTTAGGAGCCAGACGAAATTGAAAGGAAAGGCTTTTGTAGGATCTTCCTTTTGCAAGATAATGAAGGGCAACTGCAACACACAGGCCTGGTTCAATGAATCTCCTCCGGAATGTCAGGGTCTTCTTTATGTAGGTTTTAACCAGTTCCCCAATTTCTTCGATAGGTCCTCGGTAATCCTAATAAAATTCTTGTATTCCCGTGGATTCTCAGTTGGTACTCCTTGCATCAAATTGTCATAGTATCCTTTCTCTTTTCTGTGTTGCAAGTATGGCCAGTTACAACAACGTCTTGGAGTTCTCCGCTTAAATCTCTTCATGCCAAACTCTTATTTGCATCAGGGCAACAGGATATTGCAAAATTAATTTCACTAATTCGGGGTTCATATTGGTAGTCTGGTATGAGGTTTAACAAGTCTAGGTTGGCCATAGTTTTCAAAACTTTTGATCACAGGTAGTTGTTGTTGTATCTGCAACTGGAACAAGAATGCTCAGTGCAAAGTTCAACCTGCAATTAAATAGTGGCATCTATGCACAAGACATCGTAATATATGTCGTTCTGTGAATGGTATACTACATAAGTACATCGGTATCATTTTTTATGCATCTATTTACTGTGACATCGTGTCACTACTGAAAAATGGGGTCATGAACTAATTGGCAGCATTATGCGCCATGCGATTACATACATACATAAGTGAATCTCAATATGCGTAAGTTGGTTGTTAGGATTAACATTGTAATACGTCATAGTGTCGTAATCAACTTACAGCATTTTTTTTTCTTAGTCACATGGGACGTGCCTGTCTAGGATGTTTTTCACCTTCGGCCGTTATAAAATGCGAGACCTCGTATCATCGATGTGTGACTCCGGCACCATGTAACAACTACAATATGAAGCTATAGGGTTTGGCAACAAGGTTTTAACTATTTATTTTATTCTGCATTGTAACATCGTGAGCTGCAACCTTCGTCCAACTATTCAGGCGGATGATTATCTTAATATTTTACTTCTGGAATAGATGCCAACCTTAGCACTACAGTTAGCTTTTGTTAACCTCTGGTGCAAATAATCATATCGAATAATCTCTGGATAACTTAATAGAACCTTCTATTATCTTGTATTCCTTGTTTCATAAATAAATCTCTTCTTCTCTATCATCTACCAGCTACTCGCAATTTTTTTATTTCTTTTATATCTTAACTTTTTTATGAATCATAAATATCATATCCTACTCCATGGTGCCTTTTTGGCAAGATAATTCATTTGAAAGTCCGTTCGTAATATGTCTTTGCCAAAAAGGTTAAGTTACATTTTTGCCCTGGAATATTAAACTTAATAATTCAACTTTAATCCTATGTCTCTATGGATCTATTGACAATGACCAATAATAAGAGATTTTGAGTGTATGTTTTATAGGTAGGTTTTTTTCATTGGGAACTTAAAATATACCACTCTTTTAACATAAAGTATGTTATTGTAGTACTATTTTTGTACTATGTACATTTTAATGTACGGCGTTTTCATATAAAAACACTTGCTACTTACCATACTAAACATTTGCCGTACAGCAAAGAAACTTCAAATGGTTTACATGAAAAATGATTAATTGTATATACAGTCAACAAATAAGAAATCAAAACCTTATGTAGTCAAAATCTGAGGAAATGAAGACATTTTCAAAATGTCTCTTTAAAAAAAATTATACTATTGCATTTCCAACCGAAAACTTTCGTTGAACACAGTCACTGTATAATGTTAGTTGGTGATAAATAAAAACAAGATATATCAAAATAAGTAAATAGCGTATCTTTATTATTATTATTATTATTATTATTATCATTATTATTATTGTTGTTGTTGTTGTTGTTGTTGTTGTTGTTGTTGTTACTGGTATCACTAGACTATCCTGTTTCGTGATTAAAGATGTTAAACTTTGGGGGAATTATAGTATTACTGAAACGAGAAAATTATTAAATTTCTATTTTAGTTTTGGAATAAAGCCAGCTTTTCTATAATCTTGTTCACAGTGACTAAGCAATTGGAATATCAAATAGGGTTTGTTGTAACAAATCAAAGTTTAATGAGCTCATTTAAAACTAAACTAGGATCAGCTACAATTAAAAATTCTTTTACAAAAGTGAAAAAGTTTTCCTGTGCTAAGGTACATTGATTTAGTGATTTAGTGTCGCTTATCCTTCTCCATAGCTACATAATTTCTTAATTTCCTTTTTTTAGAAGGACTATGGTGATTAACTGACTAGACAGGAAACAAATCAAATTGCTACCATAGGGTATTATTCTAAGACTGATTTTACTTCCAAATGAAATGTAGACCATTTCATGATTTCTAAAACTGGGGTCATCAGAATTACTCTCTATCACATGACTATATTCAACAATAATGAGGCATATAAACTACTGCCTATTTCCCACCGATGATACATACGATCAGTTTGATAATTCGAGGAAAAATGTATTTTCCACTGGAACATCAATGCAACTTTCTTATCTGTGCTGAAGAAAGATGGAAGAATCTAATACAATCGATAATTTATAAGATATTGAGAAATATATTTTCTTTATCATTCCTGAAAAAAATAGAACATATCTTTCTTCTATCTGGCAAGAGCAAAGCCTTTCCAACAACATTTCAACATTTTCAAATAATGTAGAATCATGAAAGACGTCACATATCTTCAAAGGAATTTCCAAAAATATCAAGTATATTTTCATTCCTTGAAATACCATATCTCCAGATTTCTTTTATCTCTAGTTTAATGAGAATACGTTATGATATTCTCCATAGAAGATTCTTTAAGTATCCTCTGAGGGTCTTTATCCAAGGTTAATGAAGTGAACGATATTTTTCATGTGTTAGGTATATAAAATAGAATTTAGTCATCACCGATTTTTTCATTCATTTACAGAGGGATATATCGTTAATAACATCAATTTATAAGTTTTTCTCTTTTATCATTATTATTATCATGAACGTTATTATTATCATTATCATTTCCAGATTTCAGGTCCCAGGTGCCTCGTTGTTCTATCCACAGCACGATGATTGTGGGCACACTATGAGAACAGTGGTGGGTGCAAAGCGCTTCAATCTGCAAACAATTCATTGTCATCAGTTACCTTCTACACAGACAGCAAAGCTTACATACTTTTACTGCTGACTTCCAAGTCCTGTCTAATATCTCGTGCAGCATCTTTAGTTGGTGTATCTAAATTGCCTAATTATATACCATTGCTTCTAAATTTTCTTGATTTATTACAGCTAAACATATGCTCAGTGGTTTCATTTCGCTCACTACACAACACACAAAGCCTATCCTTTTCATTCTTGTTTCTATAATTTTCTCTTAATTCCATCATATTCAGCCTTGTTACCATAACTATTATTGCTTCCTTGGTGTTAAGTTCTCCTTTGTAATCTCGTCTACTATTTCTATATCTACAAACTTCAGTTTGGTCATTTCAGCTTTCTTTTCTTCTATTTTTCTTTTAATTTCATTTGCCACTTTACTTTTTAATTCTTTTTTTGAGCCATTGCTTTTTATACTTTCTTACTTCTTCAATTTTAGTTTCATGTTTTTTGTAAATTTCTATATAGGTTTTTCACTAGCATTTCCCATATGGTTCCCTCATTTGGTCTTCCACTATCTCCTTAACTAGTCGTTTATCATCTAATGTTATGGAAAAACATCATCTTTTTATACTCTATTCTATTTCCTGTTTTTGTTATCAACCCCCTATATGGTGTGGTAGCAACTTGTTCAGACATTCCTTTCATGCTTTTGTACTGTATACCCTCAAGTTCTTTCATTTCTTTTTCTTTATTACACCCCATATCTCAATATTTGTGAACATCGTAGGTACTACTACTGTCTCATAGATATTTATTTCCACAAGTGAGGCCAAATCCCCTACCCTATTACTGTCTCCATGCTTCCTAACTTCTTGTACCATGTATTCTATTTTTGCTACCCTTTTACTTATGCTGAGACTAGGGTTTCCCTTTTCTTAGTATCATTCTCATAAGTATTTAAATTCCTTAACTGTTTCTATCTTTCCATGTTTAACCACTCCATTAACTCTATCTACCACTTCTGCTTTGTGTCATATTACTAACACCACTAACTTCTGTGGATTGGTTCTAAAAGTAAATTTCTTTAGTTCTTCCAAACTGCGGTAATTACTTACAGCTCTTTCTACTTGGTATTTATCGTTACTCAGAAACAATACATCATCTACATAAATCGGGGCTTTTATTTTGTTCCTAATCAGAGTTATGGTCTTCTCACTTATAGAATTAACTGTTATTATTATTATTACTATTATTATTATTATTAGTAGTAGTAGTAGTAGTAGTAGTAGTAGTAGTAAGCCTAGTGCCGCCATTGTTAATATCATTATCATCATTTTCATGGTTATTGATGTTGATTTAATCATTGATTAAAACATTAGACAAAGAAACGGGACATGGCTAAACACCCAAAAGTTTTGGTGGAGCTGTTTGTCTATAAATAAAACCCCCAGCTATGAAAAATTAGAGGCGTAAAACTATAGGAGAGAATGGAATAAAACATAAAGGTGAATCAGATTTGGCTTTGAATAATACAGAGGGCTTGAGAAACGTCTCCTGGAAAACAAAGAGAGAGGAGCCTTCTCAATTATGGATATGGCGTTCCATAAAAAGCTGGTTATTCCTCGCACAAAGCTGAAAAAGAATAATAGAAAAAGGACAATTTTCGAAGGAACAATGACCTCCCAAAGGCACGCGTCACATGGTTTGTAAATTATTCCATCTGAAGGACAAAAGGAAAGAAATAATTGTATATATTTGTGTGTGTGTAATTCCGTTACGTACTATTAACTTTTAACTTTGTATATTGCAAAATAGAATATAGATAAATGAATGGGTTAATGTGGATAGCGACTTCTTGGACAATGGTTAGATGAAAGAAGACGCAAGTCAAATAACGGTAGGTTAGGTAGCAGATTGGATACAAAGGATTTGAAATAAGACATGGATCAATGAAAGAATTGTTGAACCAATTGTCTCTAACTGAACTGAAGGATGGATGCTGAATGAACATAAATGAAATAGAAAAAAAGTTGAAGAGCTCAATCAGATTGCTTACGTAGTATATGTAGCGATGGAAGAACTGAAAGACTAAAAATCTGAAGGTATGCCTATGCACCCGAGGTCAAGATTTTTAGAGAAGTTGAGGTGATGAGTCAGAGTGCTTGGAACCTGATCAACAATTATAAAAGAAGTAAAGAACATAGGATGGTGTCAAGACTCTAATTCGGAACGCGAAGAACATGACCAACAAGATGATTTAAAATATAAAAATAAATTTGAATGCCCCTGCCCGATAACGTTAAAGGCCAGTGTTTGTATCAGCTAATGTCATGAGAATATTATACAAAGGGGATTTCTTAGTCTTCTGCAGTTGTAATAGGTTTCCATTCGCATAGTTTTTCATTAATTCGTATATTAAAAATGCAACGGAATGTTAAGTTGATATACAAAAAAAATCTACATGAATATACATGAAAAGAGTAAGAATCAAAATCATATATAGATCAAAACAATGAATATGAAAGTGGAAATAATTTTAACATTTGAATAAACATTTGCCAAATAACAACTAATATAATTCTATAAAATTAAGGTATACTGAAATTTCTCCTTGCAATAACATCGGTATCCTTACTAAATTCACATATACTTAGAAAAAAGAATGAAAGACTTCTAATAATGTCCAGCACAATGCATAGTCACATATGCATATAATTCCCAGTACTTAATGAATTGGGATGTACTAACTTACGAGGTCAAGGTAACAATTAGTTATACACGTTTCTTGTGTAAACAAGATTAACTGAACACTGATATAGATTCGGTGTTGATACAATATATGATTTAAAAGTTATGAGAAATTATTTTACTACTCATCGTAAATTTGTTTATTGGGGGGAGAAAAAAATTGTGAAGCATCTACCGTTCAGTTAAAAGAACAATATTCTGGTTATTGTAAATAACGAAAGCTCTGAAATTAGTTTTATCATTGCCAACGTCTTAGTAGATAGAGTTTCATAATTCTAAAGAAACATTGAATTCATGGAAAATAGTTAATGGAACATACTCTAAAGTAAAATTAAGGTCAGTTGAGTTTGCTATATTTTGGGAGCCCAGCAAAAATGGCTACTTATTTGTCTAGAATTCAACATTTATATGCAAAGCAGGTTACATGAAATTTATTTCTTTGTGTAATGCTTTCATACAACAAGAGAAAATAAGGAAATAAGACCATTAAAGGTAATATTAAGATTTCGGAATTCGAATAACGATCTCTGCTTCTCCTTTTTCTCTCCTCTCCTAGTGCAATAGTAGAGCACTGACCTGTTTGATAAGACATCCTACGTTTGAAACATGGAAATGATGGACATAGACTGGCACGTTCCTTTAATTCTCTTTTCCTTCGAATTATGAGAATTTTGAGCCTTGCAGTTAGATGCCTAAACTCCTAGACCATTGCAACTTACGAGAGAGAGAGAGAGAGAGAGAGAGAGAGAGAGAGAGAGAGAGAGAGAGAGAGAGAGATTACAATTAGGGTCAAGAATTGCCAATTGAGCCCTTCTGTCTAATTTTAACGTTGCGATACATCTGACATCAATTATCTCTCTCTCTCTCTCTCTCTCTCTCTCTCTCTCTCTCTCTCTCTCTCTCTCTCTCTCTAGCTGTAAAATAATTCTCGGTTACAATTTTAGGAAAAATGCGTGGTAGAAATTTCCATTTAATTAAAAAACTGTTCTCGACTTGATCTTGCAGTGGGAATATTCAATGACTTTCATTAACAGTAGACGAAAATAGCTTACATATTTTCTTTTCACCTTAAGGGAAACAGTTCAATTTTTTAAAGAATGTTGCCGTAACAGATAATTTTGTGAATTGTTCTCTTAATTTTCATAATTAACTCTGTTTCTCTATTGTACAATATAAGATAATTAAATGTGTATTTTTATACATGCCGAAAAGCCCTTCGGTAGTAATAAAGAGGCGTTATTTTTTAAAGACAAAGGATACTTGATAAGGCTATAATACTTTTTTAATCATGTAAACAAAGTTTATTATTCTTGAAAAACTTAGTTATCTGTGTTTATTGCAATTACATGTCTTATAACTGACCATTTATGAAACATCTCTGAAAACACATGTTGGTTGATGTCACTTGTTATAATATCTGTTATACAGTTCCTCCCTTATTTCTCAGTCAAAACCTGCAATTAAGATCACATCCATTTCCAGATATTTTTTTTTCACAACAGTTGCCTTGTTAGGAATCATGCTATGGAGATGTATATAAAAGTCATATAGCAATACAAGGGTCAAAAGGCGAAAACCTGTCATCAAAACACAAAGTTTTCCTCTGAAGATTGAAATAAAAATAAGGCTTTCATATTTACCTGTAAACATTCAATCGCTATGGATTGAGCAAGCAAGAAAACCGATATCCCCGAATAACTTCCTGTTTGTTGCTTAAACTTACATGAAAATTAAACTTTTATTTGTTCTATGATTAGAGTCTCTCTCTCTCTCTCTCTCTCTCTCTCTCTCTCTCTCTCTCTCTCTCTCTCTCTCTCTCTCTCTCTCTCACACACACACATAATAAAAACGTTAAATATTATAGGATTAAAGAGTCTAGTAATTCATCTATGACTTTTTGTTATGATCTATGATCTTGACCTTACCCTACATATCAGTTTCATGACTCATCATCTTCATCTCCTCCTACGCCTATTGACGCAAAGGGCCTAGGTTAGATTTCGCCAGTCTGCCATATCTTGAGCTTTTAATTCAATACTTCTGCATTCATCATCTACGTCACGCTTCATAGTCCTCAACTCTTCTGGTGCCTTTTGGAGCTCAGTTGAACGTTTGGTAAACTAATCTCTCTTGGGGAGTGCGAACAGCATGCCCAAACCCTCTCTATCTACCCCTCATCATGATCTCATCCACATATGGCTCTCGAGTAATCTCTCTTATACTTTCATTTCTAATCCTGCTCTGCCATATAACTCCCAATATCCTTCTGAGGGTTTTTTTTTTTCTTCTAAAATCTACTAAATATATTGGAGATTGTTCCATTGTCATACCATGACTCATTCATTGTCATACCATGGCTCATCATTGTCATACCATGACTAGAGTACACTTATTACGTTTAGCTCAAAAGCTCTGATGACCAAGGCTTAATATCTATTCGACCTTTTGCCTCTTAGCATGATTTTTAACTTTGAAGTTCTCCTCACTTTGCAAATGCATGGTATTAGCGTGCATGGCTGACATAAAATCTGAACGTTTTTGCTTTGTTCAAATTTCTATTTGTCCTTTTATACATTTATAACATTCCAATGGTAACTTACAGGTAAAAAAACTGAAATGCAGATATTAAAATCTAAAAACATGATATTACTATCGAAGATATCTCTTGCATTATAGATTCGCCTTTTATAGATAAATATCATATCTTAGTCAATGATCCTAACAAGCAAGATTCTTCATCAAAGGAATGGACAAAAATTAGTCATCTAATTTGCTTTTTATAAATAACCAAGAATTGTATCTATTTTTTTTTATTCTTCCTTCTATTTTCACCTATCAAAAATCAATTAGAGATTTAATTTTGATTGCTGTGCACAACCAGTTCACCCTTTTTCCATTTTTCTTACGCTGACCAAAACTCCCAATCTCCCACCCTGTAACTACTATACTCTCCCCGTATGAGGCAGCCGAAACAAAACATATATGTCAGACAGGAATATTATGGCTACAGAATACTCTGGCTCAGACTTTTAGAAACTTAAGTGAAGAGGAAATAAGAGAATATTTTTTGTTAACCCCATAATAATGACCACTTTGTCTATGTAAAGAAGAAAACCTTCTTATTTGAGGCTGAAGCTATATGCTTTATTAAAGAACTGATCCACTCCGGCGTGACATAGATTTAAAGATATTCTCCTATCAAGTGGGTAAAGGGCAAGCAGAAACTAACCATTTCAATAAAACTAGAAGTCGTAGCAAGGACAAAAATGACTACTGTTGCTTGTATAAAGACTGGGCCCTTTTAGGAGCACCTCTTCGTTGCCTAATCAATAATGCGAGTCTAATGAACTGATCTCTAGGTCATAACTCGAAGACATAGTTAAATATTGCAGTGACTGTACATCCGAACATCTCGATACTGAAACTATAGGTAGATAACATGCAGTACTAAAACCACAGCAAGGAAGGCCTGTCTCATCGCCATTGTGTGACAACCACATCGAGGATAACAAAAGAGAAGACTTTAATTTGTACCTCATGTAAGACTACTTCACTATCATTTCAATTAAGAAGTATAAATGCAGGACAACATATACTCGTAAGGCACCAAATAGAGCCATGTTTGAACTACTTTCACATTCTTCCATATAATTATTATTATTATTATTATTATTATCATTATTATTATTATTATTATTATTATTATTATTATTATTATAACAATCTAGGCTATAACCCTAGCTGGAAATGCCCAAGGGCTCCAACAGGGAAAAATAGCCTAGTGAGAAAAGGAAATAACGAAATAAATAAACGATAGAAGAGAAAACAATAAAAATAAAATATTTCAAGAATAGTAACAACATAAAATTGATCCCTCACATATAAACTATAAAACCTTAAAAAAACAAGAAGAAAAATAAGATATTTAGAAACTCTGCCATGGCTATACCATGCCACTCTCAAACATCAATAAAAGAGAAGGGTTGAGCGTTTATTAGTAGAGAGGAAGTTTATAAAATCACTGTCAGATGTTAGAGTTTACCGAATTCCAGATTGTGATACTGACCACTCATTATAGACGACAAAGATCCAAAAGAAACTATATATAGTCAATTCTATTTAGCGAGGCAGATTTGCACCGACTCGCAGAGGTGTCCTTTTAGTTCGGAAAAATTTCCTGATCGCTGATTAGTTGGATAAGCTAATTCTAACCAATCAGATGGCAGGAAACATTTCTGAGCATTTGCTGCGAGTCATGCAAATGTGCCTCATTAAAAAATAATTGAGTATAATAGAAGAAGCAGAATCCCAAGGGCTGAGATAGTTGATACAGAAAAAAACTGAAGAACATAGAATATAGAAACCAGTTTCCCGGGAAAGTCAAGAACAGGTTTTAGATACTGGAAGATGAAAACACAGATATCCACTGGAGTGAGGTATATAAGACTGTTATCGGTGCTCGATAGGAGAAATTGGGTCTCGAAAAAGAAAAATCCTAAAAATGAATGGTTTGACGCAGAGTGTATGATGACAGCAGAGAGGAAGAAGACATATTGTATGAAGTGGCTGGAAGACCGAGATAATCATAGAAAGAAAGAGGATTTTAGACCGACAAGGGGTGTTGCTGTTAGTATGAACAGAAGGCAAAAGGAGACAAGCCTTAGATATGATATAGATTATCTAGAACGAAATAGGAGACTTGGTCATTCAAGAACTCATTATCAGAGAATAAATCGAACCAGAAAAGAACACCAACCTAGGCAGCAATTGATCAGGGATAAACAGGGAAATATGCTAGTTAATAAAGAAGACGTTAAGCTAACATTGGTTGAATATTTTATAAAATTACTGAATAGACTAGAACTAAGAAGAATAACGAATATAGAGGTGATGTAGGATGAGAGACCACGAGAGGTAGTAAGGTTACCAAAAAGAGATGAAACCTGAAGGAAATCAAATACCTGAAAAATGATAAGGGGGCTGGTAGTGATGATGTCAATGCAAAGCTTATAAAGCGTGGAGGACATCGGCTACACAGAGAAATCATAAAACTTGTGCTTAACATATGAAACGAAGAGATTATGCATGGTATGTGGGAAGGAGTAATGGGTCCAATCCGCAGGAAAAATGGCAGACAGGTGAGTTCAAATAAAGATAAGATAGTCACAGGGCCGAGATGCCTCTGGTCACTAAAAAAAATTTTCAAGTCCAGAAAGTTAAGTAGAAAAACTAAATTGATAACCTATACAACAATAGTCGGGCCTATCTCGACTTATAGTTGTGAAACATGGAATATTGAAAACAATGTAGCAACCAGTATATGACAACAATGAGGAGATTTGGCGAAGGAGAGACTACCATGAATTGAGACAATTATCAGAGCTGCCTTTAATAACCTGCATCATGAGAGCACAAAGGCTGCGGTGGGCTGGACATGTAGCCCGAATGGAGAAGAACAGGATGGTCAGGGGCGTGATGTCTGGAAGACTGGAGGGATGACGACCTGCGGGAAGACTATATATGAGGTGAAAAGATACTGTTAAAAGAGATGTAGAACACCTGGGACCTGGGAAACTTGACCGCTGGATGACAACGCACTGAATAGGGAAGAGTTTCCGGAAGGGTTTCGTAGAGGCAGCTAAGGAACACATCCCTCTTAATGAGAGAATGCCTTGATGAAGTCATTGAGCTTCAACACATCATTTCATTCCTGTGCTGAAACTTGGTGACGGGCAAGAGGGCTCTCGAACTTGGGGAGGTTGCTCCCCCAGTTCGAATCTAGATTTCTCACTTTAATCTTTTTCATCCGTTGAATATTAGAGTAGGCCCCCGCCATATGACATTAATCCGTTCCGGAGTTGGTATCGTGTGGTGAAAATGTCGTATGGAGGGCAATAGAATAGTTAATGCGTGAAAAACCCCTGGTAAAAACATTGAAAATTAGAATGTAACAAAATACAATACAGTAGTATAGTAAGCACTGTACTACAGTATACTTATATATAATATACATGTACAGTACTGTACTGTATATAATTAAATAACATTATGAATAAAAATTATATACTGTACAGTATTGTAAAGGAAAAATTAAATCTTATTTACCTTTGGAGTGATGTGACTTGAGCTGGTAGTGGGTGGAAGCAGAGGGGGGAGTAGACAGTAGATATAAAAATGTATCAATGCTAATTATGTTATGTACACTTAATAATAAATTTATTCTTACTAATAAACATTTAAAATTAAAAATGCTTTTTTTATCATTTTTGTCTTTTGAAATTTTTTTTATGACTTTTTTTTTTAGAACTTAAAAAATTACTCTTTTTTAGCTTTTTTGATAGAATTACTATTATCGTCTTTGCTTTCTGTCATTTCTCTTTTGGAGAAATATCTATCCAAGGAAGCCTGTTTCTGACGATTCCTCAACATATTCCTAAAATGACTCACACTTAACATTAACACTCTGCATAAGACGACTTGTGTGAAGTTTTTCTGGGTGTTTCTTTTCAATGAAACTCGTAAGGTTTTCATACCAACCGATAGCTTCCCTTATTTCTGACGATGTCGTTTCTTCAGTCTCCCCCTCCGTCCTCGCCTCCACTAGAGCTGTGGTCTTCTTGAATGATCGTCAACTCCATTGCCTCTAACTCCTTTAAGTCTTCAGTTGCAAGCTCCTCCCTGTGCTCCTCGATAAGGTTATGGACGTCAGCCTCATTGACAACAAGCCCATGGACCTCCCGATTGAAATTATTTCCTCAACATCACCCTCAGGGGCAGGATCATCAACGGCCTCGTCTTCGGTTGAGGGATCGAAACCTTCAAAGTCTTGTTCTGCTACAACAGCTGGCCACAATTTTTTCCATGAGGAGTTCAAGGTGCGCCGTGAAACCTCATTCCAAACTGTGTCGATCATCTTCAGGCATTGAACGATGTCAAAATGCCCCCTCCAAAATTCACGGAGGGTGAGTTGAGTGCTTTCAGTCACTTCGAAGCATCTTCTGAACAGATGCTTCGTGTAAAGCTTCTTGAAGTTAGCAACCACTTGCTGGTCCATAGGCAGGAGGAGAGGGGTGGTGTTTGGTGGCAGATAGAGAACCTTAATGAAGAAGTCAGGATGAATGATGTCCTCGAGGCCAGGAGGGTGAGCAGGGGCATTGTCCAACACCAGGAGACATTTCAGAGGAAGATCGTTCTCTTCTAAATAGTTCTTGACAGCAGGACCGAAGCAGACGTTTATCCACTCAATAAATATGGTCCTCGTGACCCAGGCCTTAGCATTAGACTTCCAATATACCGAGAGCCTCTCCTTCGTGATATTTTGTGCCTTGAAGGCACGAGGATTTTCTGAGTGGTATACCAGTAGGCGCTTAATTTTTAAGTCCCCACTGGCATTTGCACAAAATGCTAGCGTTGGTCTGTCCTTCATTGGTTTATGGCTAGGAAGTTTCCTTTCTTCAGCTGTGATATATGTACGGTGGGGAATTTTCTTCCAGAAAAGGCGAATTTCATTGCAGATAAAAACTTGCTGAGGAATGTAGCCTTCTCTGGAAATTACGTTCTCAAACTTCTTGAGGAATTCTTCTGCTGCTCTCTTGTCAGAACTGGCCGCCTCTCCATGCCTGATGACTGAGTGAATACCAGTCCTCTTCCTAAACCGATCAAACCACCCATGAGAAGCCTTAAACTCTTGGGAGGCTTGCTGCGACGTTCCTTCACCTCCGTCGTCTCTCTGGGCTTCCACGAGATCGGCAAAGATGGCGCTCGCCTTGTGCAAAATTACCGATTGCGTGAGTGTATCACCAGCGATTTCCTTCTCTTTAATCCGCAGAAGAAGGAGTCTCTCCATCTCATCGTTGATTGAGGTCCTTCCACTGGCAAGGACAGTCATGCCTTTAGAAGACTTACTTGCTTTAATGGCTTCCTTATTCTTAATAATGGTACCAATCGTTGATTGGTTACGGCCGTACGTATCAGCGAGGGTAACGATGCGCATGCCTTCTTCATATTTCTTTATGATCTCCAGCTTCGTTTCCATAGTTATCATCTTCTTACTTCTGCCTTTAACATCACTAGCAATCTTGGGACCCATGGCTAAAGAATTAAAGTTATAATTAAGCACTAAAATGTACAAAAAATAACAATATCGCAAGTACTCACACGAGATCAAGTCTTTACGAAACGCACACGAGATTCTGAACTGAGCGCGCATATGACAAAGAGAGAGAGAGGCAGTATCTCTCTCAAGCATTGTGGGAGGATTTTCGGCCAATAGCATATCGGCATCTTAGTGACGCTGTGACGCCGACCAATAGCAGACCAGCTTCTTAGTGACGTATGCTGTGACGTATGAGCGTGGTGGTAAGCCACTGACTCGCACAGTCGTACGCGTAGAAACCGCCAAATTTGAGTTTCAGAATTCGATGCCGTAAGGTGGGGAAAATGTCGTAACGAGGGGACGAAAAAAAAATCGTATTCCACACCGTAACGTGAAAAAAACGTAAGCTGTGGACGCCGTATGCCGGGGGTCTACTGTACTTCAACCTTTTCCTAATTTTATCAACTGTCTTTTGTTTTGTTGTCCTAACTCTATGAGTGTTATTTCTCTTAAGTTATATATATATATATATATATATATATATATATATATATATATATATAAATATATATATATATATATATATATACATATATATATATGTAGATATATATATATATATATATATATATATATATATATACATATCTATATATATATATATATATATATATATATATATATATATATATATATACATATATATATATATATATATATATATATATATATATATATATATATATATATTTGTATATATACATATATATATATATATATGCAATATATATATATATATATATATATATATATATATATATACAGTATATATTTTGTATAATATATTATATATTATATATATTATTTGTTCATGTCTTTGTTTATCTATTTATTTTTATTTTATTTGAATGGCGTGGATATTTCCACATTCGTTGTTGCTGCCTGCTTGGATGAATGGGAGAGGGTATCACGGTTGGGAGGTGTTCGCATTCGGGGCTGTGTGTTGGATGATCTCGGCCATCCAGGGGGTGGTTTGAACCTTTAGCGCGGAACTACTCTCAATGGTTGGGTCATCGGAATCCAGGGGGTTCCAATCCTTGAGGTGAGACTCTTGGCTTTTGGCCAGAGGCCCGTCATTGCAGATGTGGGGAGGCTGATTCCATGTTTCCTTGGTCTCAGTCCTAACAGGCGGGTTTAGCTTGCACCTGTGCCACTGTGTCTGTTTTGATGCTGTCTTTCGGGTGGGGTGTGTAATGGACCATCTGGGAGGTGTATTCTTGTTGTGCCAATGGTGGAGAGTGCAAATTTCCTTTCCAACATGTGATGATTTCTTAAAGTTCTCAAGCAGGTGAGCCAGCAAGGCAACAACAGAAAACATAAAGAAAATCCCACCCTTAAATGTGGACCCTTCGGATACTGGCTCCCCGTCTCCTGGATTTGCTGACTCCCCCCTGGCACTGTTGACGACCTCTGCTACTGTGATTGGGGAGGGTTCTGTTGACAACCTTCGAACTAGAAAGGACCACTCTACTGATGTTAAAAAATCTAGCAATTTGGGTAACACAAGGAAACTACGAATCCTTCATGTTTCCCAAATTCCATCAAAGACAAATTATGATGGTATGTATGGAGCATTTGAGAGCTATGGATTGGTAAATAAAATAAGGTTGAGACTCGGAGGTGAAAAATGGGACTCTTTGATATCTTTTGATAGTCATGATGAAGCGTTTAATGCCATTTGTAATATTAGTAGTATTAAAATTAACAAATTGAACATCATGGGAGCTCTTTGTGATAAGGTCCCAAAGGAATTGGATGTATACAAACCTGCTGAGTGGGTTGAAAAAGGCACAAATGTACCCATGCCTTCACAGAGAAAACCCAAATCACTAATGTGGCTTGGAGCTGAACCTAAAGGGATAATAGGGAATTATTTTAAAATATGTAAGTTTATCCAGAAAAAAAGTAGGAACCATTGCACCTGGAGATATATCTCGTTTTGGGAAAAATAGTTATCTCATCCATGCCAAATCCTCGACAGGCAGTGATGAAATTGCATTAGAAATGAAACCTCATCTAAATTTTAATTATGGAAGGGAATTGGTCTTTAATAGAGACCTGTATGAATTTACCGAGGAGGAGATACTTTCCATGTGTCCACTAAATGTATGGAAAGTGCATAAGGTTCCTGGAACATCAATGATTATACTTACTTTCCAGAATGCTGATGTACCTTTCCATATTGCTATTGAAAATGAAAGGATTAAAGTTCGGCCTTTCAAACAAAAGCCCCTGCAATGCTTTAATTGTTTTAAATTTGGACACCCATCCAAAGTTTGCAAAAATGAGAAAGCTCCAAAACCTTTCCTGGAGAATGTACACTTGAGGCCAGGTGTTCAAACTGCAATTTGAATCATAGATCCACTGATAGGAGATGCGAACTGTATAAGTTGGAGGAAGCTGCCTTAAACAACTCAAGTTTAGAACGAATAAGTGTGGGACATGCAAAAAGACTGTTGAATAAATCAACTAGCTATGCAAAGGCCTTAAAATCAAAGGGAAATTTACCACAGGAGACATCAAACCCACCTAGCACTGCCAGTAATTCTAAGAAAATAAATACAACTTCTGATAATAATAAAGTACTGTATGATAAGGTAATCATATTGCCTTCTGAGGCTCTGCCACAGCTTATTAAAACTGGGTCATTGCCCATTTCTGTACAGCCTTCGTCCCCCATTACCAACAATAGTACTAACCTCTCTCAGGACATGTCCTTCCCTGATTTGATGGAGATTCCCCCTGACACCAAGTTACTAGGTGCACCTGTATTGGAGAAGGTGCAAAAACCTGGTAGCTCACCAACTATTAATCGGAAAAGAGAGAGACCTCCATCTCTCTCAGCCCCTTTCATAAGAAATATCAAAATTACGACGTCAAATAAATATGATGCTTTGTGTGTTGATGTTTCTGATCAACTGAAAGTCATTTAAATAAATTGGAAATTCAAGTGGAGGTCCACCAACCTCCTCAATAATCAGATCAAAAAGACAAAAAGAAAATCATAATGCTAAACCCAATGTATCAAGGCCCTCTTTAATAAAACCACCTGGAAATAGTGTTAGATCAAAAACTGCTAATGGGAAGACTCCATCGAAGTGGTCTACCAAATTATAAACCATAGTTTTTTCATCCATTTTGCAATGGAATTGTGAAGGTTTAAGGCCAAATATGAAGAACTTAAGCTCATTATTCATGAGCATTCCCCCATAATTATTTATCTAAAAGAGAGCAAAATTGATCATGATACTCCCTGTCCTCGCGAATATATTAGTTATAGGACACCATATGATTACCAAGTGGGGAGCCATGGCGGAAGTCTCATATGTTCGCCGAGATGTTCCCCAGGTTTCTCTGTCTATTCATACACTTCTGCAGGCAGTGGTTGTACAGATTGTTATAGGCAGAAAATATACAATTTGTTCTCTATACTTGCCTCCAAATGGTATCCTTTTGTATGATAACTTAACATAGGTGATTTAACAGCTCCCTCAACCTTTTCTTTTACTTGGAGAATTGAATGGTAGACATCCTTTGTGGGTTGATGTCTTAAAAAACACGAGGGGAAATATCATATCATCAATTGTGGAAAATGAAGATGTGGGACTCCTTAATACAGGAGAGCCCACACACTTTCATGTCCAAAGAGGTACCTTGTCATGTATTGACCTATCAATTGTAAGCCCTAAATGCCTTATCGATTTCGATTGGAGGACATTAGATGATTGGCATACTAGTGATCATGCACCAATCATTGTAAACACCAGCAATGGGCCACCATTACAAAGATTGCCACGATGGAATCTTGACAAGGCAGATTGGGATAAATTTTGTGAGCTAAGCGAAATTGAGGGGGATGCAAAACAGGTTGAAAATATTGATGATGCCATAGACTTACTGAATGGAACTCTCCATACAGCAGGAGTCAATTCAATTCCCAAAACAACAGGGTTATTCAAACGACGACCAGTCCCGTTGTGGTCTTCAGAACTGACTGCCCTGCACAAAGCCACAAGAAGATCTCCAACACGATTGCGTAGACGCCAAACTAATGAGAATTTAATTATGTACAAGAAATATAGAGCACAGTTACGCCATGCCATGAAATAAGCAAGGCGCCAGTCATGGATGTCTTTTGTTTCCTCCTTTAATAGTAGAACACCACCATCTTCTGTGTGGAGGAAAGTAAAAAAGATAGCTGGCAAATTCACCCCAAACCCACCACCAGTGTTGAAGGTGAATGGTCAGTATGTAAGTGGAGCAAATGATGTTAGCAATGCCCTGGCTAATCATTTTTCAAATGTATCCAGCAAGTGTGAAGGAGCTCCTGGTCACCAGTATAGGAGCATTGATGAAAAAAAAATTCTAAATTTTGCAACAGGAAGGGAAGAGTCGTATAATTCTCCTTTCACTGAAAGACAATTTGATTCCACACTTGCTCATTGCAACGATACGGCCCCTGGACCTGATGGAATTCCATATACAACTATTAAACATGTACATTTTAATACAAAGTTTTTTATTTGAAGCATTATTAATAGAATATGGCATGATCATAGTCATTCAAGTGTTTGGGAACTAGCCATCATTTTAGCGTTTTTAAAACATGGTAAGGACAAGTTTTTAGCAGCAAACTATCGTCCTATTTCATTGACATCCTGTTTATGTAAAATCATGGAGAAGAGGGCCAATGCAAGGCTGATGTGGTACCTTGAAAAGAAGGGTATTTCATCACCCATTCAATGTGGATTCAGAAAAATGCACTCAACGATTGATGTGCTGATACGACTTGAGTCCTCCATTTGTGAAGCCTTTGCTTCCAAACAGCACCATGTGACAGTCTTTTTTTATCTTGAAAAGGCATATGATACCACTTGGAGATATGGTATACTTAAAAGAATCCATGAATCTAGTTAAGAGGAGAGCTACCACTATTTATTCAGTCATTTCTTTCACATAGAGTTTTTCAAGTGAGAGTTGGGGAAGCTCTATCAGAGAGTAAATGCCAGGAAGAAGGAGTTCCTCAGGGTACTGTGCTGAGTATAACCCTTTTTTTCACTAGCAATAAATGGGATATACTCAGTCATTCCCCAGGATGTTCTCGCAACATTATTTGTGGATGATCTCTCCATATCATTTGCTGGAACTAGAATGGTAATGGTTGAGAGAAAAATACAACTCTATATTGACAAAATTATCCAGCGGGCCGATATGAGTGGATTTAAGTTCTTGTTAAATAAAACTACAATTGCCCATTTCTGCCGTATCCCGGGAGTACATCCAGACCCAGATATATACATCAAAGGTCAATGGATCCCATGTGCAAGTGAAGCTAAATTTTTAGGGTTGTTATTTGATTGTAGGCTTACATGGGTGTCTCACTTAAAAGCATTAAAAGCAAAATGTCTTGAGGCTCTGAGTCTTTTAAAAATATTGTCCAATACATCATGGGGGCAGACTGCAATACTATTTTAAAATTATACAAGGCCTTGATTTTATCCAAAATTAGTTATGGATGCAAAATATACTGCTCGGCCACCCAAAGCCGGTTAAAAATATTAGATTCTATACATCATGCTTGTTTTAGATTGCCCACAAGAGCGTTTAGAACCTCACTTATCACAAGTCTCCTTGTTGATGCTGGGGAGTTGCCTCTAGACCTTTACCGAATGTCCTCTATTATTCGGTATTAGTTTAGATTGCAAAGACTCCCTAATTCTTTAGTCTTTCAGACTCCAAGCCTTGTAAGGCACTCAACATACATTGAGTTGCACCCAAAATATCCTCAACCTTTTGGGTTTCGGGTGAAACAATTATTAAACAATCTGGATATAATTAGAATTAAGGTGCTTCCATTCAAGGTATCATCAACGCCTCCAAGGAAATTACCTTACGTATCTTTTTGTAAATACTTTATTAGAGTTAAGAAGAATATGACTGCCTTAGAATCCAGGTCTCTTTTTATGGAACATGTTGCAGAACATAGGGGATCGACGTTTATATATACCGATGGCTCCAAATCAGATGCTGGCGCTCGATTTGGAGTACATAGTAATGATGTTAATTGTAGAGGTGCACTTCCTCTAACAGCTTCCATATTTACTGCCGAACTGTGTGGCATACTAACCGCTATTGAGAAAATAGCTTTGGAAAAGGAGGGTAATTTTAAAATTTTTAGTGATGCAAGAAGTGTTCTTCAAGCTTTAGAAGTTTTTAATTCTAGTAACCCTCTAGTTTTAAAGATTTTAGAATGGCTTTTTATTATTGGACGGAGAGGTATAACAGTTCGATTTTGTTGGGTTCCAGCACATGTAGGTGTGTCTGGGAATGAGACGGCAGATTTACTGGCGAAGAATGCGGCATCCGAGTTGCTACCAAGGAGGTATTCCATTCCCTGTAATGACTTCCTACCTTACATCAAGAAATTGATTTGTAATAAATGGCAACAGCACTAGGATAGTTTAGATGGCAATAAAATGAGGGAAGTAACAAATGTCATATCTCCTTGGAGGTATAGCATGATACCCCGGAAATGGGAGACGACTCTTTGTTGTCTCCTTTATTAGTCACACTCAGTTGACACACGAGTTTGTACTGAAGGGCCAACACCAACCGTATTGCGACGACTGTTTATTACCTTTAACAGTGAGGCATTTGTTGACCGAATGCCCTAATTACAATAACCTAAGAAATAGATACAGTATCTGTTTGAGGCTCGTGGTGAGGGTGGCAGGTTCATCCTTACCAAGATTCTTGGACATGATGTGTCCTACTATGCGAGCGGCATCTTTAGATTTATTTCAGAAGCAGGTCTTCTGAAAACTATTTAAATATTAGAATGACATCTCAATTTTTATGGTTTTAATTGAATTCCCTTTTATTTTTCATATATAATAAATGCTATAGGCATCAATGACATTAGATGTTAGGATGCCAGAAAACTTTCAATTAATCAATCAATTAAGGACCAAGTAGTTCCTGGCCCACTTGGTCCTTAATTGATTGATTAACTGAAAGTTTTCTGGCATCCTAATGATTGTTTGAGTCCATACATTCAGTACTTAATTTAATTGTAAATTGGTCATTATTCAAGGTAATTAGCCAAGGATGTATTGAATCTTTTTTTTATTCATATTGAAAGAAAAGTAACCATTCACGCTTTATGAAGGTTCCAGTTTTGTACTAACATGCTTTGTCAATAGGTTAAAGCTTTGCTAGCGGTGAACATCCTTGCATAATTCTTTATTTGATTTATTATTGAGTATACTTTGAGATTAATTTTAAATTTCCATAATTGCTTTTTTAGTTTATAACAAAGTTTGTAATTCTGTTAATCAACTAATCTATTTTTTGTCAGTGTACAGTATACCAGATGGTCTAATGATTCATGGTTACTTGCTTAAGTTACCTGTTATAAAACTTACATTATAGTTTCCTTTCTCTTATTTATCAATAATGTTTTACATTTAATATGAAGCTAAAAAATTCCAATTTGTCATGTAATGGTTTTCTTATTTAAGTATATTATTCTAAATTTATTTTGTTTTACTTTTTCCCCATACTGTCATTATGATCCGAAACCATTTTTCTTTTCAATTTGTCTTTGCCTCTACAGTTTGTTGAGTCACTACGATTATCCCTTTATTTTGCTGTTAGTCATTGAATATCTCGCTAGTTCATTCTATTTGCCTTGTGTTCCTGTTGCACCGAAAAGAAATAATAAGGAACGGGAAATATGGAATTAATTCTTGTTTAAACGTTTGAAGAAATTAAAAACAAATAAAATAAATATAAAAAAAAAAACTTTGAAAATGATGCTTTGATGACATTTTTCCAAGACCATTCAATTACAAAAAGCAGGATTTGCTAATAGGCTATTTGTATGAAACAATGAGTCACCAACAGATATAGATGAAAAGTTTGGAAAAGCAAATATGAAAGATAGCTGCTTAGATATATCATTCCTTTTTTTTTTTTTTTTTTTTTTTTTTTTTTTTTTTTTTTTTTTTTTGAAACATATAGGGAGAAGCTATTTTTGACAAGTAAGTACACACTATACGGTACATCATAATCCCAAATAATACAACGAGTGAAAAGACAACCCCCAAACTCTTACATTTTTGTATTCATCCCTATACAGTTTCTCTTTTTAAGATTATTTATACTAATAAATGTGAACAAATAATAACCAGAAATTTAGTTTCACATAAATCAGCTGTTTTTAACCTGTGTTAAATTGAACCCCAGGGGTTCGGTGAGGCAGTGTCAGTGGTTCGGCGTAGGTTACACAGAGGCATAACACTTACATCAGTTATTATGAAAATATATAGCATTTTTATTCTGGAGAGACTGGAGAGAAAGATTGATGAAAAGTTGAGAGATGAACAAGCAGAATTTAGAAAAGGTAGAATTTGTACTGACCAAATTTTAATTTTAAGACATGTAGAGAAATGTATAGAATATAAATATCACTTTTGATGGCATTTGTGGACCATGAAAAAGCCTTTGATAGTGTGCACCGGCCAATTTTCTGGAGTCCCGAGTTATTATGGAATTCTTCTTAGATATGTAAATGGATTAAGTCTGTTCATGAGCATAGCAAATGAATTTCCAGTAAACAGCGGAGTACTCCAAGTGAATGTGTTATCACCTATGTTTTTCATCCTCCTCGAGGATTTTGTAATGCGAAGAACAGTCAGAGATGGTGGAGAAAGATTGGACTGGATTAGTGATGGGAATTTAGCATACCTAGAGTATGCTGATGATGCTGTCCTTGTTAGCAGAACAATGCTTGCTTACCGGCATGCATGACATATCACAGGAGGTTGGGCTGAAGATTGATAGAAGAAAGACAGAAATGATGAGAACGGAGTATGCAATGGAAGATGAAATATCATTGGAAGGAGAAAGGATTAATGAAGTGAAATCCTTTAAGTATTTAGGAACTATGAACTCCAATACAGTGTCTTTGGAATTAGAATTTAATGAAAGATTGAAAAAAGTAAATCAGACAATGGATAGGTTAAGTAAAATTTGGAAATCAAATCACCTAAACTTTTATATAAAAATCAGACTATATATCAGTTTAGTGAGATCGGTGTTACTCTATGGAAGGGAGTCATGGTATGATAATGAAACAAACTCCAGTAGATTTAGTAGATTCAAAAACAAAGCCCTCAGAAGGATATTGGGAGCTAAATGGTAGGACAGGATTAGAAATTAAACTATATGAGAGATTATTCGAGTGCCATATGTGGATGAGATCATGATGAGGGGTAGATGGAGATGGTTTAGACTTGGTCGTCACCCTCCCCAAGAGAGATTAGTTCACCAAACGTTCAGCTGGGCTCCACAAGGCACTAGAAGAGTTGGAAGACCAAGGCCAACATGGCTGAGGACTATGAAGTGTGAAGTAGGAGATTATCAATGGAGAAGTATCGAATTAAAAGTTCAAGATAGAGACGACTGGCGAAATCTAAGCGAGGCCTTTCGCGTCAATAGGCGTAGAAGATGATGACGATGAAGAATTTTCACCGCAAGACCTAATATTTCATTTCCAAATATGATGTGTCATCATCGATAATTTCTCAAACAAAATTTGAAAAAAAATCAATCATTTTTTCAAAAGAAAAATCTTACAAATTTGTAGCATCATTCTTTTCATAATATTGTTAATATTTCTTGTACCTATTTACACCCGTCTTACTTTGTCTTTTCACAGCTCCATCAGAGAATCCGAGCAGCATCAGCGATTACTATGCTTCCATTATCTGTAATGAAATAAAAAAAAAAACCGTTCCCGAAATTTGCAAACAAATTGTTTTTCAAATTTACTTCGGAATTCTTTGGCCTTGGCTCTCTCTCTCTCTCTCTCTCTCTCTCTCTCTCTCTCTCTCTCTCTCTCTCTCTCTCTCTCTCTCTCTCTCAGCATGAATCTTGGGAAAGTGAACAATAGATTTAACTTGGAAGGAGAAGGCGAATTGTGTTCATTCTCCTTTGTTTCTTAAACTAGGTAAAATATTTTATGGTAAATATATTTTACATTAATATTCGATATCCATAGGTTCAAATAGCTGTATGATTAATTTTTTTGTAAGCACAGTAAGATATGATGCAAGTTGCTTACAATGTTAAAAGAATCATGATTCTATAGTCTATCCTTGACAAGATCATTACTGAATAATAACAGTAATGAAATTGTGAAATTTAAGCAGCAATACGAATAATTTTTATAAAAACAAATAGGCGAATCTCAATGTCACTTTTATTTTCTACTCGAGTAGAGGTATCTATCATGAAAAAGAATTTCGCTGTGTGTTTGCGACCCTACAGCAGAGCAAATTCGATGGTAAAAGATTTTTTGGCTTATGTGAAAGATTTATAAACACAACTGTTAGTGATATAATCATCATATACAAGCACACACACATACACACACTCACACACACTATATATATATATATATATATATATATATATATATATATATATATATATATATATATATATATATATATATATATATATTTATACATTATTGTACCAATTGTGTGTCACACAATTGTACATAATTCCTTTTGTATATATTATGCTTGTATCTGCGCTCTTCCCTCGCACTAAAACGAACATGAAAATTCACGTCTCCGGTTTTCCTCTGTGACATTGTCTGTCTTGTAAACATGTTATGTCCTGTTGCCTTAAGGTTTTGTATATAAAGGAGAGTGTTCTATAATATTATAACTCAGTTGATTGCATCCTGCCTTTAAGTTCACAACCTTCTCTCGGCCCGTCACATTGGTGACCCCGGAAGTCGACTTGCTCCCACCACCTTCCACCCCCACCCCCTCACCCCTTCATCGTTGGTAGTACTATGGCGGACTCTACGGCAGTTGGTGCTGCGGCCGCTCCATTCAAACTTTCATCGTTTGCCAGCGGAGAGGCGTTTGCTTGGTTTCAGCGCGCAGAAGTCCAGTTTCGTATCAGGGGCGTGACTCGCTCAACCACCAAAGCGGATTATGTTCTCGCGGCGATACCCGAGGACACCTTCCCAGAAATATCCGACTGGCTTTGTGAACAAGGAACACCCCAATAGCGTATGACGCCTCAAAAAATAACTTCTGCAACAGTACTCGCCGTCACCAGCCGCCCGTATAGCAAAGCTTTTTCAGCTCTCGCAACAACCGTTGGGGGACCAAAGGGCTTCGCTTGCACTCAGGGAAATGACCAGTATCACTCGCCTTCAACCTGCCACAGACGGCTCTCCTCGTGAGGTGAACCTACTTCGTGCCCTTTGGATACGCCGTTTACCCGAACCTGTATGCGCTGCCATACCCGATGTTGATAGTTTACCCATAAAGGACTTGATGACCAAAGCCGACGCCCTTATGGACAGCCACTTCAAGACCTCCATCAACGCCTCCACCCCTGACGACGAGGATGCCTATTCAACGTGAACCGAAGCTGACATGAATGCCGTAGGACATACACGCCTACCCCGTGACGTGCCGAAGCGGCGACAAAGCCGCCCACCACCCACCAATCGCTCGCGCCCCAACGAACGACTTCTACAGCCACTTACTACCTCCCATCCGCCGCAGTTTTGCTACTACCACTTCAGATTCAGGGCAACCGCGAAGAAATGTGCCAAGGATTGTCAGTGGCCAAAAAACGTGTGAGTAGGCCATCGCTTGTGGCAGTGGCCTTCCGTGTTTCTAATCTTTTCTTTTTACAGGATGCAGGAACAGGTGTGCGATTTTTGGTAGACACGGGTGCTTGTCGTTCTCTTTTGCCAAGGAAAGTCTTCAAGGCACAACGTAGTCTGTCTACATCTGCCGACGTCCGCTTGGTAGCTGCCAACGGATCTGCGATACCCACCTACGGTTACGAGAACCTCACATTATCGTTCGGAAACGGTAAATTCAATTGGAAGTTTCACGTTGCTGACGTCACAATGCCAATCCTCGGTGCGGATTTCCTCTCTCATTTCCACCTTCTGGTCAATGTCGCCCACCGACAATTGGTCAACGCAGACTCGTACTTGTCGACACCTCTTCAACCCGCCCCCTCTAACCTCGCTCTCCACATCAGCGCACCCACGGATGCCTACGCCCACCTTCTCACGTCGTACCCGGAAGTTTTCCATCCAGAACTTCTCCAAACGCCCACGGTTCCTGCCAAGCACGGTATTTATCACCATATCAAGACGACGGGACCCCCAGTCTTCGCGAAATTCAGACGTCTGGCACCGGAACGATTGGCAGCCGCCAAACAGACGTTCGCCAAAATGGAGGAAATGGGCCTTTGCCAAAAGGCCTCCAGCCCATGGTCGTCACCCTTACACATCGTTCTGAAGAAAGACGGCTCCCTCCGTCCATGCGGGGATTACAGGCGCCTGAACATGTAAACAGAACCGGATCACTACCCCCTCCCAAACATTGATGACGTGACCTCCTACCTGCAAAAAGCGAAGGTTTTCTCTACGCTTGACCTCCTGAAGGGGTATTATCAGGTGCCTATGAACCCAGAAACATCCCCAAGACCGCCATCACCACTCAGTTTGGTACATACACCTTCAATTACTCCTGTTTTGGCCTAAGTAATGCTGGGGCTACGTTTCAACGCCTCAAGGATGGCATCTTAGGGGACCTCCCCTTCTGTATATGTTATGTGGACGACATACTTGTGTTCTCTTCCTCAAAAGAGGAACACCTCCGTCACCTGCGCATCGTGCTCGACCGCCTGCAACAAAACGGCCTTGTAGTCCGGTACGGCAAGTGTACCTTTGGCGCCAACGAAGTGTCATTCTTAGGGCACCGTATCACTCCTGAAGGAGTCCATCCCCTCCCTGAGAAGGTAGCAGCCGTTCAGAACTTCCCCGCGCCCTCGACCGTCAAAGCTCTGCAGGAATTCTTGGGCATGATCAAATATTATCACCGTTTTCTGCCAGCCATTGCCGCCACTCTTGCTCCCCTCTACGCCTCCCTCAAGGGCAAGCCAAAGGACCTGAAGTGGGGGCCCCTTCAAGAAGCAGCCTTCTGCAATGCAAAGAAGGCCCTATCAACTGCTGCGGCTCTCACTTTTCCTATCCCACACGCCCCTCTCCTTCTCTCCACCAATGCCAGCGACATCGCTATTGGTGCAGTACTCGAGCAGGTGGTCAAAGGCTACCCCGCCCATTGGCCTTCTTCAGCAGAAAACTGTCCAAGGCAGAATCGGGTTATTCTACCTTCGATCGAGAATTGCTGGCGGTGCACTTGGCTGTCCGTCACTTTCGCCATTTCTTAGAAGGTACGCCCTTCGTCATTCGCACAGACCACATGCCTCTGGTGCACGCCTTCACTCGACAGTCTGACGCCTGGTCCGCCCGTCAACGCCGACATCTCTCCGCCGTGGCTGAATACAATTGCACCCTCCAATACGTCCCAGGGAAAATAAATCCCGTTGCCGATGCCCTGTCAAGAAACACGTTGGCTGCCGTTCAACTAGGATTGGATTACAACGCCCTGGCTGAAGCCCAACGACAGGATCCAGAGTATCAAGCTTGTAGGACATCCTGCACGTCCCTCCGTTGGGAAGACTTTCCCCTCGAAGACTCCAACACCACCCTCCTCTGTGACGTCAGTACTGGTAGACCGCGACCTTGGATTCCTGCTCCCATGCGTCGACAGGTGTTTGATTTCATTCACGGCCTTTCACATCCCTCGTGCCGTTCTACTGCACAGCTGCTGAAGGCAAAGTTCATTTGGCACGGCATTTTTAAGGATGCTAAGGATTGGGTCCGCGCCTGTACTTCTTGCCAAACTTCCAAATACATCGACACACGGATTCAGGAGTGGGCACCTTTCCTCAACCTCAGCGTCGTTTCGCACACATTCACGTCGACGTTGTAGGCCCCCTACCCACATCACAAGGACATCGTTACCTGTTTACCGTCATCGACCGCTCCACTCGTTGGCCTGAAGCCATTCCCATGGAAACTGCAACGTCCGCCTCATGTACATCTGCCTTACTCTCTGGATGGATTTCAAGATTCGGTATCCCTGAGCATATTACTTCTGACAGGGGAACCACTTTCACCTCTCAATTGTGGACGTCATTAGCGACTCTCCTGGGCATCACCCTACATCAGACAACGGCCTATAACCCCGCTGCCAATGGAATGGTTGAACGTTTTCATCGCACCCTCAAAGCAGCTTTGATGTCCCGCTGCAAGGATTGCAACTGGTTTACTCAGCTTCCCTGGGTTCTCCTGGGACTAAGGACCACTCCTAAAGACGCCCTCGACGTCTCGGCAGACGAAATGGTGTATGGCGACCCGTTGGTCGTCCCTGCCGAATTTTTTCCTTCTACAACCTCCTCCGACGATCTCCAGCGCATACGTCATGTCGTGGGAAAATTTACTCCGTGCCGCCAGACTTACAAGCCCCCAGCGAAGCATGACATACCAACGGACTTGCACTCTGCAACGCACGTATTCCTGCGCAACGACACCAGCAAGCCACCACTAACGCCCCCTTACACGGGCCCTTTCCTTGTGATCCGACGCAGTCTGAAAGCATTCCTCCTAAACATTCGGGGCAAAGAAGACTGGGTCTCCATTGATCGTCTAAAACCTGCTTATCTTCTGCCAGATGACCCGCCTACAGTTCGCCTCTCTAGATCAGGGCGCCCTATTTAACATGTACAGTATGTCATTTTTAGGGGGGGAGCCATGTACCAACCGTGTGTCACATAATTGTGCATAATTCCTTTTGTATATATTATGCTTGTATCTGCGCTCTTCCCTCGCACTAAAACCAACATAAAAATTCACGTCTCCGGTTTTCCTCTGTGACATTGTCTGTCTTGTAAACATGTTATGTCCTGTTGCCTTGAGGTTTTGTATATAAAGGAGAGTGCTCTATAATATTATAACTCAGTTGATTGCATCCTGGCTTTGAGTTCACAACCTTCTCTCGGCCCGTCACAGTATATATGTATGAAAGGCAATGTCTGTGTGTGTTTCTTATAGAAAGAGAAATTAGAGAATCTACAAAAAACTAAAAGTGTATTCCTATGTAAAATTTCCCAAGGACAATGTTAAAAGTGGTCCCAAGTCTCTAAGTGGCCCCTAAGAAAGCTAGGGGGTCAGAAACCCCCTCCTGCGAGAAATCGGGCAGGCTGGCACCGTAGAGTTCATCTACTTTAAAAGAAAATTTCACTAAAATCTTACAGGATATTTAATGATTGAGTTTTATGTAATTTTTCATAGTGGAATCCAACACCACTATTT
>NC_090739.1:50527887-50540387 GCF_036898095.1 Palaemon carinicauda
TTGATATTAGCTCCTCATATTAATTTGTTCTATTTGTACAGTACTTTTGCTTAGGTATAATTGGTGAAGCTAGGTCACCCTGGGTTATCAGCCTACGTTCATCTTTCGTATTATATTATTGGTAAGACTTTATATTAGATTTAATTCGAAGGATGAATGTTAGTGAATACATTATACAAAATTATATTGCTTATATTTATATCTTAAGGATATTGTTTGATGTCGGAATGTATTTCATTTTCCAGGATATCATTTATCCATATGTTTAATTGAAGTGGCTTAGTCCGAGGATAAATTCCCTTTTTCTTACATTGGCGAGAACTCCCAACATTATCGGTAATTGCTTATTAGGTTTATATTGATTATATAGGCAATTTACGATTTATTGATATACACTTTGCTCAAATTGAATTTATATTATTTCCTTTCTTTTATTATATCTTGATATATTTCTTTTTGTTGTTTATACAGGTGAGGTTGGAAAAGCTGAAAGTAGTTTGGAAATTACCCATAGATATAAACTCCTTCAAGCAATCTGAATAGACAATGTATATCATTTTTACTTCTCTTAAATGGGAATAATAAATTTGGTGAATTGTGTTGAAGAGTTTTCCTAACTACCATTGTAAATGTTCAAATTTCAGCTTATGGCGCCCAACGTGGGGCCTTGATGGAGACTGCTGAATTTGTCAGAGTAAAATTCTTGTGTTTGAGGGTTGCCCAGAGTCCAATAATTAATTTTCTTTTCTAGCTCGTTATATTTTGTTAAATATGAATAAGTTACAGATATTTGTAGGTCAGCGGAAGACTTAGGAAAAGGGTCACTGAATGTTTTAATAATGTTAATAATTATGATTCCTTTAATCCTTCGGAGCGTTTGTCTGAGAGAGGTATTCTCTTACATTATAAGGAAAAGTTGTCTGATCTCGATAGGGAGATTCTAGCTGAGAAATTCTTTAATAGAGAAACTGTAGTTGAGGCTGATTTGGAAACGGAATTAAATTCATGTCAAGATTATTTGGATAAAATTGAAAGGTTATTGCCCTTGCTTGATATTTTTGCAAATCCTTGTTCTAATGTAACTGATACTGCTAGAAGCTTGCTTAAGCAGCCCACAGCTCCTCTTCCAAAATTTAATAGTAGAGAAGGGGGAGATTTTTTAAGGTTCATAACTGAGTTTGAACACACAACCAGTGCATTTAGTTATCCAGATAGGGATTTGTTGCTTTTACTAAAACAGCAAATAGATGGTAGGGCTAAGTATTTGTTGTATAGCTTAGAAGCTGACAAGCAATCTTATAAAGATGCCAAGGAGTTGTTGGTTTCAGCTTTTGCTTCTAAAGAAGCTAGAATAAATTCTACCATCCAGAAATTGTTGAATCTTAAGCTTGGAGAGAAGGATGATCCTTTCATATTTATCTCAAATCTGAGAACTATTTGTGAGGCTGTTAGGACGTTAAAAATTGATGCCAATGAGTTTACAAGGTTTTTTGCTTGGCGTGGTATTAATGATAATTTCAAGAGTCACTTGGTTCAAATCACCATGAAAACTCACCCCTCTTTGGATGATATTCTTGATCATTTTTTAAATGCTAGTGAGAGGGAGTAAAGTACTAAAGGTAAAACTCCTCAAGAGATTAAGTTCAAAAATAATTTCAGAAATACTCCTGTTAAAGACAGTACTGATAGTTTGGCCGTTTAAACTAAAGTAATGGAAAGTAAATCTTCTGTACCAAACTGTCTCCTTTGTAGTAGCAGTGATAATAAGGAAACTAATCATTATGTTAATAAATGTCAGAAATTCTCTACTCCTGCAGAAAAAGTTCACATAATTGAGTCTTTCGGAGGTTGTGTAAAATGTGGAATGTTAAACCATGTGTCTAGCGAGTGTAGGTTTAGGTTTACAAAGCGTTGCATAAATTGTAATGATTATCACATGAGTTACCTTTGTGTGTCAGAATCTGCAAGGGTTGGATCATCTCGGACTAATAACCATAATGCTAATGCCAAACAGGAGGCTAGCAGTGGAGTTGCTGTAACACAACATTACTCGACGAATTCCATATTGCCCACATTTACTTTTACTCTTGAGGACAATGATAGTGTCTATAGGGGTTTGAAGGACAGCGGTTCTCAGAATACATTTGTGTCTGCTAGATTAGCAAATTCACACAAGTTTAAAATTGTTCACTCAAACATTGAGCTCACTGTCAAGGGATCTAATGAGAGTAAAAAGTACTGTACTAAAGTTATTAATATGCCTCTTAGGATTGGAGATTCAGTGGAGTATATTTTGGCAATTGTGGTTCCGGAGATAAGCATTAATTTGGAGTTACCCTTTCTTGGTGAACTTGTTGAAGTTGTGCACAGTAAAGGGTTAGGTCTTGCTGATAAGTTGTTGAATAGTAATTTGAGGAAAATTGATAATGTGCATCTTTTGCTGGGCACAGATTCTTTCAGTTGCTTAACGGGAAAAGAGATAGTGATTGGTAATGTGAGACCCTCTGTGTACATTGAATCTAAGGTAGGAATAATGCTCACTGGTAATATTGAAGCTTTGCTTGCCAATTTGAGAGGTACAGATGGGGGATTGGGAGCTTGTTTAGCAGTAAGTAAGGAAGCTAATGGCTCAAATTTCCATGTTTATAGCAATTCATTATTTCTTAGCAATAGTGTTGATATTTTTGAAGAGAATTGCCTATCAGGGTTTACTACTAATACATTTTTTTCAGTCCTTAATGATAAGGGTGACATTTTGGAGGGACAATTGCAGCGTGCTACTGATCAAATTCTCGAATCTGAGTGCAAGTATTTCTTGAATTATGATCAAACCAATTATTGTGAAACTAATACAGACCTGGACGAAAAGTTAACTGAATTTACTTTAAAACAGATTAGTAGAAGATCTGATGGAAGGATAGAAGTTCCTTTGTCATGGAATACCAAAGTGTCTCATTTACTTTCTAAAAATGAGGTGTTATCTAAGCTCATACTTAAGTCAAACCTTAAGAAGCTCAGGAAGAATAAAGGTCATTTACAATTAGTTGATCAAATTTTTCAAAAGCAGATGAAGTTGGGTATCATTGAGCCAATATATGATTTAGAGGTTTACAAGGCTGAACATCCCTACTTCTCTTTCTTGCCTCTTATGCCTATTTTTAACCAGACAGAGATTCAACTAAATGTAGAGTAGTGTTTTTGTCTAATCTCAAGGAATCTTTTAAAAGCATATCTTTATCACATAACCGGTGTATGTTTTCAGGACCTATTTTGAATCAGAAATTGTCATCATCTTTCCTTAATTTACGGTTTGATAAGAATTTGTTAATTTTTGATTTGCAGAAGGAGTTTAATATGCTTGCTTTAAGTGAAGCTGACCAAGCTAGATTACTGTTTTACTGGTACAGAAATGTTAGTAAGGGAGATTTTTCCTTGGTTGCATTTAAGAATGTTAGGCTTCCGTTTGGATTAAGATGCAGCCCATTTTTACTTATGATATCTCTGTATTACATATTAGTTGCACAAGCATCTGACCAGTCAATGTTGTCTGAATTGAAGCATTCAATATATTCACTTATATATATGGATAATGGAGCTGTAACTTTCAATGATTCAGAGAGTTTATATTGGGCTTATAAACAGATTCCATGTATTTTTGAGCCATACAATTTCAATATTCAACAGATTGTCACTAATGATAGGGATTTACAGGATGAAATTAATGTAGAGAATAAAGTAGTCACTCCTGAAATAAGTAAACTGTTCGGTCTAACATGGGATGGGTACTCAGATGAAATATTCACAAAGCCCCTTAATCTAAATGCGGAAGCTAAGAATAAAAGGTCCACATTGCAAACTATTGCTTCCCAGTTCGATATCTTAGGATTTAATATGCCATTATTTAACAGGTGTAGATTATTTATGCATAAATTACAGTGTCGAAAGAAACTTGGATGGGATCAAATACTATCTCAGGAGTTGCAGAAGGAATGGCAAAATATTTCAAAGCAGTGTAACAGAGCAGCGCCTTTACGTATTTCTAGATTTGTTGGTCCTCGTAATGGTAAATATAGTATTGTAGTGTTTACTGATGCCAGTCGTGATATATATGGATGTGTCCTTTATTTACTTCATAATGAAACTAATAAGCTTAGCTTCGTTCATGCCAAGAATAGACTAGTTAATAAACAGCTAGATGGCAAGTCGATGCCAGCCCTTGAGTTAAATGCAATAAGTTTAGGAGTAGAATGTGCTATGGAAATTTTCAATGACTTGTCTGGGTCACATTGCATGATGCCTCTACAGATTGTGAATATGACTTTATATACAGATTCCATTTGTGCTTTACATTGGCTTAATGCATCTTCATCTAAACTAGATAAAATGAATAGACACACAACATTTGTTCGCAACAGGATTCATAATATTCAGAGAAAGTGTGAAATGTTTCCTGTTACTTTTAAATTTGTTTCTGGTAAGACAAATCCTGCAGATTTGGTGACAAGATGTGTGTCGTATAATCAGCTTATGAATTCAAATTATTTTTCAGGACCAAGTTTGGATAGAAGCTAATATTCCAGAGCTATTAGTCACAATACCAGCATTTGAAATTGGTGAAGAGAGCATTTGTTCCCATGGTCTTTCTGTGTTTTTGTCCAGTGCGGAGCCTCTCATTGATATTACCAAGTTTTCTACTTTTAGGAGACTAGTGCTAGTATATTGGAGAGTTTTGATGTGTGTCCAGAAATGGAAAGTTAGAGCAGGGTTGAAGTGTGATAATGATGATTCTAGTACTCCCTACTTTACTCAAGTCATTAATTTATTGATATCTTGTGAGCAGAAGAAATATTTTCCTGAAGTTTTTGAATATTTCAGACAAGTTTCTGTGCCTATTAAAGACATTCCTTCTATTGTGACAAAGTTTAACATATTTTTTGATGAGCAAGGTTTGCTTAGAGTAAGAAGTAAATTTAAGAAGTGGTATTTAAACAAAGATAACAAGTTTCCCATTCTACTGCCTAATGATAGTAATCTCACAAGACTTATTATAATGAATGCTCATGATAAATTACTTCAATCTGGTAGTTATGCCTTATTGACCGAATTAAGAAGAAATTATTTCATACCCAAACATTTTTCTACTGTTAAGAAAGCTTTGAAGCAGTGTATTCATTGTCGTCGGTTCAATAGTCGTAACATAAAACTTAATCAGAATTCCTATAGAGATTTCCGTTGTAATCCACCTGATGTACCTTTTGCCAATATATTTATAGATTATCTTGGTCTATTTTCAGTTAAAGTTAGTGGTGGGACACATAAGGTATGGTTATTATGTTTGACTTGTACGTGGTCTAGAGCAGTGCAATTAATATGAAGATAGTTAAAAGTTTAAATGTAAGTGAATTTTTAAGAGCTTTTCAGGTGCATTGCTTGGAGTATGGGATCCCTCAGTTATGCATTAGTGATCAGGGATCCCAGCTTGTAGCCGGAGCTAATATTATTACCTCATTTATCAGGGATCAAGAAACTTTGCTTTATTTTGAAGAAAATAATGTTGCCCCTCTTTCCTTTCAACAATATTGCAAAGGTGCTAGTCAGTTGGGATCTATGGTTGATGTGTGTGTTAAAATAGTAAAAAGGTTAATTTTTGGAGCAATAAAGAATAACATTTTATCCTATTCGGATTTTGAATTTTCAGTATGTAATGTGATCCATCTTGCTAATAGACGTCCCATAGCTTTTAAGGAAGTTGTTAGAAATGATAGTAAAGAATCTCTTCCTGAACCAATTACCCCTGAACATTTGATCTGAGGATATGAGCTGTGTTCCTTAAATTTGATTCCTGAATTGCAGAGCATTCCTCAGGATCCAGATTTTGATGTTGTTTCCAGAGACATAGAGAGGAGTTACCAGGGGTTGTGCAAGGTTAAAGAAAATCTTAATAATATTTATCATAATGAATTTTTAGGTAATCTATTATATCAAGCTATTGACCGAAAGGACAGGTATCGTCCGGTTTCTCGTGCATTGATAAAGCCAGGAGATGTAGTTCTTGTGAAGGAGGAACATACTAAAAGTAGTAATTATCCCCTAAGAATAGTTCGCGAAGTTGTAAGTAATGATTTGGGAGAGGTGACCCAAGTAATTGTACTGAAACGGAAAACTAAAAAGATTACTAAGTTACATGTAAGTCAAATAATTCCTTTCCTTGAGAGTAATACTACTGATGATATAGTTTGTAATACTGATACTAAGAATGTTTCTGGTGCTGTTAGAAAGAAAATTTCTTCGTGGCCTAAAAGAAAAGCTTCTACGACAAGTGAGGAAAGAACAAGAAAAATGTTGCTCTAATTTCATATGTTCATTTACAGCGATGAAAATTTTTTACATTTGAAAAATCTTCATCCTCTTCCGTGGACTAAACGGAAATTGAAATTTCTTAAATTTGTTTATTAGTATATGTATATATGTATTTATTGAAGTAAGGAGGACTTTTCTCTTAAACTATTAAAATAACTAGTTAAATACATTTGTATGCTTGGTACCATCTAAGTCCTGCTTGCTTATTACGAGCTAAGTAATTAGCTAACAAGCCTTCTAATCACGCCATTTTCTCTTTACTTGGGAGGTTCATGGATATACCCAAGTCAGTCTTGCCTAGCAAACCATACCGTCAATAACTTCACTGGCAGTATTTGGACACGAAGATTTTAGCTGCTAGATTTGTGCTATAAGATTTTTATCTAATTGAATTTGTGCTGTACTGCTATTTTATTGAACCATGTTTGGGTTACGAGATTCAAGTGTTTCCACATTTACGAAGTTATTCAACATGAACTAACTTCCCTTAATTTGGACTCTGAGCTTCCTTCGGCATGGAACTTTAAACTTCAAGGGCATTCGACTCGTCTCATAGCTTGTATGGATAAAGGTGAGAACCAAGCATTGTTGGGGGTTTCTTAATGTCGAATGACAATCATTATCCGTTGCCTTAAGCCTTCAAAGCACCAATATGAAAATAAATTCCTTCCTCTCTGATATATATATATATATATATATATATATATATATATATATATATATATATATATATATATATATATATTATACTATTAAACTTATTTTGATATTAGCTCCTCATATTAATTTGTTCTATTTGTACAGTACTTTTGCTTAGGTATAATTGGTGAAGCTAGGTCGCCCTGGGTTATCAGCCTACGTTCATCTTTCGTATTTATATTACTTACTTTACTTGTTTTACTTGTTTTGGGTTTAAATCCAACCCTCCACTGAAGTCGAGTGAACTACTGCTCGGGCGGGTCCATATTAATCATCCAACGAAACATTTTCATTATAACTTATACAATTCTTTGATTGTAGCATCTTCCAAATCATATGATCTTGTGAAAAGTAATGTCTTTAGTTTCTTCTTAAATTCAATTGCTCCCTTAAGGTCCTTCATTTCTGTTGGCAGTTTATTATAACGTCTAGGCGCACAGTAGCTAAAAACCCTTTCACCAAATTTACTATTTGTACTTGGTTCAGATAGCCTATATTTGTCACTCGTGTGTCTTGTGTTAACATTTGTCTCTAGTTCTAGTTTATTCAGGCATTCTTTTAGATATTTTGGTTCATTTTGGTTCAGTATCTTAAACGTTAGTAAGAGTAGCTTGTATTCAATTCTCGCTTTTACCAGTAGCCAGTGTAATTTAATTAGTGCAGGGGTAACTCTTTCCCTATTGTGTAGTCCTTTTATTAATCTAGCGGCTCTGTTTTGTACTCTCTGAATTTTCTTCAGCTGATAATTTGGTAAGCCATAGATTAATGAGTATGGCCATAGATTTTTCATCTAAGTATTTACTAATAAATGCTATGTTTCTAATATGATAGTTACAATTTCTTACCATATTATTTATATGTTCATTCATTGTCAGTCTATCATCCATGATTACTCCAAGATTCCTGACAGATTTCTTTAGGTCAATGATCGATTGACCTATTTCAATTCTTTGGAAGCATTCGATTCTTTTTATATCTTTTTCATTTCCAAAAATAATACATTCACTTTCATCTTCATTGAGCTTGAGCTTTTTTGTTAACATCCAAGCCTTAATGTCATTCATTATTTCATGTATCTTTCTTTTAGCTTCATCAACTGATTCTATTGGGAAATAGAATTGTGTATCATCAGCGTATATTTTAAACTTAACTCTGTGAGTTTCAAGTATATTTGCCAGTTCAATCAGTGTAGATTTCAAACAGGAGAGGACCTAGTACACTGCCTTGAGGCACCCCTTTGCTTAGTTTTCTTGTCTCAGATTCAGCATTTGATATTACTACTTTAACTTTGCGGTTTTCAAGATAACTCACAAACCAGTCGTATGCTCGTTCTACGATGCCCACAGCTTTAAGGTCTTCCATCAGATATATATGTTCTACAGTATCAAATGCTGCACCTAGATCAAGCATCACAAGAATGCGACACTTGCCATTTGTTATAATTTCTGTTATGTCATTTTTTATCGCTAACACTGTTGTTTCTGTGGAGTAATTTTCTCTGTATGCAGATTGATCATCATGTATGGCATTAGATTTTTTCAGATGTTATCAGGTTTGTTCGTGTACAGCGGTTTCAATAATTTTCGAAAAATATGATATATTTGATATTGGCCTATATGAACTTAGATTGTCTGCGTCACCTTTTCCTTTATACACAGGCTTGATACATGCAACTTTTTCACAATCAGGGAAAACTGCCTGTGTTAGACTAATATTCACCATGTTTCGGTAGGTCTCTTGTAGTCTGGTGAAATTTTCTACATCTTTTACAACATTAATTGGAAATTGGTAAGACTTTATATTAGATTTAATTCGAAGGATGAATGTTAGTGAATACATTATACAAAATTATATTGCTTATATTTATATCTTAAGGATATTGTTTGATGTCGGAATGTATTTCATTTTCCAGGATATTATTTATCCATATGTTTAATTGAAGTAGCTTAGTCCGAGGATAAATTCCCTTTTTCACATTGGCGAGCACTCCCAACATTATCGGTAATTGCTTATTAGGTTTATATTGATTATATAGGCAATTTACGATTTATTGATATACACTTTGCTCAAATTGAATTTATATTATTTCCTTTCTTTTATTATATCTTGATATATTTCTTTTTGGTGTTTATACAGGTGAGGTTGGAAAAGCTGAAAGTAGTTTGGAAATTACCCATAGATATAAACTCCTTCAAGTAATCTGAATAGACAATGTATAGCATTTTTACTTCTCTTAAATGGGAATAATAAATTTGGTGAATTGTGTTGAAGAGTTCTCCTAACTACCATTGTAAATGTTCAAATTTCAGTTTGAAATCTCAAAGTGCCCCTTAAGAGAACTATGGGGGCCTGACAGAACTCTCATCCTCTTAAAAAATCACAAGCAGAATGACAGCTACATATGAAGAAGAAAACGGAGACAATAGAAATTCTCGCCTTGAAAATAATCAGAAAATAATTGCAGCACTATGAAATCAGGATAGAGAAATAGAAGAATAACTCGACTAACAAACAGACAATGAATGCTCAGTAAAATCAATAAACACAGGAAGAAGAAAAGAATAGTCACGTGTGCAGAGGTTAGAGCACACCTATTTAATGCATAACAATGGCGTCATGGTACCTTCACCTATGACCTGCCAATGACCAAAGACATTGATATGAAACAGGAGAGAAAATAGAAAATGACTTGAAGACAAAACTGTAATCACTGTGATACTCTGAAGTGGAAGAATGAACCTCCTAAATTGTGTAGCGGTGGAAGGAATGTTAGACTACCTTTGTTACAATTATTATCTCCACCTTAACATAAGAAGTGTTTCGTCTTCACAGTTGCAGTTTCCACAAATGAAATTTTGGGTGGTAGGAGTATCTAGGAGTTAAAAGACAAGTGGTTCAGAACGAGTCATTACAAAGATAACTTACAAGAATCGACCAGTAGCATATACGAACTTTACTTTTTAATCCTACACCCGGGCATCAGTGGGTATCTCTGCTAGTATATATATATATATATATATATATATATATATATATATATATATATATATATATATATATATATATATATATATATATATATATATATATATATATATAAAACAAGAAATGTTCGTTTTCCATTTGGGACTTCTGATCATAACTATATATTGTTAGTAATTAAGACGAAACAGCAAGTCCCTGATGTGTAATACTTATTTCAAATATATATAAAATCTTAAGCAGACTGGAATGGCCTTTTGAATGATCTGTTGAAACTGAATTAGTCGCAATTGAGCAAATTTTTTCTTTTGAACGAAAATCTGGTGAACATAATTGATAGGCTTATTCCCTTTCGTATGCTAAATACAAAGTAAAAGAAAAACAATGGTACAGTGATAATTGTAAACGTATTTATTTCGAGAAGCAGAAGGCCTATAATCTTTGGAAGGGTAACAGGTAAAATTTAACTTCGGTTTAGGCTTCAACTTAAAGGGATATAATTTAACCATAAAAGAAACCCTTTCTGGTACAACCCAGGAACATACCTGTAAGTGGTCGACTACCCTTAGATCTGAATTTTTTTATGTAGATTTAACAGTTCCGCCTTTATGAACCAGACGGCTCTGTAATGCACTGTCCAAAGGAAAAGGCAACTCTTTTGACTAATGCGTTTGCCAGTAAGCACACCAATGAGAAACTTGACCTTCCTCATTTTTGTTTTCCTGACACTAAACTAACTATTCTAGCTATTCTGTTCCGAGTAATTAAAGCTCTCTTAATGAATCTTGATGCATTTCGAGGTGTACATCAAAACTATATTTTACCGTTTTTTATAAACACTGTGGATTTCTAAACTCCCAAGTTGTCTGTTATTTTCAACATGTTATAAAGAAGAGATTCTTTTAGTACTTATTGAGAATTGGAAATTTTACTCCATTAGGTAAATGTGTCTGTGGTAGCTCTAGACCAGCTGATTACCAGCCAATTTTCTTAACTCTCTTATGATCAAAGTATTTTTTTAATATGTTTGACAAACTGTCTAAATAAGTATGCTGAAGGTAATCATCTGTTCCCTAGCTTACAATTTGTCTTTTGCAAAGGCCTTGGAGCATGAGATGCCCTTTTTTACAATCTCCAATGCTGTACATTGATTGTGATAAGGAAGTTCGTATGATTAGCCTTGATATTAGTGTCGCCTTTGACCGTGTTGATCATGAGGCCCTTGTTTTCAAACTCAATCAATTAAGAGTAGGTGGTCTTTTCTTAGCATCATCATTGAAATTTTCATTAGTAGATTGCAAAGAGTTGTTATTCATGGGCACCATAATGAGTATAGGAATGTTATATCTGGTGTTCCTAAGGTTAGTATTCATAGTTCATTACTTGTCATATTATTGTATATACACATGTAGTTTGGCCTGGAAAACAAGCTTATTACATATGCAGATGATGCTACTCTTTTTGCCTCAATGCCATCTCCTAAATGTAGATCTTAGGTTAAAGAATTCCATAATAGAGATATAATTAAAATTAGTGCATAGTGCAAATTATTGGCATGAAGTTGAGCTCTAACAAAATTCAAAGTATGATTGTGAGTAGAGAGAAGACAGTGGGTCCTCCACATCAAGATCTTTGCATTAATATTATTTCTTTAACTCTATAAGACTCTTAAACTTTTAGATGTGATTCTTTATTACAAATTTACTATCAAGATATGCAATCGGTCTATTTCTTCTCCAATTGCAAACAAAATTTTGGTTAAAGAGAAAGTCTTTTAATGTTTTCGTAGATGAAGTTATTCTGAAGAAGTCTTTATTTTTTCATTCTACGTTTTTTCGATTATTGGTCTTCAATCTGGTCATCATCTGCTGAATCTTATCTTAACATGTTAGGAAAGAACTTATGGCCGATTATATTTTTTTGTTCCTGATCTAAATATTCATATCTGGCACCGTCGTTTAGTTATTTTTTATGCATGCTGCATAAAATATCTTATAATTCTGACCATCCTTCGCATTTAGATCTCCCCAGACTGTATCATCCTGTACGTAGCAGTGGGTAAATAGTTAATTCTAACTAGCATACCTTATCTATCATAGTGCTCAATACTATGTAGTAATTTTGAAGTCTTTTTCAAGCTGAAACCAGATTGTAGTTTGATCTTCCTAATCTGGCATTTGAATCAGTGGAATTTCAGAAGTTTAAACTTCCAACTAATGTTTTTATGTTGAACAAGCTGACATATGTGACTTCACAGTTTTAACGTCGTTATTGATTTTGAAATAATTTATATTGATTATTCATAACTTTATATGTATTTAATTTATTACCTTACTTCCTTTCCTTACTGGGCTATTTTTTCTTGTTGAAGCGCATAGACTTATATCATTCGGCTTTTACAACCAGGGTTGTAGCCCAACTAATAATAATAATAATAATAATAATAATAATAATAATAA
>NC_090739.1:50542887-50565387 GCF_036898095.1 Palaemon carinicauda
AACCCACTTGGCCACGAACAAAGATAAAAGTCAATGACAATTCTACTGTAATTATACCTGTCGAATTCAGGTATTTTGTACTTAGAATTGAAATCAACCCATCTTCACCATCGTAGCTAATTGGTAGTTTGTTACTTGGCATTCAATTAATGATAAATTTTGCACATTTTTACGTGTTTTTCATATTCAAATAAGCCATATATATTTTTGATATATTAATGTCTGGATTCTCTTAACAACCTCGGGATCACAGACCCAGGCGAAATCTCACAAAGACTGGAGCTTGGCTCCGGCCGGGAATCGAACCCAGGTCGGCAAGCTTATATAGACAGTGACTAACCCACTTGGCCACGAACAAAGATAAAAGTCAATGACAATTCTACTGTAATTATACCTGTCGAATTCAGGTATTTTGTACTTAGAATTGAAATCAACCCATCTTCACCATCGTAGCTAATTGGTAGTTTGTTACTTGGCATTCAATTAATGATAAATTTTGCACATTTTTACGTGTTTTTCATATTCAAATAAGCCATATATATTTTTGATATATTAATGTCTGGATTGACTTTTATCTTTGTTCGTGGCCAAGTGGGTTAGTCACTGTCTATATAAGCTTGCCGACCTGGGTTCGATTCCCGGCCGGAGCCAAGCTCTTGTCTTTGTGAGATTTCGCCTGGGTCTGTGATCCCGAGGTTGTTAAGAGAATCCAGACATTAATATATCAAAAATATATATGGCTTATTTGAATATGAAAAACACGTAAAAATGTGCAAAATTTATCATTAATTGAATGCCAAGTAACAAACTACCAATTAGCTACGATGGTGAAGATGGGTTGATTTCAATTCTAAGTACAAAATACCTGAATTCGACAGGTATAATTACAGTAGAATTGTCATTGACTTTTATCTTTGTTCGTGGCCAAGTGGGTTAGTCACTGTCTATATAAGCTTGCCGACCTGGGTTCGATTCCCGGCCGGAGCCAAGCTCTTGTCTTTGTGAGATTTCGCCTGGGTCTGTGATCCCGAGGTTGTTAAGAGAATCCAGACATTAATATATCAAAAATATATATGGCTTATTTGAATATGAAAAACACGTAAAAATGTGCAAAATTTATCATTAATTGAATGCCAAGTAACAAACTACCAATTAGCTACGATGGTGAAGATGGGTTGATTTCAATTCTAAGTACAAAATACCTGAATTCGACAGGTATAATTACAGTAGAATTGTCATTGACTTTTATCTTTGTTCGTGGCCAAGTGGGTTAGTCACTGTCTATATAAGCTTGCCGACCTGGGTTCGATTCCCGGCCGGAGCCAAGCTCTTGTCTTTGTGAGATTTCGCCTGGGTCTGTGATCCCGAGGTTGTTAAGAGAATCCAGACATTAATATATAAAAAATATATATGGCTTATTTGAATATGAAAAACACGTAAAAATGTGCAAAATTTATCATTAATTGAATGCCAAGTAACAAACTACCAATTAGCTACGATGGTGAAGATGGGTTGATTTCAATTCTAAGTACAAAATACCTGAATTCGACAGGTATAATTACAGTAGAATTGTCATTGACTTTTATCTTTGTTCGTGGCCAAGTGGGTTAGTCACTGTCTATATAAGCTTGCCGACCTGGGTTCGATTCCCGGCCGGAGCCAAGCTCTTGTCTTTGTGAGATTTCGCCTGGGTCTGTGATCCCGAGGTTGTTAAGAGAATCCAGACATTAATATATCAAAAATATATATGGCTTATTTGAATATGAAAAACACGTAAAAATGTGCAAAATTTATCATTAATTGAATGCCAAGTAACAAACTACCAATTAGCTACGATGGTGAAGATGGGTTGATTTCAATTCTAAGTACAAAATACCTGAATTCGACAGGTATAATTACAGTAGAATTGTCATTGACTTTTATCTTTGTTCGTGGCCAAGTGGGTTAGTCACTGTTTATATAAGCTTGCCGACCTGGGTTCGATTCCCGGCCGGAGCCAAGCTCTTGTCTTTGTGAGATTTCGCCTGGGTCTGTGATCCCGAGGTTGTTAAGAGAATCCAGACATTAATATATCAAAAATATATATGGCTTATTTGAATATGAAAAACACGTAAAAATGTGCAAAATTTATCATTAATTGAATGCCAAGTAACAAACTACCAATTAGCTACGATGGTGAAGATGGGTTGATTTCAATTCTAAGTACAAAATACCTGAATTCGACAGGTATAATTACAGTAGAATTGTCATTGACTTTTATCTTTGTTCGTGGCCAAGTGGGTTAGTCACTGTCTATATAAGCTTGCCGACCTGGGTTCGATTCCCGGCCGGAGCCAAGCTCTTGTCTTTGTGAGATTTCGCCTGGGTCTGTGATCCCGAGGTTGTTAAGAGAATCCAGACATTAATATATCAAAAATATATATGGCTTATTTGAATATGAAAAACACGTAAAAATGTGCAAAATTTATCATTAATTGAATGCCAAGTAACAAACTACCAATTAGCTACGATGGTGAAGATGGGTTGATTTCAATTCTAAGTACAAAATACCTGAATTCGACAGGTATAATTACAGTAGAATTGTCATTGACTTTTATCTTTGTTCGTGGCCAAGTGGGTTAGTCACTGTCTATATAAGCTTGCCGACCTGGGTTCGATTCCCGGCCGGAGCCAAGCTCTTGTCTTTGTGAGATTTCGCCTGGGTCTGTGATCCCGAGGTTGTTAAGAGAATCCAGACATTAATATATCAAAAATATATATGGCTTATTTGAATATGAAAAACACGTAAAAATGTGCAAAATTTATCATTAATTGAATGCCAAGTAACAAACTACCAATTAGCTACGATGGTGAAGATGGGTTGATTTCAATTCTAAGTACAAAATACCTGAATTCGACAGGTATAATTACAGTAGAATTGTCATTGACTTTTATCTTTGTTCGTGGCCAAGTGGGTTAGTCACTGTCTATATAAGCTTGCCGACCTAGGTTCGATTCCCGGCCGGAGCCAAGCTCTTGTCTTTGTGAGATTTTGCCTGGGTCTGTGATCCCGAGGTTGTTAAGAGAATCCAGACATTAATATATCAAAAATATATATGGCTCATTTGAATATATATATATATATATATATATATATATATATATATATATATATATATAATATATATATATATATATATATATATATATATATATATATATATATATATATATAAATATATATATATATATATATATATATATATATATATATATATATGTATATATATATATATATATATATATATATATATATATAAATATATATATATATATATATATATATATATATATATATATATATATAATATATATATATATATATATATATATATATATATATATATATATATATATATATATTCATATAAGCCTTATATTTTAATTCATTAATGTCTGGATTCTTTTATCAACCTCGGGATCAGAGACCCAAGGCGGAACCGCTCAAAGACAATAGCTTTTGACAGGCTAGGATTCGAACGCTGGTCCAGGAAACTTGTATGACAATAACAAAACCACTTAGCCACGAAATGGACGCTCTTATGGACAGCCACTGCAACACCTTCAAGATCTCCATCAATGCCTCCTCTCCTGACGAAGAAGACAACTATTCAACATCAAATGTGGTAGAACACGGACACCCACCCAGTGACGTGCCAAAGTGTCAACAAAGCCAGCCACCACCCAGATATACCACCCCTTGCTCACACCCCAACCAATGACCTCTAGAGCCACTTACTGACGCCTATTGGGTGCAGTTATGCTACTACAACAGATTTGGGGCTGCTGCGGAGAAATTTGCGAATGGTTGTCAGTGGACCAAAAACTTGTAAGTACGCTATAGCTTGGGGCGGGGGCCTCCCCTATCACTAATCTTTTCCTTTTACATCATGCAGGTACTAGCATGCAGTTTTGGTAGACACTGGCATTTCCCATTCTTTTCTATAAAGGCCTCTTTCCAAGACATGACATGGTCATTCTAAGCCTGCTGACATTTGCCGAGTAGGTGCCAATGGATCTACAATCCCCACCCAAGGGTAAAAGACACTCCAACTATCGTTTGGGAGTGCTAAATATCATTGGAAGTCTCTCATTGCCAACATCAAATTACCAATCCTAGGTGCAGATATCCTCTCCCATTTCCACCTCCTGGTCGAGGTTGATCATTGCCGGTTACTAAACGCAGAGTCATACACGGCGACACCTCTTTAACCCAGCCCATCCGACATCACTCTCTACATCAGTGCACCCACAGATACCGACGCTCAACTCCTCACGTGGTACCTGGAAGTTTTCCGTCTAGAACTTCGCCGAATCCCCACAGTTCCCGACAAGCACGGTATTTATCGCCATGTCAAGATAATTTAGACATCTTTCCCGGGATTGGTTGGCAACCACTTCACGAATGTTCTCCGAAATGGAAAAAAATGGCCCTTTGCCAAAAGGCTTCAAACCCATGGTTGTCATTCTTGCACATCGTCACAAAGAAAGCTAGCTCCTGCATCCATGTGGGATTTACAGGCATTTAAACATGCAGACAGAAACAGGTTAGTATCCCCTCCTAAACATCACTGACAATACCCCCTACTTGTACAAAGCAAAGGTGTTTTCCACTCTCGACCTTTTGAAGGGGTTCCATCCGGTGCCCATGAACCCATAAGAAATCCACAAGACCGTCATCACCACCTCCTTTAGTACATACCCCAATTATTCCTGTTTCAGTCTTTGTCATGCAAGGACCACTTTTCAACGCTTCATGGACAGCATCTTAGGGTACCTCCTGTTCTGTGAATGATACGTGGATGAAGTACTTGTGTTCTCTCCCTCCAAAGAGGGAACACCTCTGTCACCTATGCATCGTTCTCTACCACAAGTAAAAAATCCGCCTTGTAGACCGGTGCAACAAGTATACCGAAAGTGCCAGCGAAGTATCGTTCTTAGGGCGCTGCATCACTCCTGAAAGCATTTAACCCCTCCCTGAGAAAGTATCAGCGGTTCAGAACTTTTCCACACATTTGACTGTCAAAGCACTACAAGAATTCTTGGGCATGATAAACTATTATCACCCGTTCTTTCCAGCAATTGCCATTACTCGTGACGCCCTCCATGCCTCCCTCAAGGACAAGCAAAAAGACCTGAAGTGGGATCCCCTTCAGGAAGTGCCCTTTTGCAATACAAACAAGGCACAATCAACTGCTCCTGCTCTCATCTTTCGCGTGCCACATGCCTCTCTCCTCCTCTCCACCGATGCCAGTGACCTTACTATTGTTGCAGTACTTGAAAAGGCAATCCCTGCCTCTTCCAGCCCATTAGCCATCTTCAGTAGAAAACTGTCAAAAGAGGAACCTGTTTACTTTACTTTCGACCACAAACTTCTGGTGGTGCCGTTGGCTGTCCGTCACTTTCGCCCTTTTTTAGAGAGGAGAGAGGATGCCCTTCGTCATTTACAAAAACCACACGCCCCTGGTGCACGGCTTCACTCAACAGTCTGACGCCTGGTCCGCCCGTCAACGCCAACACCTCTCTGCTGTGACTGGATACAACTCCAACCATCAACACATCCCTGGAAAAAGGAATCCCATTGCTGATGCCATGTCAAGAAACACATTAGCCATCATTCACCTCAGTTTGAATTAAAACACCTTGATAAAAGCCCAAAAAAAAGATCCAGAGTACCAAGCAAGTAGGGCATCTTGCACACCTGTCTGTTGAGAAGATGTTGCCTTCAATGAATCCAATGCCACCCTCTCTGTGATGTCAGTACTAGTAGGCCAGGACTGTGGATGGCTGCGGCCATGCACCAATAGGTATTTGATCGCATCTATGTCCTCTCACATCACTCATGCCAGTCTACTGCATAGCTACTTAAGACAAAGTTCATTTGGCATGGCATTAATAAGGATGCTAAGCATTGGCTCCATGCTTGTACTACATGCCAAGCTTGTAAAGTACATCGACACACGTAAACAGGAGGAGGCCCCTTTCCTTAACCTCATTGTTATGCCCTCATTCATGTTGTTATAGTAGGTCCCCTACCCACATCACAAGGACACTATTACCTGTTTACCATCATTGACCACTCTACTCGTTGGACTGAAGCCATCCCCATACAAATTGAAATGCCCACCTCATGTACAGCTGTCTTACTCTCTGGGTAGATATCCCTGAGCATTATTACTTTTGACAGGGGTACTACTTTCTCAATTGTGGTTATCATTAGCAAATCTCCTGAGCATCACTTACATCAGACAGCCGCCTAGAACCCTGCAGATAGTGGAATGATCGAACATTTTCACTGCACACTCAAAGCAGCTTTAATGTCCCAATGCAATGACTCAGTGCGAGGGAGCAGTTAGGTTGTAACTGAGAGGCGAGGTGAAAGCAACTAAACTTTTAAATACCAGGACTTGTGAGCAAGAATGTCACAAAAACTCAAACAAAATTAGACCTGAGCTATCATGTTCATACAAGATGGTTAGATAAGTGCAGGGAAGAGTGGGTGATAATATTAAAAAAAAAAGAAAAAAAAACGTTACAGTGTACGAGCATGTATGAAACATTTGCAGTACATGGCTCTCCATCCTAAAAATTACATACATGTGAAATAGGGTACCCTGCTTTTGAGAGGCGTACTCTAGGTGGGTCATCTGGCAGGAGATATGCAAGTTTTAGGTGATCAATGGAGACCCAATCCTCATGAGGAAAGGGTCCATGTAAGGGGGTGTCAGCAGTCGCTTGCTAGTGTCAGATCCATCTGTATGTTTTGCTTAGCTGTGGGCTTGTATGTTAGGTCACATGGCGTAAATTTACCCACATTAGGACATAAACACTGGAGACTGTCGCAGGAGTTTGCAGATGAAAAAAAAAATAAGGCAGTAATGACCAACGGATCTCCATATACCATTTCAGCTGCTGAGACATCCAGGGGGCTTTTAGGAGTGGTCATTAGTCCCAGGAATACCAAAGGAATCTGGGTAAACCAGTTGGAGTCCTTGCAATGGGATATCAAAGCTTCTTTGAGTGTGTGATGAAAACGGTCAACCATTCCACTGTCATGAGGAATCTAGGCAGTTGTCTGATGTAAAGTGATTCCTAGGAGATTTTCTAATGATGTCCACAATTGAGAGGTGAAACTGGTACCCCTGTCAGAAGTAATATGCTTTGGGATACCAAATCTCACTATACATCCTGAGAGTAAGGCAGATATATATGAAGCGGAAGTTGCAATTTCTATGTGAATGGCTTCAGGGTAAGTGAAGCTGTCAATGACGGTAAACAGGTAACAATGTCCTAGTGATGTGAGTAAGGAACCTACTACATCAATGTGAATGTCGGCAAAGCGACGGTCAAGTTGAAGAAAAGTGTCCACACCTGAATCTGTGTGTGGATTTACTTTTGAAATTTAGCATGAAGTTCAGGCGCAATCCTTACCATTCTTAATAGTGACCTGGCAAATGAACTTTCTCTTCAGTAGCTGTGCAGTTGATCAGCGCATGGGAGTAGGTATCCACACTCTAGATCTACCAGTACTGACATCACAGAGGAGGATGGTGTTGGAGTTTTTAAGATAAACTTCTTCCCAAAGGAGGGATGCGCAGGATATCCTACATGCTTGGTACTCTGGATCTTTTCGTTGGGCATTTTAATCCTATCCCAGATGAATGGTGGCCAAAGTGTTTCCAGACAGGGCAGTGGCAGAGGGATTAATTTTCCCAGGAATGTGTTGAAGGTGCAGCGAGGTGTCAGCGTTGATGGGCAGACCAGGTGTAGGACTGTCAAGTGAAGGTGGGCACCAGAGGTATGTTGTCTGTGCGAATGATATGACGAAAGTGCCGGACAGCCAAGTGCACAGCAAGTCGCCTTGGACAGTTTTCTACTGAAAAAGGCTACTGGGTGGGGCCAGCCGTTGACCACCTGCTCGAGGTCTGCAACAATACCAACGTCGCTGGCATCGGTGGGGAGAAGAAGAGGTACATGTGGGCTGGGAAAAGTGAAGCCAGCAGCGGTTGATAAGGTATTCTTTGTGTAGCAGAACGCCGCTTCTTTAAGGGGACCCCACTTCAGGTCTTTTGGCTTACCTTTGAGGGACGCGTAGAGGGGGCCAAGAGTAGCAGCGATGGCTGGCAGGAAACGATGATAATAGCTGATAATGACCAAGAATTCTTGTAGTGCTTTGATGTTCGAGAGCGTGGGGAAGTTCTGAATGGCTGCTACCTTCTCAAGGAGAGAGTGGATTGCTTCAGGAGTGACGTGGTGCACTAAGAATGATACTTCGTTGGCCCCTAAGGTTCACTTGTTTTACCAGAATACAAGACCATTCTGTTGTAACCGGCCAAGCACGATGCGTAGGTGACAGAGATTTTAATCTTTGAAGGAAGAGAATACATGTATATCATCCACATAACATACACAGATCGGGAGGTCCTCTAAGATGTTATTCATGGGAAGTTGAAAAGTGCCCCCAGCATTAAAACGACCAACACAGGAATAATTGAAGGTATATGTATCGAAGATCGTGGTGATGGCAGTCTTGGAGATATATTCCATATTCAATGGCACCCCTTCAGGAGACTGGGCATGGAGAAAACTTTCACTTTATGCAAGTAGGCAGTCATATTGGCTATATTTGGGAGTGGGTAGTGACCCTTTTTTGTCTACATGTTCCAACACATAAAATCCCCACAAGTTTGAGGCATTTTAGCAAAGGGGCCTGCCGGCATGCCTTTTTTTAAGGAAAAGACTTTGACGTTCATAAGATGTTTGCTTCTGACTTTCAGTGTTGCGACGCCATGTCAATTTATCCTGAAAATTAGTGTTTTCAAAATTCTATCTCCTACTTTGATACTTAACATGAAGACCTCGAATTACTACCCTACTAAGACCTGATTTAGACCTCCAAAGAATAGACTTTTTAAAAGTAATTTTTTTTTTGGGGGGTATATATGAATTTTTTTTCATTGTGGTCAAATAAAAAACCATGTAAATCAGAGAAAAAACTAAAAAAAAAAATACGAGACAAAGAATTGGAAAAAAAGGCCTCTATTTGATTGTTTTATAATGTTTTTTCTAAGGTAAATTCCAAATTTCAATGCTATACTTTTAAAACTAGGGGAGAAGATCAAATTTGATCATTATGAATAGTTTTGAGATAAGGGCGTTCAAAGTATTTCTTTCTAATTTTACAGAGACAATATCAATAAGTCATGATTATTATGAATTTCATGTTCTTTTATGGATATTAGTTAACCGAAACAATGCTATTTATCATAATTTAATCATAAATGAAAAGTCCCTTGCTCAATATCTTGCTTCTTTAGGTGAGCCGGTCGCTCCTTCATAATCTTTCTCCTTCACTAACTCCGCTAATATCGCCGATATTACCCACTTCTGAACTCTTATTGGAACCAATTTTTCATCCCTATTTTAGCGAGGTTTTGAAATTGTCTTTTTCTTTTTGGTATGATGAAATTCTTGCCGAAACCAAGAAAAAAAGACGTAAAAGCGAGTGAATGTCAGAGGTCAAATTCAAACATGTGTTCTCTCTGAAGGGTATAATCATAAAACTTCATGTCTTGTGACTAATGGAATGTATATAGATGCCATTGTTCTCAATTTGTTTTATACTAAAATGTAATAATTTTCAAAATTTATGATACCAGAAGAAATACGGCATTTTCTTGTAGGGATCAATAATTTTGGTTTATTGAGATACTTTTACTAATTACAATATAACTATGAAAGTAGGAGGAATTTCTCCATTTCTATACAAACCTGTGAATTTTTTCAGGATTTTGTGCTTTTCGTCCTATACCCCTCATATATTGGTATACAGGCCGGGCAGTTAAGGGAAAGACCCATTTCTTTCATTTCAGTTAATGTTTATTTATAGGCTGCCAAATGATCCGGTGCCAGACAGTTGAATCTGGCAAACACTGGGGACCCTGCCTTCTTGATATGGTGATAGATACAGTGTTTGGTGGAAATTGTGGGTGTTTGGCGAAGTTCCGGAAGGAACACTTCCCGGTACATCGTGATGAAGGGGCCATAGGCATCCGTGGATGTGCTGTTAGGGGGAGTGAGTTTGAAGAGGTGTGGATGAGTAAAAGTCTGCGTTGATTAGCCATCAGTAAGCAGCATCAACCAGGAAATGGTAATGTGAGAGGAAATCCACATCGACGATTGGAAATGTTATGTCAACAACAAGAATTTTCCAGTGATATTTGATACTTCAAAATGATAATGCAAGGTTCTCGTAACTGTATGTGGGTATCGCAGATTCATTAGCAGTTACTATGCGAATGACTGAAGATTTACACAGACTATGTCATGTCCTGGTGAGTGGCCTTGGCAGAAGAGAACGGGAAGCACACATGTCTACCAAAAAATTGCACTACTGTACCTGAATCATGCAAAAAAAAAATAAAAAGTGACAGGGGGAGCCACCACCACAAGCGATGGCCTACTTACAACTTTCTCGGCCACTGACAACCATTAGAACATTTCTTCAGAGCAGCCTCGAATCTGGAGTGGTAGTAGCATAACTACAGCCAATAGGTGTCAGTAAGTGGCAGTAGAGGTTGTTGGTTAGGGTATGAGTGAGTGGTCGGTGGTAGGTGGTTCTGTTGCCGCTCCGGCACATCAAGGGAGCACCATGTGTGTCCTACGGCATTCATATCAGGTTTGATTGATGTTGAATAGCTGTCCTCTTTGTCAGGAGTGGAAGCATTAATGGAGGTCTTGAAGGTGGTGAAGTGGCTGTCCATAAGGGTGTCAACTTTAGTCAACAGGTCGTTCATGGCCAAAATATCGACATCCGGTATGGCAGTGCGTACAGGTTCAGGTAAGCGTCATACCCAAAGGGTACAAGGTAGGTTCACCTTATGAGGAGAGCTATCTCCGGCAGGTTGTAGGTGAGTGATACTGGTCATTTCCATGAGGGTGAGCGACGCCTCTTGGTCCTCCAGTGGTTTTTGAGAGAGCTGAAAAAATTTGGCTATTCTGGTGGGTGGTGATGGTGAATACTGCTCCGCGAGGTAATTTTTCTAGGGCGTTGTATGCTAATGGGATGTCCTCTTTCTTGCAAATCCAATCGGAGATTTCTGGAAAAATATCCTCGGGGACTGCCGCGAGAACATATTCTGTTTTGGTGCTTGACTGAGTCACACCCTTGACACGAAACTGGATTTCAGCACGCTAGAACCAGGTGAAAGCTTCTCTGCTGTCAAAAGGGTGGCAGTTTCATTGAGGCCACGTGTGCCAATGAGGGAGGTTCTGTGGGTGGCATCTTTAAACAGATGAGGACAGAGGCAATGGGGCAGACCGGAAGAAGCAGACACTCAGTGTGTAAAAATTATGTGCAGTACAACTCCAACTGGTTTACTCAACTTCCCTGGGTCCCTCTGGGACTAAAGACCACTTCTAAAGGCGGCCTGGATGTCTCGGCAGATGAAATGGTGTATGGCAACCCGTTGGCCATCCCTGTTGAATTTTTCCCTTCTATAACCTCCTCCGACAATCCACAGCGCCTAAGTCCTGTTCTCGGAAAATTCACTCCCGGCCGAAAGACCTATAAGCCCCAGTCTTACATGCCCCAGCTAAGCAACACATACCAACAGAATTGCAGATGTAAGTGCACATCTTCCTTTGCACTGATACTAGGAAGCCACCGCCAATGCCCCGATAAATGGGCCTTTTCCACTAGATATATATATCCCAAGATAGAATACGGTACTAAATGCCATTATGGTTCATATTTACATTGTGGCGGGATGTTGCAAGGACAACCCCCACACCCTGAATCACACTTACTGACAATGGTCTCCACAAAACAAACTTTCCCCTTACGTAATCTACAACCAGACTCTTAGACAAAAAGGACGAAATAAACAAAACATACCCTTAAAACTATATTTCCTAATACCACAATACTTAACATGGAACCATTCACAATTGAAATAATAATCACACTTACAACTAATCATAAACTTCACACTAAATATACAATAACCACCATTCAAATAATCAACAAAACCCCTAACAAAACTTAAATCAACCGTACACCAACACCCAAATAAATATCTGTGTTCATATGTATTTTATAGACACCAACACTGTCTATACACACAAGCCAACTGTCTTTTATGGCACAACACCACTATATGAAACCCGAAGACTGTCTTAAATTTCCATAACGGCCTTAACTCCTCGGGGTCATGGGTGTCATCGTCGTCGATATCATCATCATCATCATCATCATCATCATACGAAATCTTAATTCACAGGCCTAGGTCATCAACAGTTCAGCAATCCAATAAAACAGTCCAAACAAAATCGTAATACAAGCCAGGTCATCAACAATAAATCCAGTTTCTAACAAATTTAGTCACTCCAAAGGAGGAATCATGGCCTGCCAAAATAAAAAAAGAAAAACACTTATGAACACTCCTAACTAACTGAACTATCGCACTATAATCAAAGATAAATAATAAATTGTTCCTATCATTCACAATCACGACAAGCAAATATAAACAAAACTGTACTTACTGTTGAAATAATCAAAAACACTTCCAACACTGGTAAGAAAAATATAATAATAAATACAGCACTCACTACTGCCTCTTGATGCAGTCAAAATCAAAATAAGCATTCACTCAAGACATTCACCACTGTCGTAACCTAACTAAAACATAAACAAACAATCTCATTTAAACCAACAGTCTTTCTCATCACAAACAATCGATACACTAACTACTTTCGCTCGCTAACACAATCTCTCTCTCTCTCTCTCTCTCTCTCTCTCTCTCTCTCTCTCTCTCTCTCTCTCTCTCTCTCTCTCTCTCTCTCTCTCTCTCTCTCACAGGATTTGGCAAAAACAAAAATGAAAAATAAAACAAAAATCAATCCTCCACAACATTGATTGGAATCACTAGTTAGTGATATATATTTATCAAAAATAACTTCGTGTTGCAAACTCACAATACAGCTATCATGGTGGAGATTGGTTGTTTTCAAGTCTATGAACAGATTCCTGAATTCGACAGGGATATGTACCGTGACTTGTCATAAACTTATATCTCTCTTGATAGCTCAATTGGTAGTGTCCTCGCAGGCATGGCTTCGGCTGAATAGGCAGATGTTCGAATCCTCCCCCAGCTAGAAGCTATTACTATGAATAATTTCCAGTGGATATATATTCCCAAGACAGAATTCGGTATTTCATGCCATTGTGGTTGATATTTACATTGATTGAAATCACGAGTGTTAGTGATATATATTTATAAAAAATAACCACGTGTTGCAAACTCACAATTCAGCTATAATAGCTGAGATAGGTTTATTTCAAGTCTATGAACAAATTCCCGAATTCGACAGGAATGTGTACCGTGACTTATCATGAACTTATATCCCTCTTGATAGCTCAGTTGGCAGAGTCCTCGCAGGCATGGTTTTGGCTGAATAGGCAGGGGTTCAAATCTTCACCCAGCTAGAAGCTATAACTATAAATGAATCTCAGTAGATATATATTCCCAAGATAGAATTCTGTATTGATTGCCTTTGTGGTTGATATTCACATTGATTGATATCATGAGTGTTAGTGATATATATTTATCATAAATATCCACGTGTTGTAAACTCAAAATACATCTATCATAGTGGAGAAGGGTTTATTTCAAGTCTATGAACAGATTCCTGAATTCAACAGGAATATGTACTGTGACTTGTCATAAACTTTTATCTCTCTTGATAGCTTAGTTGGTAGAGTCCTCAAAGGCATGATTTCGGCTGAATAGGCAGGGGTTCGAATCTCCACCCAGCCTGAAGCTATTACTATAAAGGAATTCCAGTGGATATATATTCCCAAGATAGAATTCGGTATTAAATGCCATTGTGGTTGATATTTACATTGATTGAAATCACGAGTGTTAGTGATATATATTCACCATAAATTATCACGTGATGCAAACTCACAATTCAGCTATCATGGTGGAGATAGGTTGATTTCAAGTCTATGAACAGATTCCTGAATTCAACAGGAATATGTACTGTGACTTGTCATAAAGTTATATCTCTCTTGATAGCTCAGTTGATAGAGTCTTCACAGACACGGTTTTGGCTGAGTAGGCAGGGGTTGGAATCTTCGCCCAGCTACAAGCTATAACTATAAATGAAAAACAGTGGATATACTGTATATTCCCAAGATAGAATTCTGTATTAAATGCCATTGTGGTTGATATTTACATTGATTGAAATCACGAGTGTTAGTGAAATATTTCTATCCACTGGAAAATCACAATACAGCTATCATAGTGGAGATAGGTATATTTCAAGTCTATGAACAGATTTCTGAATTCAACAGGAATATGTACCGTGACTTATCATAAACTTATATCTCTCTTGATAGCTCTGTTGGTAGATTCCTCTCAGGCAAGGTTTCTGCTGAATAGGCAGGGGTTCAAATCTCCGCCCAGCCAGAACCTATTACTATGAATGAATTCCAGTGCATATATATTCCCAAGATAGAATTCGGTATCAAATACCATTTTGATTGATATTTACATTGATTGAAATCACTAGTTAGTTATATATAATCATCATATAAAACCACGTGTTGCAACCTCACAATTCAACTATCATGGTGGAAATCGGTTTATTTCAAGTCTATGAACAGATCCCTAAGTTTAACAGGAATATGTACCGTGACTTGTCATGAACTTTATCTCTCTTGATAGCTCAACTGGTAGTGTCCTTGCAGGTATGGTTTCGACTGAATAGGTAGAGGTTCGAATCTTCGCCAAGCCAGAAGCTATTAATATAAATGAATCCCATTGGATATATATTCCCAAGATAGAATTTGGTATCAAATGCCATTGTGGTTGATATTTACATTGATTGAAATCACGACTGTGAAATGATATATGTTTATCATAAAAAAGCATATGTTGCAAATTCATAATTCAGCTATCATGGTATAGATCGTTTTATTTCAAGTCTATGAAAAGATTCCCGAATTCGACAGGAATATGTACCACGACTTGTCATAAACTTATATCTCTCTTGATAGCTCAGTTGTTAGAGTCCTCGCAGGCATGGTTTCGGCTGAATAGGCAGAGGTTCGAATCCCCCCCCCCCCCCAGCTAGAAGCTATTACTATAAATTATTTCCAGTGGATATATATTCCCAAGATAGAATTCGGTATTACATGCCATTGTGGTTGATATTTACATTGATTGAAATCATGAGTGTTAATGATATATATTTATTAATGATAATCACGTGTTGCAAACTCACAATTCCGCTATCATGGCTGAGATAGGTTTATTTTAACTCTATGAACAGATTCCTTAATTCGACATGAATATATACCGTGACTTGTCATAAACTTATATCTCTCTAGATAGCTCAATTGGTAGTGTCCTCGCAGGCATGGTTTTGGCTAAATAGGCAGGGGTTCGAATCTTTGCCCAGCTAGAAGTTATTACTATAAATGAGTCCCAGTGGATATATATTCAAAAGATAGAATTCGGTATTAAATGCCATTGGGGTTAATATTTACATTGATTGAAATCACGAGTGTTAGTGGTATATATTCATCATAAAATACCATGTGTTGCAAATTCATAATTCAGCTATCATGATGGAGATAGTTTTATTTCAAGTCTATGAAATGATTCCTGAATTCGACAGGAATATGTACGGTGACTTGTCATAAACTTATATCTCTCTTGATAGGTCAGTTGGTTGAGTTGTCGCCAGCATGGTTGCGGCTGAATAGGCAGGGGTTCGAATCTTCACCCAGCTAGAAGCTATAACTATAAATGAATCTCAGTAGATATATATTCCCAAGATATAATTCTGTATTGATTGCCTTTGTGGTTGATATTCATATTGATTGATATCATGAGTGTTAGTGATATATATTTATCATAAATATCCACGTGTTGTAAACTTAAAATACATCTATCATAGTGGAGAAAGGTTTATTTCAAGTCTGTGACTTGTCATAAACTTTTATCTCTCTTGATAGCTTAGTTGGTAGTCCTCAAAGGCATGATTTCGGCTGAATAGGCAGGGGTTCGAATCTCCACCCAGCCTGAAGCTATTACTGTAAATTAATTCCAGTGGATATATATTCCCAAGATAGAGTTCGGTATTAAATGCCATTGTGGTTGATACTTACATTGATTGAAATCACGAGTGTTACTGATATATACTTCTAAAAAATAACCACATGTTGCAAACTCACAGTTCAGCTATCATGGCTGAGATAGGTTTATTTCAAGTCTGTGAACAGATTCGTGAATTTGACAGGAATATGTACCGTGTCTTGTCATAAACATAAAGTCCTCACAGGCATAGTTTTGGCTGAATATGCAGGGGTTCGAATCTTCGCCCAGCTAAAAGATATTACTATGAATGAATTCCAGTGGATAAATATTCCCAAGATAGAATTCGGTATTAGAGATCATTGTGGTTGATATTGACATTGATTGAAATCACGAGAGTTAGTGACATATATTCATCATAAATAACCACGTGGTGGCAAACTCACATTTCAGGTATCATGGTGTACATAGGTTTATTTCAAGTCTATGAACAGATTCTTGAATTCGACAGGAATATGTACTGCGACTTGTCATAAACTTACATCTCTCTTGATAGCTCAGTTTGTGTAGTCCTCGCAGGCATGGTTTCGGCTGAATAGGCAGGGGTTCGAATCTCCGACCAGCCAGAAGTTATTACTATAAATTAATTCCAGTGGATAAATATTCCGCAGATAGAATTCGGTATTAAATGCTATTGTGGTTGATATTTCTAAACCAAAATATTTTACAAAGTAGCAAATTGTACCCATGAAATTGGTGGCAATATGCAGGACAAGAGTTTCAAATTTGCTTGGCTTTTTTGTAGCCTTGCAACATTCTTGTAGATTCCTTGATCACATGTTATAACACAGCTCTGTTGTCAGAGTGCTTGTGATAATTTTATGCAGTAATCAATTGATGTCTGAACTGCATCTGGGTTGGTGGGTGATTCTGGAAAAAAATGGTCCATACCTGATTACTGCCTGATCTTTCATAGCATTGTCCTTAATCAAGAGTTGGTGAAAAGAGTTCCACGTCAAATGCTTCCTTGAATCTTGCTGGGTGTTATCATTAGTTGATTCCGTTCATATCAAATATACAGTGTTTTGACATGGAAGTCCATTGACTTCACAGAATATTCAAATCTCAACTGAGTAGGCAGTGTTTAAAAATGGTTAAATACTATGTAAAGCACCTAGGGTAAAGAAGGAGGGCATTGTTACTGTAACTGTAATTCCTTGTCAAACTGATTTTTACTTTGCCATAATGTCTTTTCAACTAAAATTTTCTTTTCTTACTTTCAGGTCATTATTTGTGTTCTGATGAAACTACCAACAGGGTAACCAATTGATTTACTGAATAATCCAATAGATTAGGGAATTCTTATATTAATGTAATTACATTTTAATACTTTGCAGAATTACCCACAACATAAACAAAAATTCAAGTAAAAAAAACTGTCAATGAACTGGAACAGATCTCAACAAACCCTTTCTGAGTGAGTATACCTTAACAGGATGAAAGGGTTTGCATATCACCATGATCAGCAAAGCTATACTAGTCAGGGCCACCCATACTTGTCTGGTTTGTATTGAGTGATCAGACAAAAGTCTCCCACCATCACCAATCCTTACTGGCCAAAGTTGTGCTGAAAACTAGCCAAACTACAAAGGTAAATTGACATGTCTGAGGCCTATGTCCTGCAGTGCGCATATATATATATATATATATATATATATATATATATATATATATATATATATATATAGATATATATATATATATATATATACTGTATATATATATATATATATATATATATATATATATATATATATATATATATATATATATATATATATATATATATATATATCAACACGATATCGTGCTAAAATGAAAATAAATTTCTATCTCATACTGGGATTGAACCCTAGCCCGTTCAAATGAAATGAAAGGTCGCCACCAATCACGCCACCAGAAGGTCTAAAAAAATTTGGAACCTAAGTGTCAACTAATTTATATTTCAGGATGTACCTGGCGAGACGTCAGTCTCTTACCAGCGAGTTTTCCCCAACTCCCCGACCTACCAGGTGATACAATTGATAGCTTTTTGTTCGAATTACCACTAATGAGTCAATATGGAGGAAAATCAACACAACATCGTTCTTAAATAGACATAAATTTCTATCTCATACTGGAATCGAACCCTAGCCCCTTCAAATGAAAGGCAAGGTTGCTACCAAACACGCTACCAAAGGCTCTAATATACTGTTTCTGATATTAAATATGAAATTGATGCAAAAGTATTGTCATATACTTGTTCGTCTTTAACACATTTCCTCCATTTCCTCTAAATTTATAGGCTAACTTTGTATTCGATGTATTTAGTTTTCCAGTGTTGGCTTTTAATTCTATCTTGGTCATTCATTTAATTTTTCATACATATAGGTTTAACACTTGTGGGGGTTTCCACACTATCCCTTTTTTTCTTGTATGTCTAGGGTTATCGTTTTCAATATCTCTTTTTTTTATGCAGGGTACTATTAATGTAATGCAGCTTGCCAACTATCAGTGTTGCCCACGCTTTTGCACGGCTGTCTTCTGCTTGAGAGGAAAATGTAATCTTCCACCTATTGAATTTTTCAACTCAATTTTTGGATAGCAACACTCACAGCTTTAGCTATAATAAGTCAGCAATAGGCCTAGTTATTTTTTCTAAAGACGATCGGGGCTCCGTCAACCAGTTCTTTCAGGAATGATTCTCGGTCTTAGATATCGAAATAATGTTGGTGTTTTGCTCCATGATTTCTGTGAGCCAACACATGTCTTCCGAGTGTCGTGGCAGAATGTTCGATCTAGTATTTGCTGTGAGATTTATACAACTTCTCTGAACAAAAAAAAATTGTTAATAACGTTCGCACACGTCTTCTTTTGTTCTTCCGACTGTGTTACTGTTCCTTATCCCTAAGGCCTCTTAGCAGGAGTACTCGCTGGTAAAAGGCCTTTGAGGTAACACCTCCATGAATAACTCATAGGAGTGCAAATCTGAGGAGGCAGCAAAAAAACTTTATTTTTCTATTTATTATTAGTCATGGTTGGCTGTGAGTTTAGCAGAGTTTCTTTTTATGCTCTATTTTACCACGAATTGTGGATACCCGTTATATATATATATATATATATATATATATATATATATATATATATATATATATATATATATATATATATATATATATATATATATGTGTGTGTGTATATATATATATATATATATATGTGTGTGTGTGTGTGTGTATATATATATATATATATATATATATATATATATATATATATATATATATATATGTGTGTGTGTGTGTGTGTGTGTGTGTATATATTACGGCTAGCGAATTACGTAAATTACTGAGCTCCAAAACTCACCTGTTTTATTTTACAGTAATCTGATTCATACTAGAAATACACCGAGCTCTGGGAATATTACACAACTCCTAGACGGTAATATATATGAACACTAGATATCCAAATGTCTCTTTACTTAGCACTCAAAACAAAACTGAGTGATTACTTTACATGAACTATTCTAAAATCAGACTCTTACTTCGGTTCTTAGTCAGGGGATAGGAGCAAAACACTGAGAAAAATTATTGGTGATCAAAACAATACACACTTTACAAAAAAAAATATGTATTCTTTAAAAAATAACACCAATTCAAAAGAATTAGCACCAAAAATAAATTACTTGAACTTTTATTCTAAACTAGACCTGAGACTTATAACGTAACACTTCAGAAAATGATACAAACACTTGTTTTATTAGAAAATTAATTTATAAAAATATTTAATTCTGACAATTAATGAAAGTTGACACCCTAATGAATAAACAATAATGAAATTTACATTTACGTAAGTGTTACACTTGCATCTTTGGCTCATACAAGATTACCAAATGGTTAAGCAAAATAGATACAATTCGCTGTTTAACCTGAACATCACAGGGCCAATTACAAAGATTCATATTATAAAATGTACTTACATTTATACTCTACATTTTTAATTCATAACCTAATAATATACCCAACGTTTGAACAACACTAACGCTATATATATTGGAGAGAAATCACTAATCACGTTTAAGAGGAAAACACCAAACACACGAGAGGAGAGAGGGCTGGTGAAAGTTGGTTCTTTCTAAGGGATAGGCTAGAACTCTTCAGCTTCCTATGCATTGCTAGTTCCTATATATATTAACTTAATTAATTCCAGAACCTTCCATTTCTGATTACTAGAAGTGTGGGGGCATGATCTAGCGGCTTCAAGGTTGCCAACGTAGTGTTTTAAAGAAGGAGTACTAACATAGCTTACAAGGCAACTCTCTTTCAGCTAACTTCCCCCACCCTCCTCTCGTAACATTAGGAAAAGGAATAAACTTATTCCAGAATTTTTATGTCTTTTCTAACCACGTGGGAATATAAAAAAGACATAGCCCCAGTGTTCATACCTCATGTTAGTCATACAGCATACCTACAAAATACATAAGACTTCGTAACAAAACTACGTGAAATAAAAAAATAATTCTTTAAAATAACGTAAATTTACATATTCAAAACTGAATGGATATACAATTGAATAAATGATGAAAGTCTTATGTAATTTAGATATAATATTAACCAAGTATTTGAGTGAGTGTTTTAGTTCTTAGCATTTCGACTTTATCTACTAAGATTGGGATAGAATCACAACTCTGAGTGTCATCCTATCCTGAGGGAAAAAGAAGGCCATCATGAGGAAGCTTATAAGAAGATTAGTGAATCTACCTTTGTATAGAAATCTATTTGAAGATAATTGCTCATTGGCAGATGTTGTGAGGGCTATGCAAAATATTACAGATGGTCTGCAACAAGAAAACATCCGGGTTATGATCATTATGAATCCGGGAAGCCATAGAGACCAACCCACAATCTAGAGATGAGGATAAAGTAGTCACTAGATTTTGGGAAATCTCAACATGCCCTGACAGTGCGGGAAAGAGGGACATCAACAGCAGAGTAGTCCGCCCCAGAATTTCACCCGTGCTATTCCTGAAAGCCTACAGAAAAAGGATGAGCAAAGTGGGGCTGTGTATGACAATCCACTACCTGGCATCAGAGAAAGAGGGGGCAGAGGTCCTAGAAGAAGGGTGATGCAAGGGAGACCAATTCCTCCCCACCTGGCAGTGGCAACTTTCAACAAAGCGAAGATCTGAAGGACAATGTGGGAGCTAGTGTTAACTGGCTAGGTAGTTGATGTACCTTCCTTAGTTCCCCTGACCTCACCCTTGCACTACTAAAGGAAACGACAGCAGAGTGTGGTGGTCTTACAGATAAGATCATTGGCTCATGTAGTGATCTTACATGGCAGTTTGGGGTACTGGCAGTATGTATGAATCTGCCAGTTAAGTCAATCACAGTTTGGTTGATACAGGTGGTTGCAGTTTACTCCTTGAAGAGGGAAATACCTCGAACCCACGAAAGCTTGCAACACTGACCATCCTTGACACATCAGGAGGAAACAAACTATAGTAAAGACATACAGAAACAACTACTTTCAAGTAGGGACTAATGCAATTTTTGCCCGTTTTCTTTACATTGCCCACCTTTGTTATAATTGATATTGGTTGTATCCTGGGGCTAAACTTTATTATGTTCAACCGAATCTCTGCTAAGGGAGGTGATGGTAAAGGTAATTAGCTAGAATTAATAGCAAGAAAGTGCGTTTTCCTAAGAGACGGGATGAGCAAGGTAAATGTAAGGGCCATGCCGAAAGGTAGGAACAAATGAGGCGGTTAAACGGTATTAGAGGAAATGGAACTTGTGGACCCCAGGTGTTGACAATTTTAACAATATCCCCGTCTAATCCTCTTCAAGAGGGGATAAAGGTCATTATTATTATTATTATTAATATTATTATTATTATTATTATTACTAGCCAAGCTACAACCCTAGTTGGAAAAGCAAGATGCTATAAGCCCAAGGGCTCCAATAGGGAAAAATAGCCCAGTGAGGAAAGGAAATAAGGAGATAAATAAATGATGAGAATAAGTTAACAATAAATCATTCTAAAGCAGTAGCAACGTCAAAACAGATATGTCCTATATAAACTATTAACCACGTCAAAAACAGATATGTCATATATAAACTATAAAAAGACTCATGTCAGCCTGGTCAACATAAAAACATTTGCTCCAACTTTGAACTTTTGGGGAGGCCATATAAAAAAATCTGCACACGTGATGTTAGAATGATTATCTAAAATAAAAGGGAGCACCTTAGATATTGTAATGATTAACTTTACAAAGAAAAATGCCATTTAATTAGTGATTCAGTGTGTGAATTGG